>NC_133617.1:365879143-366195393 GCF_048593235.1 Sminthopsis crassicaudata
CCTTTCTCTATCCCTCTCTCTCTCTCCCCTTTCTCTCTCTCTCTCTCTCTCTCTCTCTTTCTCTCCCTCCCTCCCTCCCTCCCTCTCTCTCTCTCTCTCTCTCTCTCTCTCTCTCTCTCTCTCTCTCTCTCTCTCTCTCTCTCTCTCTCTCTCTCTCTCTCTCTCTCTCTCTCTCTCCCCCCCTCCCTCCCTCCCTCCCTCTCCATTCCTTTACTTTCTCTCTCTTTTTTTGTCTATCTCGGAATCTCACTCTCTCTCGTTCTCTTTCTCTGTCTCTCTCCCTTCCTTCCCTCACCCTCCTCCCTCTTTCCTTCCTTCCCTCACCCTCCTCTCTCCTTCCCTCCCTTTCTCCCTCTCTCTTTCTACCTCTCTTCCTTTTTCTTTCTCTCTTTCCCCCCTCTCTCTCTGTTTCTCTCTGTCTGTGTGTGTCTATCTCTGTGTGTGTGTGTGTGTGTGTGTGTGTGTGTGTGTGTGTGTGTGTGTGTGTCTGGACATGGTCAAAAAAGCTTTTGATCTGCTGCTGCAAAACCCATTCTTCAATGAGAAGCAACGATGATTTAATTCTTCTTTTGTAGTTTGGGAGGAGGTTCACATTAGAGGACAATTAAAAATATTTAGAAATACAACCTCCTCCATAATCTTGGAGGGATTTGTCTCTTCTACATTTCCCCTACCCACTACAACACATAGGAAAAGATGATCTTATATTAGCTTGTGGTGTTCTTGGGTTGGACTTGATGGCCATTTCTTTCCAGCTGAGAGAGAAAAATTGCAAACATATGTGAAAGAATGGTATCTTTTTCTGTTTCCACTTTTAGCTCTCATTTCCCCCTACCTGCATCTTTTCCTTCTACTCTGTGGTACTTTTCTCTTCCACTGAATGTAACAAAGGACAGCTCATCCCACGAGGAGAATCCCGATGTCACCGTACATGTCAGTCCCTCCAGCCGCTACCGATGTTATTAATTTTTAAAACAAACTTCCTGATTGAGGTTCTGACTGCCTCTAAATTGTCTCTACAAGGAGACTGTGTACTAATTAACCCATAGAAACAATCAGCGATGTACCTTTTTCAAGTTTCAGGGTGATTAGAATATGAAAATGAAGAGCACAATGGTGCAGATGTTTTAAAATCACAGCAGACAGCAATTAGTGACACGGAAACCAGCTGCTTATCTCTCCAGATAAAGCCTCTTAATAGGGAATTACACTGGAGGAGTCATTACACAGATGGATCCGCAAATGATTTAAAGAGGAGGCGTTGCAGTATTAACTTTGATTGGTGAGCCAGGTTCTTGTCAGTTGTTCAATGTTACCTCTGCAAGAAGGTGGGTTTGTAGCTGGGCCAGGGGGTTTCCTGAGATAGTCACAATTTTACCTGTCTTCTGGGTCACAATGTGCATACTCTCTTCAAATAGCCCAAGGGGAAGAGAAGGCAACCCTGACCCACCGGTCACCAGAGGCACCTGCACTTTGGGAAATGGGCTTCTTTGTTTGGGGATCAAGACAGTCAGCTGTCCCTATACAGAAAAGAGAGGATTTGGGGTGCTGAAAGGGAAATAATTAGGCAGTTGATTGGCTGTGTTAGGTATACTACTAGAAAAGAAAAGGCTCATTGTATTTTGCCAAGTGATTCTTGGGGCCAGTGGGTGTGTATGTGTGTGTGTCTGATGGGGGAGGCTCATCTTGGTAATCATTTTTAATTATGGGGAATTACCCTCTACTTGAAGAAGTATATAGTAGGAGCCTTTGTTTGGGGGGGTTAGCAGTTACTATCACCAACAATGAGAACAACTTCATCATTCCCAGGGATTATTAGGTGGGTCAATGCCATGAGATGGACCACATAAGGCTCCCCTCAGCCATGAAGAAACCAGGAAGAAGAAAAAGAGTAAAAATGACTCTGAGGGTTTACTGGCAGTCTTTGGGTCAGTTCATGAGAAGGCTTTTTTATGTGTCTTGGGGAAATTCAGGGATGGGCCTCCTTTTCCCCAGGATTTCAGAAACAGTTACTAATTTAGGTAGTGTGGTGGAAAGAACACTTAGCTGTTAAGAGCAGAAGAAGTGAGTTCTGCCCTGACATTACTGCTATTTCATTGTGTCCACCTCTGTAATTAAACATTACTAGGTGGTACGGATCATTTGTTTAGTACTTTTCTGGTCCATCCACTTTCTGCTGAGCAGTCTATCAACAAGCTTTTATTATGGATTTACTATGTCCCAGTCGCTATATTGAGAACTTATAATACACAAAGCCAAGAGTTAAACAATTTCTGATCTCAACATACTAATAAAGTATGGGTAGCATAATAGGCAATATAAAATAAAATACTGGGGCTATCAAAAGCTAATATGGATATTCTTTATACACACACACACACACACACACACACACACACTCACACATTATCTTTTTTATATGTCTATGCAAAGACAGGAAATAACCTGATATAGGTAGTGTCTCTCTGGATCATTATTCAGTTGCTTATTCTAAGTCACCTTACATGGACTAAATAGAGGTACTTCCTCTCTTTGGTCTTGTGGATCTACTCCCAGTATCTTCTAGGGGTATTTATTTGACACATCCCTTGCATTCTACCTAACTTCTGAGGTCCATCTGATATGGAGGAAGAGATCTTTTCCTCTGGTATCTCTGCGTGTCTTTCTGAATATTCAGTACCTGTCCTAAGCATGCACTCAGATGACTACATTTGGTCTTTTAATTCATTCTCACCAACTTTTTTATTCCTGGTGTTGGAATCCAGACTGAACTGAGAAATGATTCTGTTCAGCATCTTTACTTCCCTAGAAGGAATCCTTATGGATTATTAGAGGAGCCTACTAGTACCTAGAGCTCACTTTCTTGCCTATAAAATGACTTTCATTTCTAAGGATTCTTGTAGTAATGATTCAACTTAGCAACATCTACCAAGTGTCAATTATTGCTAGAGCTTTAGTGTTCTGTAAGTGAATTGCATGCTATAAAAATCTGAGACAAGACTCAGGTACAAAGGTTTCTTGTCCTAGTTCTATTAATTTGCTATTTGACTTGTACTGGTCACTTGCCTTATCTGAGTTTGTTTCTAACTCTATATGTCAAATGGGGGTTTGGACTAGCTACAGTTTCCTGTATCCCTAACGTGTTCTGATTCTAAGAAAGCCCCAAAGCTTATACAGTATTAAATAATTCAATGGAAAAACCAATAGATCTGGAGTCAGGACCTGAATATGAATCCCAACTCTATTAATAGTACCCAAGTATCTATAGTTGAGTCATTTCACTTAAATTCTGAGTATGTGGATGATCTCTAAATTTTTTTTGTAATTCTTATAGCCCCATAGAAAGTGATACACATATCACGGCAGTGATTTAGGACCTCAGAAGACTCTTTTGTTGTAACAGTGCTCTTCCGGTTGTAGATGAGTGAGTTTCAGATTAAGACATAGTTCATGTTTTTTTTGTTTGTTTGTTTGTTTGTTTTCTCTATTCTTTATTATGAGTAATGGATCTCTGGGAAGAAAGGAGAGATAGTATAGATTAGGAGATAAAGATGATGCCAAAAAAATTTAAGTGAATTTAAAAAAAAAAAAAAAAAAAAAAAAAAGGAAATATAGGCAACTAAGTAGCACAGTGGATAGAGCCTTTAGGGCAGGTCAGATCTGAGATTAAACCTGGCCTCAGATAATTACTCACTTTGTGTACCCAGACAAATCACTACTTCTATTTGTTTCAGTTCCCTAAATCCTGAAAGGGGATAATAATAGCGCTTTCCTCCCAGGGTTCTTATGAAGATCAAATGAAATTAGTATTTGTATTAGCACAGTGCCTGGTATATAGTAGTCACTGAATAAATGCTTGTTCCCTACTCCCTTCCCTTCCCTTTCATAATCTTAACATATATTTTACTTCCCCTACAAAAACTATTTCATACAATTAAATGAAATATCTTTGGCAGAGATCATTTTTTTAAAAAATTATCTCCCTTAGAAAATATTATATGACTTTCTGACATGCATTAGATTCTCAGACCTCACCCCCCTCCATCCCAGCTAAGTAAAACTATAATTACAGTTCTTTTAGTCTAGCTTTCCTTTTGAAGAACCTGGATTTTCATAATGGATACATTGAACAAAAGTTATTCCTTTTCAATAAAATAATCAACAAACATTTGTTTTATTAGCTACTAATGTGCTAGGCATTGTGCTAGATACAAAGACCAAAATGTAACAGTTCCTATTCTCAAGGAACTTATATTTTATTAGGAGAATAACATGCTCTTAGAGAGGTGTGTGTGTGTGTGTGTGTGTGTGTGTGTGTGTGTGTGTGTGTGTGTGTGTGTGTGTGAGACATTTTGGTCTTTGTATCTAGCACAGTGCCTAGATGATAAAACAAATGTTTATTGATTATTTTATTGACAGGGAATAACTTTTCTTCAGTGTATCCATTATGAAAGTCCAAGTTCTCCTAAAGGAAAGCTAGACAAAAGGAATTATAACTAGAGTTTAACTTGATGGGGGTGGGAGAGGGTGAGGAGGGGGAGAATATGATTCATGTCAGAAAGTCATAAAATAAATGCAAAATAAATACATGATGATTTGGGGATTGGAGAAGGCACTAATATTCTAGAGCTCAGGAAAGAAAGAACTTCAAGTAGAGAGTGGGAAAGTAGAAATTGAACTGATTCTTGAAGGAGATTAGGAATTCTGAAAAGAAATAGAAGAAAGGAGGGAGTACATGCTAGGAATGGGTGATAATCAGTACAAAAGTGTGAGGGGGGATTTACTACAGGCTTCTTTGAAACAGTAAATTTCCCTAGTGCTTTTAAAATAGGATTCCATGAGCTAAAATTTGTTTTACTCTCAGGGCATAAAGGGCACATTTATTTCCTTAAAGAACAGCTGAATTAAAACATGTACTCTAAGCACACTCTGACTGTTAAGGAGTGGCTAAAAAAACATACTGGAGGTCCATTTATAATTTAAAGTTTATTGTGGTTAACACAGAACATGGAAAATAATGAAAAATCTAGTATGCAGTCATTATATAGACCATATTTAAGGATCCACTATAAGATGTTTAAAAATATAGGTTCTTCCCCCAAGGAGCTCATAACTTAAATGGGAAAAAATAGAAATATGTTCTAAAACCTGACAAAAAACACAAAATGAAAATCCAAAAGGCTGAGGATAATGTTTCTATTCTTACTATTCTTCTTACCCCTATCCACACTCTGGCTTGACCCCATATTCTACTGCTTTTTTCACACTCTTAGACGTCATTTCTCTATGGAGTAAGTGCTCAGTTCTCAAGGTGGGATATATTGGAAGTGACAGTCTTGCCCCCGTATATATAATATGCCCTAGTTGACAGATAAGAAATGGGATTTTGTGAAGTACAACTGGATATAGCCATCAGCCAGGACTTTTGAGGAGCCATTCTAGCCCCATTGAAAGCCACTCTCCTCCTTTCTGCTCTCTTTCTCTCTTCTCTTCCCATCTGACTATAGAGTTTTAAGGACCATTTCCCTGCTATTACTCCTGATCGTTTGTTGTGCTTCTCTTTTGTCCACCATGCCCTTTGATTGTAGTGCTCTCTCAGCAGGGCAAATTGAAGCAGAGACATTAGGAACAATGGGATCAGGCAATGATCCAGATGGATACACTGAGAACCAAATACTCTGAACTGTATTACTTTCTGCTGATCTGCTATTTCTTTTAAGTAACCAGGCCCACCTATCAAATGCAGGCAGTGCAATCCAACCTGCTTACAATTACATAGTCTTTGTCGAAGAAAGAATTAAGTGGCAAGTGAAATAATTAGGTGGTAGAGAAGAAAAAAAAATTCTTACAAGAGTAATAGATCATCAAATTCTTAGCAAGCTTTTTTTATCCAAAGCCTAAAAATCATAAGCATTATGTTTCATTAGGAACACTTAGTTGAATGACAGCATTTCCAATCTTGTTGATTTATCATTGTTACCATTCACCCATTAATCCTGCATGAGTTACAGAGTTCCCCTGATGTCATTCTATACCTCTTATGTGATAGGGGGAAATAAAAAGGAATGCCACTTGCATTTTCAAAATAAAACCAGGCTGAAATAAAACTCAATATTCTGGATGTTAAACTTATCCTGTGATATGTTTGATTCATTCCTTAGATAGATAGAATGCCAGCTCATTGATGTCAGATTGTTTAATTTTTGACATTATGTCATCAGCACCTAAAACAGTAGGTAATCAATAAGTGCTTTTTGTTTGAATGATGGACAGGTACACCGATAATCATTGAGCTCCAATGGAACAATGGTTGAAATTACAATCCTCAAGAACATGAAAAATGTTGAAGTGTGGCCTGAGACATCTTAAAATGTAATTAAGAAGCATTCAGTAAAGTAAATAAAAATGCAACACAACATAGATTCCTAAGTCAAAATGACTCTTCCTCCCCTCCTCCCAAAGCATCCATTTTTTTTGAGTTTGACAGCATTCATCTAGTCTAATCCCCACTCAATGCATGGGGTCACAAATAAAATGTTTCAAATAAGTGGTCTTCTAACACTTTGTTAAAGACCTTTGATGAAAGGGAATTGCCTCTCAAAACTTAACCACTCTATTATTGGTCTGCTCTCATTCTTAGGAAGCGCTTCTTTTTTGTCTATTATTTATTAATCTGCTTCTTTGTAATTTTTACTTATTATTCCTATCTGTGTCTACTAAGACCAAGAAGAACAAATCTAATCTTGCTTTTTCATAATAATCAGGATTATTATTATTCAGTCATGTCTAACTCTTCATGACCAAGTGGAACATATAGTTCATGGGATTTTCTTGGCAAGGATAATGGAGTGTTTTTGCCATTTCCTATTCCAGTGGGTTAAGGCAAGCAGAGGTTAAGTGCTTTGCCAGGTTACATAATTAGTAACTGTCTGAGGCTGGATTTGAACTCGTGTTCTGTCTCTGGGCCCAGGGCTCTATCCACTAAGCCATTTAGATGCATCCTTAGCCAAGATATGCATCCTCAATTCCTTTACTTATATTTTATGTGATATGGGTTTACATATATGTTCTGATCAACCTTCTTAGTATACATTCTAGTTCATCAGCATTAATATATTCTTCCAAATTGGTTTAAAAAAAATAACAACAAAATGAATTGATTTCCTGTTGCTTGCCTTCTCAATAGGTACAAGGAGGGAGGAAGGAAGGAGAAACTTTGGAATTCAAAAGTGAATGTTGAAAACAATTTTAAATAATAATTAAAAACTTGTTTTCCATTTGAATTCATTATCTTGCACTGCTTTGTAATTTTTCTTTAGGTATTCTCTCTCTCTCTCTCTCTCTCTCTCTCTCTCTCTCTCTCTCTCTGTGCTTGTGGTATGTGTGTGTGTGTGTGTGTGTGTGTGTGTGTGTGTGTGTGCACGTGCATGTACACATATTTTTTTTTCCTTCTAAACTTCTAAGTTAAGTAAGGACTAGAAACTTGAGTTGAATATTCTGTAAGTCAGCCCAGTGTCTATAAGCCACCCATACTTAATGAAAAGTACAAAACTGTGCATACAGTAGAATATGAATGTGTATATATGCTGATTTACTCACAGTGACTAGCTTAGATACTGGAAAAATCTGTCTGAGATAATCTGTGTAGAACAGAGAAAGGAAGACAGAATAGTAACACTTCTATTTTATGGTTCCTATAAGGATCTAATGATAATGACATGTAAAGTACTCAGCAAATAATAAAATACTACATAATAAAGATAGCTAATAAAAGCTAGTTATTATTATTACTGATTTTTCCCTAGCTTCATAGAAAGAAACCTATACCTTCTTCTCATCTTAAAAAAATCCTGTGTAACTTACTCCTCTTAGCTATTCCTAACTATTGTTCTATATCTCAAATCTCATTTTCTCAACCCAGCTCTTTTTGAAAAAGTATTCTACACTGATTATCTCTTCTTTCCTCCTTTCATTGTCTTCTGAACTCTCTAACATCTAGCTTCTGACCTTATCACTCAGCCAAAATTTTTCTCTCCAAAGTTACCACTGTTCTCTTAATTACCAAATCTAATTACCTTTTCTTCACTTCCCTACATCATTTGAAATGGTAACTATTTTTTCCTTCTAAATATCCCCTTCTTTTTATCTTTCAATGATTCTTTTCTCTATTAGTTTTCCTATTTTCTCTCTGATCTCTCTTCTTGTTTGCATCCTCCTTGTCATTTGTCTCAATTGTAGATGTAGCCCAAGGCCTGTCTCAGACTTCTCTACAATCTCTTTTTTGATGATTTCATTAGTTCCCATGGGTTTAATTATCATCTCTGTGTGAATGACTCCCAGATCTCTACAGCCTACCCTAATCTATCTCCTGAGCAAAATAATATATCTCCAGCTACCTATTTTGGACACTTAAAATTCAATGATGTCTAAATATTCAAATATTTGATGACTCTGTATATTCAAAACAAAAATCATTATATTTCTCCCTAAAGCCACCCCTATTCCAAAAGTTCTATTTTTATTGAAAACACCACACTTTTTTTTTTGTCACTCATGTTGAAAAGGTCAATCTCATCAATTCCTCACTTTCCCTTTGATCCACATATTCAATCACTTGTCAATTCTCCCTCCACAACACATCCCATACCTCTCTGCCTTTCTTTCTACTCACATAACCACCATATTAGCTCATTGTCTCATCATATCTTACATGGATGTTACTAGCCTTCTAGTTGGTCTCCCTGACAAATGTCCTGCTTCTCAAAATCATCCTCCACAAAGTTGTCAGAGATGTTAATAAAAAAAAAAAAAAACAGGTTTAACTGAGTTATTCTTGTGCTCAAGTTATATTATCTTCCTTTTATTACCAAGATCAAAATATAGACTCCTATATTTAGCATTTAAACCCCATTCACATTCTGACTCCAGCCTACTTTACAGGCTAATTACACATTACTCCCTTTCATGCTTTCTATAGTCCAGCCAAGCTGGATTCCTTAGTTTTGTGCTCACCCACACTACACTCTGCCTTCATGTCTTTGTACTAGCTGTCTCTGATGCCTAGAATCCATTCCCTCCTCACCTCTGCCTCTTACAACACTTAGCTTCCTTCAAAGCACAGCTCAGTTTTCATTCATTTCCTTTTTCTGTTCAGTCGTGTTCGACTCTTTGTGACCCCATTTAGGGTTTTCTTGGCAAAGATACTGTAGTAGTTTGCCATTTCCTTCTCCAGCTCATTCTACAGATGAGGAAACTGAGGCAAATAGGGTTATATGACTTGCCTAGGTTCATACATAGCTTGAAAGTATCTGAGACCATATTTGAATTCAGGAAGATGTTTTCCAGACTTCAGTCCAGGCATTATAGTCTTTGCCACAATTCATCTCTTACATGAGGCCTTTGCTGATATCTCCTGCTTCTACTGTTCCCATCCCTTCCCCTAAAAAAAATCAACTTATTTTCCTATATATGTATTTGTTTTATATGGTGATAAAATGTTTAATCCTTAAGGCCAGTGACAATTTTGTTTTGGGATATCCCCAGTGCCTTGTGTAAGCCTTGCACAGAGTAGAAATTTTATAAATCCTTCTAGTACCAGTAGAAACACACAGATAAAGAAGCATGTTATTTAGGAATTTCAAGAACAGGTGTCCCCATAATGCAGAAAATACAAGCCCCCAAAACTGCTAACCTGAGTTTATCCTATGGGACACAGTAGCCATACCAGAAGTTTCAGTAAAATTTTAAGTATACATATATATATATATATATATAGTCCTTTGAACAGTCACAAACTACTCTATGGAATGGTGGAATCAGTTCACACCTTCCCCGAAAATGTACTTGATGTCTCATTTTTTCTCATTTTTCCTACATCCCTTACACCATTTGTCAGTTTCCTTTTCTGTCCTATCAGTCTAATAGGTATGAAGTGGCATCTCAGAATTGTTTTAATTTTCTCTAATCAGTAGTGAGTCAAGGCATTTTTTCCATATATATATATATATATATATATATGTATGTATATATATATACATATATATATATATGTATGTATGTATAGCATCTATTTCACAAAGTTCAGTAGCTCAAACACTCTTAATGTCTTTTAAGTTTCCAGAATGATTAACTATAATTTAACCAAAACATTCCTGCCAAGGTTTTTGCTCCAATGGGTAGTTTTAGTTTCTTTCTGGAAAATCTTCAAAAAACCCTAATCTTGAAAGTGGTCTCCCATTAGAACTTCTTCCTCCTGCCCTGACTTGCTTGTTGTTTTTTTTTTTTTTCTTTCTTTTTTTTCTTCTCCAGTCCTGTCCCTTCTAGTCAAGGCGTTCCCTGATCTTAGCATAGGCTTACTCACCTGTAAAATGAGGGAATTATAGTAGGAAAAGAAAAACCAACATTCAAACCCTTGCCAGAACCATTTTATTCTATGATCATTTCTTAATTGATTAATATCTTAATTTAATTCTTAAATCTTTGAATCTTTGATTATGTCTTATGGCTATTTAGGGGATACACATTCTTTAAATTTTCTACCAATAACCTAAAATCAAGTTTTGATATTGTGATTGTTTTATAAGTTTGGATATATGTATGTATGTGTGTGTGTGTTTAATGAGAGCTTTAAAAGCTGTTCCCTGGTTCTAGTATTCCTGAACCTGGTGAATAAGTTTGCATTCACTTATTCTATTATATCGATTGTTTTCCTCCCCCTTGAATGTTCAGCTGACCTCTGTCCTTTCTGTCCAAGGAAGCTTCTGAAGTCCCAAAGTGGTTCAGTCAGGGGTAGACTTGGGATGAAGCCAAGCTGACAAAATTCCAAGGAAGTATCCCAAGAGGGATGTTGATTTTCCTAGAATACTCCATTCCCAGGGTGTGCCTCAGAATATGAAGAATCCTCTATGGTACTATAAGAAATTGTCTTATGAGGTTAAAGGATCCCCATTAGAAGTGAATTACAGTAAATATTTTTCTGAGCAAAAAAATGTAATTATTAATGTTAATAGCTTATAGAGTGCATTACCATTTACATGGGGAATGGGGTATAGGATCTAAAATAAAACCTTATGTTGGAATAACGAGTAGTTAAAAACTCCTATTCTGTCTCCTTTTTTCATTTCTTTTCTGTCCTTTAATGGTCCCCTCCTGTTCCATGAGTGGAAGACTCTGGTTGTGTTTTTAGATTTCAGATCTTAGAACTTCTTTTGCATTATACAGAATGGTTGCTTAATGAGTTATGATACCAGCACTTCAGCGAAATATGAATAATATTGTAATCTACAAATAATTGAGGAAAAATTGAAGAGGGGAAAGAAGTACATTTTAGGAAGGTGTTGGGGAAGAAGGAGGAAGGTATCCATGGTAGATAGGAAAGAACCATAAACTAGGAGTCAGAAAACCCAGACTCTAGTCCTTGCTTTGCTATTAAACAACTATGTGACCTTGGGCAGAACCTTATTTTACCTGGGCTTCCTCATCTATAAAATTAATAATTTATACTAAATAGCTTTTAAAGTCCATTTTAGCCCTAACATTCTATGATTCTAATTTTAAACTAAAACTAGTTAGACTATGATTCTCTTTTATTTGAAAGCAGGACTTTGAGATTAGATCCCATTTAAGGTTCATTTGAGAACAATGTTAATATAGTTTTATCACTGCAGTTTAAGGAACCCTTATAAAATGGCTCAGAGTTAAAAGAAGTTGTTAAAGTAGTCATTTGCCTCTAACTTTCAGATAATTAAGAGCCTCAACATTAACTTTGTTAACGGTACTAAAGTACTCATCCCCCTCCTCCTTCTCTTTCTCTCAGGTTTATGAGAGGCCACAGAAACACTCAGCCCTCCACTATGATCCCAGCCTCCAACAGGACTTCACTGGAGATACCTTAAAACCAAAGCACCAGCAAAAAAGCAGCACCCAGAGCCACATAGATTGGTCTGCCAGCTCAGATAATGGGCCCGCCACTCAGAATTCTTTTATTGGGACGGAGTCTAATCGAGAAACTCCAGGCACTACTAAGATTCCAACCCTTGAGCCTGTGGCTTCCTTTGCCAAGTCCCAGGTGAAGAAAAGTAGTGTGAGCAGCACATGGAGTCAATTGTCTAGCAGTAGCAAAGATCTGCTTTTGGGTAATGTCGTCCCAGCCCCAAGCAACATCAGTTCACCAGCCCAGACCACCAGCTCAGCTGAGTGCAATGGACTTCCGCCCTTAGTAGATCAAGATGGAGGAGGATCAATGGAGCCTCCAGATCCTCCTAGTGGAAACAGCAAGAAGAAATCAAGCAAGAAAGACTTAGTAAATCAAACCATACCAAACTCAGATCTGGACTGGGTCAAAAATGCCCAAAAAGCATTTGAGACCAAAACTCATGATAACTTGGAAGGAAAAAAGGAAGGCTACTCTACAGATAACATCCAAGAGGTATCACCAGCCAGGCAAAATGTGAGTTCCATTAGTAATCCTGAAAATGATATGAGTCATGTGCGGATTACTATTCCCATCAAGACTCCAACCCTGGACCCACCTAGCCATAAAAGGAAGAAAAGGCAGTCTATGAAAACAATAGTGGAAAAAATCATTCCAGAGAAAGCCTTGGCTTCTGGAATTCCTATAAGCAGTGAAGTAGCTAGCAGGATTCTCTCTCACCCTGAAGGAAGTAAGAAGGATCCTCGTACTACCAAGCTTGCTAAAATTATGGAGAATGAGCCCTCCTCAGTTGTGCTAGAAGGAATTGGAAGTGCTGAAAAGGTTCTCTCAAGTAATGCAGCCAGACTGCGAAAAACTCCCCTGGTTATGAGTCCTCCATCATGCACAGATCCACCCCTCACAAGCAAGCTGCCAGAAATTCAGCATCCTAAATTTGCTGCAAAACGGAGATGGACCTGCAGCAAACCAAAACCTACCAGTATGCTGCGAGAGTCAGCCATGACCACTTCTGAAAAACTCATGGTAGAGCCACCTTCCGCATATCCTATCACCCCATCTAGTCCTCTGTACACAAACACAGACAGTCTCACTGTGATTACACCAGTTAAAAAGAAAAGAGGACGACCAAAGAAACAGCCTCTACTCACTGTTGAGACTATTCATGAGGGAACTTCCACCAGCCCAGTCAGCCCAATCAGCCGGGAATTTCCTGGCACTAAGAAGAGGAAGAGAAGACGCAATTTGGCCAAACTGGCCCAGTTAGTGCCAGGAGAAGAGAAATCTATGAGCGAGATGAAATTCCACAAAAAAGTTGGAAAGCTTGGTGTACTGGACAAGAAGACCATCAAGACCATCAACAAGATGAAGACTCTTAAGAGGAAAAACATCTTGAATCAGATCTTGTCCTGCTCCAGCAACATAGCCTTGAAGGCAAAAGTACCACCCCAGACCACTCCTGCAGGAGCATCCATTGACAGCAGACTGGGTAAGCAGATCAATGTCAGCAAGAGAGGGACCATCTACATTGGCAAAAAGAGGGGCAGAAAACCTAGGGCAGAGCTGCAGCCCCCATCTGAAGAACCTAAGACAGCCATCAAACACCCAAGGCCTGTTTCCAGCCAGCCGGATATTCCAGCCGTGCCTTCCAACTTTCAGTCACTTGTGGCATCTTCACCAGCAGCTATGCACCCACTTTCCACGCAGTTAGTCGGGTCTAATGGCAACCTGAGCCCCGCCAGCACTGAAATCAATTTTTCAGAGTTGAAAACTATGCCAAATCTTCAGCCCATCGGTGCTCTTCCTACCAAAACCCAGAAAGGATTACACAGCGGAACCTGGAAGCTGTCACCTCCCAGGTTGATGGCCAACTCCCCTTCACACCTATGTGAGATTGGGTCCCTGAAAGAAATTACACTGTCCCCTGTGAGTGAGTCACATAGTGAGGAGACCATCCCTAGTGACAGTGGCATCGGGACGGACAACAACAGCACATCCGATCAAGCTGAGAAGAGTTCAGAATCCCGCCGGCGGTACTCTTTTGACTTCTGCTCTTTGGACAATCCGGAGGCCATTCCATCTGACACCAGCACAAAGAATCGACATGGCCACCGGCAGAAGCATCTCATCGTGGACAATTTCCTTGCCCACGAAAGCATCAAGAAGCCAAAGCACAAGAGGAAAAGGAAAAGCCTGCAGAACCGTGACAACCTCCAGTTCCTTGCGGACCTAGAAGAGCTTATCAACAAGTTCCAGATGTTCAGGATCTCCCACCGGAGTTACACATTTTATCATGAGAACCCATATCCCAGTATTTTTAGAATCAACTTTGATCACTATTACCCGGTGCCATATATACAGTATGACCCCTTGCTCTATCTTCGAAGGACCTCAGACATGAAGTCCAAGAAGAAGCGTGGTAGGCCTGCCAAAACCAATGACACCATGACAAAGGTGCCTTTTTTACAGGGGTTCAGCTACCCTATCCCCAGTGGAAGTTACTATGCACCCTATGGAATGCCTTACACATCAATGCCTATGATGAACCTTGGTTATTACGGTCAGTATCCAGCTCCTTTGTACCTATCCCACACTCTTGGCACAGCTTCGCCATTTATGAGGCCATCAGTGCCGCCTCCCCAGTTCCATGCCAGCTCCCATGTGAAGATGTCCAGCACCGCCAGGCACAAAACAAAGCATGGGGTGCACCTGCAGTCACCTGTGGGCATGGGTCTTGGAGACTTACAGCCCTCTCTCAATCCCCCAAAGGTGGGAAGTGCTGGGTTGTCCAGTGGTCGCCTCCACAAAAGGAAACATAAACACAAACACAAGCACAAGGAGGACCGAATCCTGGGGACCCATGATGACCTGAGCGGTCTCTTTGCAGGCAAATCCACAGGCTTCTCTAGCCATGTGTTGAGTGAGCGGCTGAGCAGCGCTGACAAAGACCTCCCCTTGGTGAGCGAGAAGAGTAGGCATAAGGAGAAACAGAAGCACCAACACAGTGAGGTCAGCCACAAAGCTTCCAAGAGTAACTTTGAGGTTGATACCCTGTCGACCCTATCTCTCTCTGATGCCCAACAGTGGACACAGGTGAAGGAAAAAGGAGACACTAGTGGAGAGCCTGCTGACTCCTGTTCTAAGAAGTTCTCTGGCGGCGGCAGTGGAGAGAGCAGCAGCACGAGGCCAGAGACGTTGGATGTGTTTGGCAACATGAACACGTTGAATGACAAATGGGACAGTGAAGTGAGTGGGAGTAAAAGAAGGAGCTTTGAAGGTTTTGGAACATACAGGGAAAAGGACATCCAAGCCTTCAGGATGAACCGAAAGGAAAGAAGCACCTATGACTCCTCAGTGTCTCCAGGTAAGTCCATGGCTCGGAATGTCCTAAAATGCAAGAGATATTGCCCACCACAGACATGTTGTTTAAAGTCTAAGTCAATTCCTTACTTCCTAGGCTTTGAACATTAGAATTTCATCATCCTTTTTTAACGCTCACTATTTGAAGTGTTGGCAAATGAAAGCCAGTTTCCTCTTAAGTTGGTTTAGTGACCATATAGCATTTCTGCCCATATTCATTAAGCATCCATATACTCCCATGTATAGTCTATTTGTTTTCTTAGGAAATTATTTGAGGTCCATGAGCTTTCAGGAGCTGTTAGGTTCTTAATTGCAAAAAAAAAAAAAAAAAAAAAAAAATGCCATCTTTGCTTTCTTGTCAGAGATGAAAGAAAGATGCAGGACATATATAGCCAGGAGGTGTGTATCGTCATTGGTGAGGGGAGAAAGGAGAAGCCTCCCCCCAAAAACCTGTAGGTTTCTCTATTAGATTCTTAAAATGTCAGGACTCTTATTATCCTAGTAAAGAACACAGAGTTAACCTAAAATATCTTCTTCCATGACTGAGACTTCACTCAGGGATTCTCAGCAGGTTAATTTTGATCAACCAGCAATTCATAGATCTCAACCTAGTGAGATCAAGGCTTTCACTTCTGAATACAGGGGTATTCTTTTACCTCCCAAGTATTTAAAATGGTGGTAAGGCTCAAGGAAGATGGGGAAACTAGACACTAACAGCATCCGAGTCTCTCTGTGGGGCCTGTCTGCATTCAAAATTCTGCCTTACAAGAGCCATAGCAAGGCAATGAGGCTCACAATTCCTCTGTCTCTCTGATATTTTTAGGCTATAAGGAGAGAGCATGGCTGGGGGAGAGGGAGATGTGTGTGTCTGTGTGTGTGTGTGTGTGTGTGTGTGTGTGTGTTTGTGTAGATGCTCTTTCAACACAGCACTGTGAAAAGGGTGCTGACTAAGATTCAAATCCAATCTCCATCTCATACTCCCTAAGTAACCTTATTTAACTTCTGTTGGTATTGGTTTCTTCAAATGTAAAATTGGGGGCTGGGACTTGCTGGCCTTCATGTTTATTTCCAGCACTAAATCTAGGGTCATGTGAACCTTCTTTTATCCTGAGGCATTTCCATTGGAGAGGGAAGTATTGTTCAAAACTACTAAAGTTGATGTGCCATACCAACAGTTTTCATCCTAACCCTTTCCTATTACTTGTGGCTTCCTAGCAGTGAGAAAGATTGTTCTGTCATTATCCACCTCCCCCACATTCCATCACCAAACTTTCACCACCACCCTGTCTCAACTCTCCCACTTTCCTGCCAGTATCCTCCACAAATCACTAGATGGGTTATAACCCTTCCAAAGCAGAACCCAGTAAGTAGTTCCTTTACATATAAAAAATATAGGATCCCTGTCTTAAGTGTCAAGGGAGTTATAAAACCACAGTAATATACAACTCCTTACCCCAGAAATTAGAATTAAAGGATCCTCTTCCCACACCTAAGATGCAGAAAGATAGAAGGAGGATACAAATTCTTGAGGCGGCAAGAGCTTTCTTATCCATTTCTTCTCATATTCCTCCTTAGCAATGAATAATTATAGAAGGTAGAAACTGTCCGTTGATGAATAAATTAGATATTTTCCAGGTTAGCAGATTTCAGAGAGAAATACAGTCATAAGAGTCATCATTAAGGAAGGTTCATAGTTCCCCTTCAAACCTCTGCCCTAATCTGGGATTTGTTATGGTCATGGTCTCTTGGGTTAATGAAGACCAATCAGCAGTCCTGTCCTTTTGGATATGTTGTAGGAGATAAATGATCCAAATTTCATTTCCCCCCACTTCTACCCAAAGTCAATTGGCAAGTCTGTTTTTAACTTTCATTGGCTTTTCTTATGTATCTTCAGTGTCATGCAGTCTGTATGGTGAAGCCTACCTTGAAAAAGGAGTTAAATTAACTCTAAGCCCAAGTCATGTTCCTGATTTTTCTTTCAGCCTGACAGAGCTGAACCTTGGGACCTCACCTAGCCAGGAACAGAGTTGGTTCACATTTCTGCATTTTCTGAGCTTTAGTTAGATGAAAAACATTGTCACGGTTTTACTCAGAAGAATCAACAAACAAAAAGCATTATTTACTGGTCAGAAAATGAGAGTAGGGCAGCCAAGGGGATCCTGTCACCATGATCACACATTAAAGAAACAATCTGATTGATATTTTCCTAAACCAGATTGTGTTATTCTGAGGTTGTTTGAGTTTCAATAAATTGTCCAGTTACACTCAGCGCCTGTTATTTTTAGGGGCTCACAGTTGGCTTCTAGACTTGCCATAATGCTTTCCTTATATTTTCATTTATATGGCTCTGGTGACATTTTTCTCCAAAGTACCTTCACATCTGTTCTTTTCTTTGATCTTCACACTTGCCCAGTAAGACAGAAAAGGCTGCAGTGTGGATAATGGAAGGATTGGGAATCATGAGGACTGGGTTCTAGTTTCTACTCTTAAATTATTACTTTAATTAAATTCTTATTTAATAAATCATTAACTATTAAATTATCAGCAAACATCATGGCTTAATGGTTAGAGTTCTGGAGTTTTAAACTCTGGGTTTCAGTCTCTCCAGAAATATTTACTAGCTGATCAAACCTGGGCAAATAGCTTAAATTCTGAGTCATGCTTTCCTTCTCTATAATATCACCAGTCTCACAGGATTTTTGTGTGGCTCAAATGAGATAACATATCTAAAGTACTTCTCAAACCTTAAGATTATTATTGTTAGCTGTCTGACCTCAGGAAAAACTCTTTTTCTGGGCCTCAAATTCTTTCTCTGTAAAATGAGAGGTTGGAGCTAAGTGACTCCCTAGTTCCCATACTATCTCTCAAGTTCAATGATTTTTTTTTAATCTTTATTTTATCTTCTAAGAAAACTGAGACTTAAACAATTGATATAACTTGACCAGTGTCAAAAAATTAATCAGTAACAAAGTCAGCACCAGAAAGAATCAAACTCCCAAGTCATTGTTCTTCCCACTGTCTATTTCTTTCAAAAACATATTCACCCATCAAATTACTAGTCTTCCCCTAAGGTAGTTGAACAGTGATTATACAACTGATCAAGAGAAGTAGAGTAATTAAGAAGACATTCTGTTACTTAATTCAATACCAATGTAGAATCATTCCTTACAGCCCAATCTTATCTAAATGTCAACCCTTTAATGTCTCCACTGATATCTTCTGTTCTTTTTCTTACTGAGATTCAGTTTGCAAAATATTTGTGAAATATTTAACTGTGTATAACATTATCTTAGTAAGTACATTGACCATGTTTTAATATATATTGTTGACAGCCATTTAAGATCTGAGCTATTTTCTCTTTCCTTGGTGATCTCATTGCAACTTGATTCATTGATGTCTTCATTCTATTTCTTCCCTTCATCCTTGATTGCTCCTAAACATTCTGTTGCATCTAGAGCACCAAAGAATGTCCTTTAATAAATCCTGGAACCAGATGTCAGCTACCAAAGTCACTATTCTAGTGACCCAGTAATACTTGAGGAGGATTCACCTAAAATATATGTTCCAGTGAATGCTTTCTTTTGGTAGAGATGTTAAGCAATTAAGATTTGCCTTGACCAAAGTATGATGTGAGTGAAGATTTCAAATATAAACTGCTTCACCTTTTCTATCTTCTCCTATTTCAGGGAAAGATAAATATATAGTTTCACATTAAAAGCATTGTAAAATTCTACCCTATGGAGGCCTAACTTTTTAAATGAACCAAGAGATGTGTCTGGTTACACCTCTGAGACACTTCTTTGGGATTGGGCTAGTGAAAGACACTATATAAATGTGAGTCATTATCATTATGGAGAAAGGAATTAGAGACCCCATTTAGCAATAGCAGCAGTTGCACACTTCATTTACCCTTCAGCAGTCAGAAAATCATTTATTTCCCATCCCTCTGCCCCACCAGATGGCAAAATTTTGTTTCTAGCCATCTCTTATCATATCTACAGTTTATACCTGTTTCCATATATCAATACTTCCTTCTTCTTGCTTGCTTCTTCCTCTTCTTCCTCTCTCATGTTTTAAAGGTGATAGTGGCTATTAGGATTTTTGGTGTAGAGTAAGCCAACTACTATGTAGCCATTTATAAAATCAGACTGGGACTAATGAATGAATAGAAGAGAACTCAACCACAGAATCTTAAAACTGGACTTTAGAGGTCAACTACTCCAACTTTTATTTAAGCCATTAAAGGAATCCCTCTAAAGCATCTCAGAGATACTATCTTTCATTTAGCTCATAGCAGTGAACTTTTCATTACCAGATCAGAATGTGATCATGGGTATTTTAGAGAAATCCCTCATGAGGATACAAAAGAAGTTTTAATCACAATCTTTGTTTTTTTCAAATACTCATAGTCCTCATATATCTTAACTAATAATTATGCAAATCTTCCCATGAATATCCGACATGTGTTCCTCTTCATGCTAGTAGAAAGAGAACAAGCTTCTCTCAGATAAGGGAGAAGCTGTGAGTAAGGTAAATTTACTTACTTGTTAGTCACATGTGGATATTAAGTTAGGTGATCAGTATAATAATGTCTAAGTATTGACTCAGATATTTGTGACTTGCAAAATACTACTGAACTAACCTCAGAGATATTAGGAACTGGTGAGTTGGGCCTTGCCTTTAAAAGGCCTATTGGCAGATCTCATATGTTTGGAGGACTGGCGGAGGAGAGGAAACATTTGAACAACTGTCCCAAGGAAAGATTTATCTAGGATGACAAAAGTCTTGAAATGCATGAAAACAATATGCTTCTGACAATATATCGACTAAAAGTAGATGAGAAAGAAAAATAGGATTATCCCCCAAAGTGGAGATTAACAAAACAAAAGAACAAAAAAGAAGAGGAGCACTGATTAAGTTTAGCATGCTTCATTTTTTTTTTCATCTTGAAATTAGGAATCCTAAAGGAGTAACTGTGAGAGCTACTTCTGCAGGCAGTCTCTTTAAGTGGAATAGATCTGAAGTCTAATTGGAATTTGAGTTCTAATCTATGCTCTAAAATTTAAGAGCTATGATTTATAACTAGTCAAATCATTTACTTTCTCTTCATTACTTCATCTTTAAAAAAAAAAAAAGTAAATGATATAATCACATGGGTTTGGTGTAAAGAAAAAATTCCTGCCAATTTGAGGAATGCATAAGTACAATGGGTAGCCTCAGGAAGGGATGGTATTCTTGTTTCTGAAGGTTTTTATTCAGAGCTGGATGACTTCTTGGCTATATCTTATCTGCAATGATTATTTAGGTTCAGGTGGTCTCCATGCTATTTTGTGACCATTGCAAGCCATATCACTTCCTTTTCTCTACTTATATAATAAGGTTTGATCTTCATGATCTTATGATTCTTCTTGCCAGGTCTGATATTTTGTGATTCTTTAGATACCACACACATACACACACACACACACACACACACACACACACACACACAGAGTAAAAGAGTAAAAGGAAAATTGGAAAGATGAATGGAGTGAGAGATATTAAACTGTATAGTACTTTTTTCTACTATAAGCTACTGTTAAAAGTAAGTATCTCTCTGCCAAACATTTGGTTTCCATGCTACCTCTAGAAACTATTGTATGAGACTAAAGACTATTTTGGGGTATCTACTGAAGAAGGCTTTTTCCTCCCTTCCCTGTCTTAACTATTGTACATACTTAGTTGATCTTAATAAGATTCTATATAAAGTCCTTTTGGAAATCTAGTATTTGTCAAATTAAATGTTGTAAATCATAACTTGGGGAATGTGAAAAAAAATCGTATTGTCTTGGCCATGTTGAAGACAGTGATCAAGAAATTTCACCTTCAGAGCATGGAGTCCCCAGGCCATTTATCTTCCCTAGTTTGGCACAGATTCTCAAGTTCTGTTGGAAGTTTTATTTAGACCACTACAGGAGTGGGGAAGTATGCACATTCTGGATTGGTGGAGCAGAAACTGTGGTTTTGACAGACTTGGCTTGGCTATGCCACTGAGCCTTTCTTGGCTAAGGAAACAGAAGTACTCACGGCTTCCCAAGAGTGGCCAGTCATGGGGCAGAGATAAGCAAAAGGATGGCTGTGTGGAAGAAATTTTGGGCACACTACCTCTTCTTCCCAGAAGTGGACTATTGGGAGACACTGTGGAAAAGACTTGGAGAGAAGAATTTTTCTCAGGATGAAGCTACCTGGGGTGATTTCACCCTGCTGGATATCTTTGGCAAACACTATGCTTTTCCCCAAATAGCATTTAACTTCCAGTTGGCTGAAAGTAGTGTGTAGGAAGGGATAAAGAAACCAGAAAATCTCAGACTCTCCTAACTAGAAAAGACTTCAGAGGTGATTTAAATCCAACTCAAATCAAACAGGAACACCTTCTAAAACATCCCCAACAGCCAGGCATCAAACCTCCATTTGAATACTGCCACTCCACCCCAATGATAGGGAATTCACTGTCTTAGTATATACCTTTTCACTTTTGGATTGCTATCATTGTTAGGAAGTTTAAGTTCTAGCTATATGCAAAAAAATTGTGCTAATTATTAAAGTTACAACCAGAAAAGCAAGACAGCCCTTGTTCTCAAGGACCTCACTCTCTAATAAGGAAGACTTCCTAATAAGGAGAATTCATTGATAGGTCAAATAGAAAGCAAGTCCTGACAGAATATTGGAGTAAGAAAGAGTGTCATTGGTTTGTGAGATGTTTGTGGTTAACCAAATATATCTCTTTCTTCTGATTTCATCAGTTTTTATCTAGCATGAACCCCCTTTGGAGATGCTTGAATTGTACTGCTTGTATTGGTATTTATGCTCTTTAGAATCTCTAAGTTAACTTGGTTTATGCCTCTTTACAATTGGCCTTCCAGTTTCACAGCCCCTTTAGAAGTGGTACTTTGTATACAATGCAGCTCAGTAATTCTCACAATCTCCAGAAAGTAAACAAGACAAAGGGTAGGAAGTTGGTAATGATAAAAACAGTGTGGCTCTGTGATAGATGGAGAGTCAGAGGGAGGTAAAAAATTTCCTTAATGAGAAGTGAGAACCCTTACTTGGTACAGAATTTTGACTTTTCAAAATGCTTTTTTAAAGGTAACATGTCTCATTTCATGTCTATAATTACCCTTAATGCAGGTAGACCAGTAGTATTCTTTGCAGATGAGAAACAAGTCAAATGACTTATCCATGAATTCAAAACTAGGTAGTGATAGAATTCTATACTTGTAGACTTGTATACTTGATAGATTCTATACTTGTAAATCAGCATTCTTTCCTTTAAAAATGTTTTCTGGTGCTTTTTTTTAATGCCTTCTCTTCCTGATTCTTGGCCCCTTACCGAAAACAAACTACAACCAAAAAAGACCCAATAACAACAACCTTGTAACAACATCAAATAACCATATATGCACAATTCTGCACCCATTGTTCACATCTCTCTATAGAAAGAAAAATAGTAAATATGTTTTATCATCCTTATAATCATAGGTCTTTGCATTTAATTCCATTGCTTTATCTAAGAAGCAATTCTTGTCTAAACTGTCAAATATGTCCATAATCAAAGTTAGGTTTCTCGACTGTTCTTCCAAGGATATTACGTAGGATATTACGTAGGATATTCTTTGTTTAGTTTCTCAAAAGCATTTTATATCAAGTGAGAAGTTTTCTCCAGGTGTTCAGCACTCCCTAAAGTGAAGTTGTTTTCGAGTTTAAAGTCTATGAAAGCATGAAGGGAATTTCAGGGAAGATATAACCCGGGCTTACTCACTGATCCTGTTATACTAGAACTATGGGAATCCCACAACTAGATTCATAGATAGAGTGCTGGGCCTGATCTCAGGAAAACCTGAGTTCAAATCTGGTCTCAAACACTTTTTAGTTATGTGACCCTTGGCAAATCACTTAATGTCTGCCTCAATTTCCTCAACTATAAAATGGTGATGAGAATAATAGCCTCTAACTCTCAAGCTTATTGTTAATGATGTAATATTATAAAGTACTTAGCACAGTGCCTGGCACATATAAAGTTCTATATAAATGTTATTCCCTTCCATTCTTGAAACTAGAAACAGGTAATCTTAGGACATATCTAAATCTTACTTTAAAAGTAAAATTGTGGAAGTATTTATGCCGAAAGAGTAATATCTGACAAGTATAGTACCTTGAGGTTTACAAAACACTTAATATACATTATCTCTACACAAAATAATAAAATTGTTATTATTGTTATTCCTACAAATGAGATTTATATAACACTTTAAGGATTGCAAAGTACTTTATAAATGTATCATTTTATCTTCGTACTATCACTAGAACCTAAATGCTATTATGATCTCTATCGTTGGGATGTATGACCTGGACCAAGAACCAGCAAAAGAGACTCAGAAGGTGTGGTCCAGTGGATAGCATAATAACCAAGAGAGAGCATTGCCATGAAAACCAATTGTTGAAAGTGCATTTAAGAGGTGATAACAATATCTGATGATGGAGAGAGGTCAAAAAATATCAGAATTGGAAGAAAAAGGCCATCAGATGTGAGAATGATGAGATCTGATAACTTTGGAGCAAGAGAATCAGAAGCTAGAGGTGGAGTTAGCTAGTGTAATCTCCCATACTTACTAGCTGGGTGATCTTGGCTAAGACACTTTATTTCTGCTGCCTTCATTTCCTTATCTCATATGATCTCCTCAACAGGGATCATAATAACACCTCCTTCTTGGTTTCCTATCAGGCTCAAACAAGATATCTTCGTATTACTTAAAAGAGTGCCTGGCACAAATGAAGTGTTTAATAAATGTATATTAACTAATATAGAGGATCTTGTTAAGGAATTTCGCCACAAAGAACAGGAGATATATGAGATATCAGCTAATGTGGATAATAAGATTAAGTTAAGGCTTTTTAAAGATTAAGGAGACATGAATATATTGGTAGATAGACAGTATGGAACATCCAAAAGATAGAAAAAAAATTAAGATTAAAAAATACAATGATTTTTTTCTGATAAATGAAACTTCTACCAACCCAAGCCAGTCCTTTCTCTCTACAATGTACATTCAAAGGGTTGCCTAGAATATTGAAAGATTAAGTGATGTACAGAAGGACTTGAATCCAATTCCACTTCCTCAAAGACTGACTCTGTGAACACTGCTCCTTGAAGTCTTAGTGTGTTATACTTCCTTGTATCAATCATCATACCTAATATAATACCAGCATGCAGTCATACTTCATTATTTCAAGAACCAGTGATTTTTATCTGTATGATACTGCTTTCTTTAATGCAGATGGCAGAAACTTACCAAGCCTTACTAAATAATGAAATGTTGTGTATGTGATATATGTACACACATACACACACACACACACACACACACACACGCCTGATTCCCAAATCTCTGGTGCTCAGACTTGTTCTCAGACCATAGAAGCATAACCCCAAACCAGGTCTGTAAGCTCAAAGCCTTTTCAGACTAGTAGGATCTGTTAAACCTGTGGTTCAATGATATAGAAATTAAGAGCTAATAACCCCCTCTATACGATAATGAAACATTGGATAAGGATGTTAGTAAAGAACTTTACTATATAATGAACTTCCTACTTGTGAATGGTTGTTGATTACTCCCTGTCATACTTTCTATCCCAGCCCCATCTGAGGGAATCTGACATATTAGTTACATGTTTGTGCCTTTCTAGTTTCTTATAATCTAGATCTATATAGATTTTTTGAAGTAAAAATTATTTTATTATGTTATTTTAAAGTATGTTTATTTTGTAAATTACATTAAAATTATATTATTAGCAATTCTCTTCCCTTTGTATAATGATATATGCATGGCTTACAATGTGAGCCAGTAGTCATTTGGCATAAGGGGAAGTACCCTGATTGTATTTACAAGGGGAGACACAGTAGCCTTGACTCTCATGGCCTATTCAACCTCAAACTAGTCACTCTATCCCAAGTGACCTAGATTTTCTCATATGAGCTGGGATGTGTGTATGTCAGGGAGTGGGGCATGGGAAGAGATTGGACTAGATAATAAAGTCCCTTATAGTTCTAAATTTATAATTCTAACAAGTGGCACAATTTAATTCAGAGCGCACGCACATACACACACATTGCCCACTGGTCTCCTGTGGCCCATAACACTTCCAAGTAACCAGAACTAGATTAAGTGTCATTGGGAAATATTTAACAAAATAAATACAAATAAAATAAAATCAAGATAATGTTAGTATTTGGTTTTCTAAATCAATATGTGTCCCACAGGGCCATTTCCTGCTGGTTACTGGTCCTTTGCTTTCATGTGATCATAGGTAAGTCATTTAATCACTCAGAACCTCAATTCCCTTTTGTGTAAAAAGGGCACTTGAGTACCTAGATTTGAGTTCTGATGCTCCTATTTATGACCTTGACTTTTAAAGCTGATTTCTCAAATTTCTGCACCACTGTTTCTTCATTTAGGAGATTGGACTTGATGCAATCTATGAGTTCTCTTTCAGCTCTACTGAAATAATTCCACATTTCATTTTGATCATCAAAGTAATCTTTGAGGTAGTATAGGGTATGTATTATTATTTCTACTTTACATATGAGGAAATTGATGCTCTTAAAGAATAATTTCCCTAAGATTATATAGCTAGGAAATGGCAGAGTTATGACTAAGCTAGATCTTCTGACTTCAGCTTCATCAAATCATAGGAGACAGATGGCTCAGTGGATAGAGTGCTAGATCTGGAATTAGGAAGACTCCTTTTCATGAGTTCAAATGTGGCCTCAGACACTTACTAGCTGGGTGACCCTGGAGAAATCACTTAACACTTAATACACTGGAGAGGGAAATGGCAAACCACTACAGAATCCTTGCCAAGAAAATTACAACAAGCAGAATAATGGTCGGGCTCCACTGAAGAACAGCATTTGAAAGGAACTTTATGTTTCCTCTATTCACAGCCTGGGGAGGTTAAATGATCTCCCTGAGGCAGGATTTGATCTCAGGGATTCCCGACTCTACATCTAGCACTCTCCTCTGAGCCACCTGGTTGAGGTCCTTTTCACCATCAGCTCCATCTTCTCTTTACTTTGGTGAGCTCTCCTTCTCTTTTCTCTTTTGCCATCACAAGCAATTATTATTTCCTATCTTTTACCTCTTTTTCCCAATAGAATAGTCGTTTATGCCTTCTTTAGTTTTTGACACCACCCAAACAGTGACATAAATGCAAAAACAAACTTGGGATCAATTGGACATGGAAATTTTCCTGATTTCCAGTCTGTTCTACTTAAGTAAACCTCAGAAACCACTCTCTACAAGCCTTATAACCTCAAGGCATTGACCAGAAAATGGGCAGCGCCTCTGACCAGTTGAGAGGCTGCAAGGAATGTGCTCAAAAGTCAGCAGCATGTCTTTGTAGGGTGGCCCCACCAGTGGGAGAGGCTGTGAGCAATCTAGAGGAACTGAACCACAACTCCACCCCCAAAGCTTAAAATACAACCAGCCAGTTCTTCCCCTGAAGCAAACCAAGTGACATCATCCTCTTGGGGGTGAGGGCTGATTGTGTGTCATTCTGTTGATAAACCATGGGAGAAAACAGGATCCAAAAGCTAGAACAGCATTCTTGTTCAGATTTGGTTTTAAGTGCAGATAGATTCAGGAGCAGGATGGAGGGGGGGAGCATCTTTTCAATTATTCCTTGGAAAATGCTACCCAGACCCACCATCCAAGCAACCTCAAGTTCCCATTCTGCTATTCTGTGAGGCATTAGATTAGTATTTAGAACTTTAGAACTGGCGGTGAGGGGGTAGGGCAAGCTAGTGAATAATTATAACAAAGAAACATAGAAAAGAAAGACAAATTTGTACTCCAAGCAAAGTGAGCAGACTGGGAGACTAAAATACAATATATTAGAACTGGAAGGAACTTCAGAGATCATCTGAACTGGCCTCCATTCTTTACTTAATAAAGAAAATAAAGGTAGATAGTTGACCCAATATTGTGCGGCTGATAAGTGTTAGAGGATTATTTGAATCTATTCTCTTTACTTCATAGTTTCTATGATACCATGCTGCCCTTTAACATCCTAGTTTCTTCACATACTCAAATCAACAAATAATTATCAAATATCTACTATATGAAAGTGTGTGTGTGTGTGTATGTATTTCTAGGATAGGAGTTCTTGGAATCCTTTGGCAGTTTAATGAAGTCTAGGATTTCTGACAATAATGTTTTTTAATTCATAAAATGAAAATATGGAGAACTTTAATAGGAAGCATGTATAATGAAATAAGAACCCTAGGCCCAGGTTAAGTAAGACTTATCTTCCTGAGTTCAAATCCAGTCTTAAACATTTCCTAACTCTGTTACTCTTGCCTCAGTTTCTTCATGTGTAAAAATGATTTGGAAAAGGACATGACAAACCACTCCAGTTTCTTTACCAAGAAAACCCCAAATGGGATCACAAAGAGTTGGACACTGCCAAAAAATGATTGAAGAACAGAAATAGTTATAAAAATATGGGAGGGAAAAAAAAAGCTTCATAGAACCTGAGCTAAGAATGTCTTTCTTAGGTAACATCAAGACAGGTAGGTTGGCCAGTATTATAACATTTGGTCTGGCCTCAGGAAGACCTGAGTTCAAACCTAGTCTTAGATACTTCCCAGACATGTCAACTTGGGCAAGTCACTTAACCTGTATTTGACTTGGGTGTTTTTAATATGTACAATGACTACCTCTGAGTTTATTGTGAGGATTAAATGAGATAATAATCGTAAAGCATTTAGCATACTGCTTAGCACTTAGTAAGCACTATAGAAGAAGTAGTAGAAACTCCTACCAATAGCTGTAACTGTTATTATTATTATTATTATTAGAAAAAAAAAATTGGAGGAATACAAGTTCTCCAGAAGCTTATAGTTTACAATTTATCTCAAGAAACAAGTTCAATAAATCTCAGGAATTAATGGGATTTAGTGTTGCATGGAGCCTTAAAGATCATCTAAAATCTTAGCTCCCATACTTTACAGATGGTAAAACTGAGGCAGAGAGAAGGTCAGTGATTTGCTTCTGTTCATTTACTTATTCCATGGTAAAGCTGGGTTTGGAACCAGTACTGATGTCAAATCCTACCATATTTTAATTGCAGTATTCACAGTGCAAGCAATAAATTACATAATCAATTTATAATAAAAACTTTTCAATAATACAAGAAAATATGTTATAATATAGGCTTTATTAATTTTATATTCATCTGTTTGGTTTTTTTACATAATAGCTTTTTATTTTCAAAATATATGCAAAGATAGTTTTCAACATTTACCCTTGCAAAACCTTGTGCTCCAATTTTTTCTCCCTCCTTCCCTTCCCCCACCTATTACTCTTCTCCCCACCTCCCCCCCAGACAGCAAATAATCCAGTATATGTTACTAAATATGTGCAATTCTTCTATGCATATTTCCATAATTATGCTGCATAAGAAAAATCAGATCAAAAAGGGGAAAATGAGAAAGAAATATGTTTGGTTTAAAATAAGAAATAAAAGAATAACAACCTCTGCCATCTGGTTACAGCTAAAGATGAGGAACTATGAAAATCCCATGGATTGCATTTTAAGGGAAGATATCTCATAAATCCGAAGTATTGATAGGATTCTTCTATAGGTGGTCACCCAGTAGTTAGAAGATATGGGGAGGCAGTTTTCAACTCCCTATCATTAGAAGGATATTAAAAATGTGATTCATATTTTGAGGAAGAGTTAAACAGATTCATGAGTGAAGACCCTTCCAATTCTAGGATTATATGATTGGGAAGGTTGGGGTGGCTGAAAGGCTGAAGTCTAATTGCTGACAAGGGCTTGGAACCAAAGAGCAGCCTTCAAATGATCTGCTATAGTTCAGGTGTTGAAATGTGCCTCCATTTTTCTTGGACCTAATGAGAAATGTTGTTCTTGATGTAGGTTCCTGAACAGATTTTGATTATTCTGTGTCTTAAGGACCAATGTTTATTTTCCTCTAAAAGAATGTCTAATTGACTTTCTACCTCCATGAAATAGAATAAAAGGGAAAGGAGTTAGAATAGAAACAATGAAATTTAGATGGAATAGAATAAAATGTAATAGAATAATGATGACAAAATTATCATAGAATCTTAGATGAATAACTCTAAGGGAAGTCATTGCATCTACCACTTCATATTACAGATGAAAAAAACAAAAATATAGAAGGGATTTAGTAACTTGCTCAAGGTCACAGAGGCAGTAAGTAGCAAAGTCAGAATATAAATCTGAGTCTCCTATCTCCTTAAACTGGGTGCTAGTAAAAAGGAATGACAGAACAGATTCCTTTGAGTCTATGGGTATAGAATGGAAATAGAACAAAGTAGTTCCAGGAACATCTGGGGGAGGGAGGTATCCAGAAGATGATCTGGTTCAAATCTCTAATTTTTATAAATGAGAAAACCAAGTCTCATGAATTATGTTATCTTGCCTGAATTCACACGATTATTTGGCTTCAGAGCAGGCGAGAAGTAGAATTAGAGAGAATAGTATTTTGGAAATATTTGCTTAAAGGCAGAAATTGAATTTTTGAATTGCTTGTCCCCCCATTTATTTTTTGGCAAAAAAATGAGGTAGCAGGGATCTTGAGTAAACTCAGTTATTTCTTTATTGGTTACATGTCTTTCCTGTCTAGAGATTTGTGAATGCTCTGTGTCACATTATTAATTGGTGATCATTGCTATTTTTCAAATTTAGTGTGCTTGAAAAGAAAAGGCTAGGGTCTGTTTTTGGCTCATTATTCCTGCACTTACACAATATAAATTCCCAATCTCTACATATGTATGGCTATTCTGAGGTCTAGTTGTTTGGAATATAAGGCCATCTCTTATTTTATAGAGGAACCATTCATTCTTCCTTATACAATATATGTAGAAACTTCATCTCCTTGATTATCTAGAATTGGATTTCTATGCGAGATTCATAGCCGGATAGCTTTTTTTCCAGAAGACTTCCCAAATCCTTCTTGACAGTGCCATATATCACAGATGGTTTTCTCAAAAAACTAAAATCTCTCTTCTCCTTGGCTTTTTCTACTCTGTTTCTCTAGTTCCAGTTGATGCTAATTATAGTACAAAAACATCCATCTTAAAACATCTAAAAGAAAAGAATCTCCTTTCTTTATGCCTTTCACTAAAGTTGGCAGAGGTTTTAAATATTGAGTCACTGGAGAAAGTGCCCCACCACACTGGAATAGCTCATTGTGCTACCAATTATTTGGCTTTTATTTTCATCAAGGAAACTTCAGATTATGGTGCTGTCAACCTGCTTAGCCATAATTTAGCCTTCTCTCTTATGGGGATTTGCCAAGTTCTCATTTCAGAGACCCCTTTGGCTAAAAACTTTATGGAAAACTGGCCTCATCCATTTCCTTTTGCCACTCCAAAAAGAAAAATAAAATGCTTACCAGAATGAAAAGGAAGAATGTTGTTTCTTCATGGCAGGAATAGAAAATCTGTCTTTTCCTACTGTATCAAGTTTAAATTGCACTACCTATTCTCCAAGGCCCTCCAAGATTTGGCTTACCGTGCAATTATCCATCCAGCCTTACTTTTGACATCCTCAGTTTGAATGCTCTTTTGCCATGAGTTGCTTCATAAGTTTGCCATGATTTTTCTTACATTTTTGCCTTTGCTAACATTCTTCTCCATATCTGGAATGCCCTTTCATCTCATTTCTCCCATTCCAAAGTCTACCATTTTGCCTTTCTCATAAAGTTTACCAATTCTGACTCATCTTCCCCTGTTCTAAAATGGTAAAGTACTCAAAGCATCTGCCACACAATTGAATTTTGAATTATGGAATTTTAAAGACATTATTTGCTGTTATTTCCTTTCCCAGAGCATACTTTCAGGTAAGGAGCCAGGTTTTATTCTATTTTGGTGTCACATTGTTGGTGATATAATAAAAAATATGCTACATGACTTATCATATGGGGAAGAAACATTTTAAGGCAGGCATTATGCTAAACACTTTTTACAAGTATTATCCCATTTGATCCTCACAGCAATTCTGAAAGGCATATGTTTTTATTATCACTGTTTTACATCTGAGTAAACTGAGGCAAACAGTGATTTGTCCAGGGTCACATATCTAGTAAGTATTTGAGTCTAGATTTGAACTCAGATCTTCCAGACTCCAGGCCTAACACTCTATTCACTTTACTACCAGCTATCTTATAGGCACCAAATCTACAAATTATGACCCGTAATGGTCCTGGCATATACTTTGGAACCACTAGCCTAGGAAAATTAATTGAGTCATCAATCATCTATTTATTCATAGAAGGGAAAAATTCCAAAAAGTCAAAATCATGGATACTCCTTTAGATTTAGAATAAAAGACTAAATCTTTTTTAAGTAAAAAATTCTCTTTTAAAATTATGTTTTAGTTGGAATAAAAATCATATTTCTATGTATTTTTATGCATCCAAACAAACTGAGGAACAGGAGTGCAGAAGTTTGATGGAGTTCAGAGAGAACAGATGCAAGATAGCTTAGATTAATATATTTGCTATGGTAACCCACCTGTAGGTAATTGAAACTTACCTCCAAAAACATCTGTCTATAAGGATATAGGAAGCTCTTTAAGGAAAAGAAACAATGTCTTATCTCTATTCATCTCAATTCTCTGACACAATACAATAAATGCATTTCTGAGTATGCCCATCAATAGTTTTTTTTTTCTTTTTACCACAAACCAGTAGTAACTATATCATTGACCAATTTATCTCTTAACTCCATGAGTAGAGAGGTCAGTAATGTACAAAATATGTCATGGCTATTACTACCCAAGTTCAGTAATCCCTTTTAGTAGTCAGTTCTTTGCCAAGGACAATTTTATCTAATTCAAGAAATATGGTTTCTGAAGTATATGAAGATAAATCCTCAATAGTGGTTATGTTTTCATGGGAATCTCTCTTTAGTATTGTGCTAAGCAAGATTTTTGAGTGGAAACTGTGGGTTCCCTCCATTTCTCATCAGCAAGAAGCCCTTCCTGCTGGAGAATCATTTCCTGAGCATATATTGTGTGCATAGACTGGGCTATCCATCACTCTGCCTTTCTGAAGCACCCATACTTAAATCACATTAAAGCCTCCAAACAACCTTTTACTTAGATTAGATGTATTTTATCAACAAAGAGATATTGTATTTCAACTTCAAGGAGGACAAATTTCCTCCAAATGGTATCTGCCATTGTTTGGTGTATGCTGGTTTTGAGTTTGCATAAGTGTTTTGCTCTAGCAAAATTTTGCCATTTGATGGATAAAAAGCTTATTAAAATCCATGTGAGCAAGTAAAGAGTTAAGTTACTCCTTGAATTAAGTTATGCTTCTTTGGAAGAGTGCAATAGCTTGTTCAGTAAGCCAGCCAGTCAACCAACAAGTATTTACTGAGCTCCAGCAGAGGTGCCTGGCACTAAAATAGGGTACCATTGTGTCAGCACAGGAGCAAATAAGGGAGTAGTTAATAGGTATGTATGGGTGTGCATGTGAGTTTCTTAATATGGAAATCTGGTCTGCCCTATAAAACTTTCCAACTGATGTATTCTGCTATTTTTGATAGGAAGTATGAAAATCTAGTTTCATAATTGGTTTATTGTAGATCACAACCTGTTTTATTTTCTTCAGAGGATACTCTTTTTGAAACTGCTTATCAACAAATGACTTAAATTTAACAAATTGGTGGTGATGTGGAAGAGCAAAGTTAGCTTTTCTATTTTCTTTTTTTTTTTTTTTTTTTGAGGTGGGAACAATGTAGAATAGTTTCAGAATGCAGTAAAACTTTATTTCCTGAATCTCTTAAGTATGAGATCCACCAGGACTAGTGAAGAATCTAATTTGTATAATATTTGTAAAGATATAAAATTTGATTGCTTTCAAAACTGGTCTTGATAATAATACCTATTGTTTAAAGACAGCAAAGTACTTTTTATATATGATCTAAATGGATCCTCAGAAGAACCCCAGGAGTTAAATATCGTAAGTATTATTGTCACTATATTAATTGATTGGTAAAAGAGGCCCAAAGAGAATACATGACTTCTTCAGTACCAGGCAGGGAGTAAGCCCTGGAGCAGGATTTTGTTGAAATTTTATTTAAATTGTTTATGAGTGTCAATAATGACTAGATAGAGTAGTTTGTAAATAAAACATTCATTGTTTGTATATGAATGGATATTTCTAAAATGTTTTGAAGGTATGTGTTCAAGTCAACAAGCATTTATAAACACTGCTATGTGTTAAGCACTGTGCTAAGTACTGGGCATAGGAAAAGAGGCCAAAGGTGTGCTTTCTGCCCTTAAAGAGCTTACAGAATTAGAAAGAGAACATACAAATGACTATGTACAAATATAATACAGGTAGGATAATTTAGACATACATTTCAAATGGGACTGGGAAAAGCTTCTTTCAAAAGGTGGATTTTAGCTGAGACTCCAGGGAAGGCAGGAGTGGAGATATGAAGGAAGAAAATTGCCTCAATTATTCAATTACAATCAGTCCAGTTTTTGGAGTCATTGAAGGGGAAGCCAATGAGAGCTGAGACATAATTTGTTTGGTCATATCCATTAAAAAAAAAAAGAAATTAAATGCTAAACTTATTCATAAATAAGAGAAATCAGCAAGAGAGGGGCTATTCCAGAAAGCTTCTCAAAGGAGATGGGATTTGAACTAGTGATTGAAAGATGACAAATATTTGGCCAGATGGAAAGGGAAGGAGGTTGTTCAGGCAAAGAAGTGAAGTTCCAAGGTATGGAAAGTATTGTTTTACATCAGGGAAGAAGGATAATATATGGTTAGATGACTTCTCTAAGGGCTCAGTTGTAAGATTGGATGGGTGGGGTGTTGTGTGTGTGTGTGTGTGTGTGTGTGTGTGTGTGTGTGTGTGTGTGTGTGTGTGTGTGTAGTAGTAGTAGTAGTAGAAATGATCATTATTAGATTTAGAAGCAAAGGACCTGGGTTCAAATTCTGCTCTGTCCCTCATTAATGTCATGAACTTGGTCAAATTACTACAATTCTATGGACTCTGATTTCCTCTTTTGTATAATGAGGTGAACTAGATGAACAATTCTATTCAGGGAGAAGCCACTGTGTGGTTTTCTTTTCTTGAGGAAAGTAACAATGAAAATGATGTTGTAAGATTAGTATAAGTTGTGAGAAAGGGAGTATAAGTCTTCTTGTTCCTTTTAATAGTTTAAAACTTAACTTATAATTTTGTCATACAAATATTGCCCATCATATGCAGGAAGAGGTAAATTTCAATGCAATATGCACTTGAATCGTCAGTAATATTACATTAATAAAGGCTTAATCATTTAGATTTAAATAATCTTCCTTATATGAATATGCTATATATAAATGCACTGAAAACTTGTTAGCAACCAATAGCATGAAACTTATAAAGGAATCAGAGCCCACATACTGAAAAAATTGAGTTTTAATATTTATAATTTGTCTAAGAATTAAGGACCCTACTTTCCAGTATAGAAACTGTTAGGTAACTATCTTCAAACATTTTGCATTTTTTTCATGGTTTATTGTGTCCAAATTGTTACTTGGTGTATTCATCTGTCTGGTTCTTAGCTTGCTTTTCCATGCTTAGTGAACCTATTCTTCAGACAATAAACAGAAGTCTGTAATTACCAATACTACCACATTCAAAGTCTTGTCAACTGAAGAATAAGTGCTTACTGCAAGCATGGCTCGGGGTCCCCTTAATTCCATCTTGCATTGCTATTAAGCCAAAATATGTTTCTATGTTAAATTCCTCACCATTCACACTCTGGAACTCAATCATTTATAATCAATAATATTAATCTCTTTCTTATTTTCTCTAGCCATTTTTCCATGGATGAATAGGGGGAAAGTGGCAAAAGTGGGGAGAATCTTCTCTGTCCAGAAATTCTTATTACATAATACATCCTGGATTGAAAGCTTGTTTATAAAGCATTAAAACATGTAATCTATGTTAAATACTAAAATGCCTCTTTTTATGGATCTATCGCCACAAAATTTCTCTCCTCTTCTTTTCACTCCCCTTATCTTCCCTTTCTCTGTCTCTACTTGTCTGTCTGCCTTCCTCTTTTTCTTCTCATTATAAAACAGAATTGAAGTTAAACTCATAATCTTAAACATTCTTTTGATTCTAAGGGGGAAAAAAACTTACTTTTCCTAATATTATTACAGTTTACTTTGCCACTAGAGAAAAGAAAAATGTTCCCTCCACCAAAAAAAAAAAAAAAAAAAAAAAAAAAAAGTCAGATGGGCTAGGGAACATTGATATGAGGAGAGTATTTGTATTTCTTTGCCATCCTCCTCCCCCCAAGAAAAAAATCTGTCATGTCTAATGTTTAGGAATGCCACGTCTCATCCAACCCACAAACCATTGGCAAAATAATAACTCTACACAGAATGTTCTTTTAAATTTTTTTTGCCTACCATCCCTTCCTGTGAAGTTATAAATCAGAGCATTTAGGGTTTCTGAGTTTTTTTTTCAAATTAAAGTCTTGCCTTAAGTTAGGGTCTTCTGGCATCTTTTCTCTAGGCCAAATGTTACAGATGTGATTCCAAGAATGGAGGTCCACTGTTGACTATTGCCTTGCTTCAGCTTCATTCAAGAAGCCTTAGTAACTCAGTAACCTTGCAAACAACCCCAAAGCACCTATTTTATGAAGCTATGCTTTAACTTCCCAGGAGTAAGGGGAACTCATTTTATTTGAAGCTAGAAGACACTTTTGTTATTGTTGTTGCTGTTCAGTCATTTCATTTGTGTCTGACTCTTATTCTTGGCAAAGATACTGGAATGCATTGCTATTTTCTCCAACTCATTTTACAAAGGAGGAACTGAGGCAAACGGGTTAAATTTTTGCCCAAAGTCACAGCTAATGTCTAAGGCAAGATTTGAACCCAGGTCTTTTAACTTCAGGCCCTACCTTTATCCACTGCACCACCTAGCTGCCCCATTTAGAGATCTATTTGTCCTCCTCCTTTATTTTATAGATTAAAAAAAAGAAGACACAGAGAATCTAAATCCTAGTTTAGGGCATCTCATCAGTAAGTAGCATAGCTGAGATATGAACCCAAACTGTCTAACTGTAAATATCATGCTCTTGCCACCATGCTATGCTTCTGTGGTCACTTAAGAACACATTCTCTTCCAGGACCTCTCTTACTCCCTGGATCTGGAAGCCAAGTTGACTATCAGGTTTCATCTTTCCTGTCTCGGCTTTTACCCTGTGCTTGGATCTGGGCCAATGATCAAACATTTGTCAGGCTCATAGTTCACAGATGTAGACCAGTAAAAGAACTCAGAAGTTAACTAGGCTCATCCCCTCATTAAGGGGTTAAGAAACTTTACAAACTAGAGAGTAGTGACCCAAGGTCTCTCTGTCACCTCTCTGTCTCTGTCTATCTCTTTATTTCTGTCTCTGTCTCTTTCTGAATTATAGGATTAGAAAAATTTCAATTAAATTTGCCTGTTTTCAGAATGGAATGCTCTCTGTAATCTTAAGAGTTTGAAATAAAAACCTTAAAGGTTTTTGAGGCAAAATCAGGATTTGAATTCAAATTCTCTAGCTCCAGAGAAATAATTTCTTAGTATTATTTCACTGGTTACATTGAACTTATCTCCTAGTATTTTTATGATGGTATTAATAGAGATATTGAATATGGTATAAAAAATTGCAGTGTCCCATGGAACTGGTATTGATACCAATTTAAAGTTCAGAATCCACTCTATCTAAGCCTAAGCTTAATTTAAAAACTATGAACTAGTGTTTTAAAATATATAACCAGGAGTATTGGTTCTCCTTAAGTTACGTAGCTGAATAAATTGAAATAAATAATTCAAATTCCCTTTGGTTGCTTTTGTTGGGAAAAGTGGGGATGTTTTCAGTTAGATGTGAGTGGCAGTGTATACAACATACAGACAAATCAGGGAGAACAACAGCAGAGAAATGACCAGTCCTTGATGTTCTGTAATTTAAAGGCGCACACTTGTCAGGAGTCTGTGTGTGTGTGTGTGTGTGTGTGTGTGTGTGTGTGCGTGCATGTGTCTGTCTGTCTGTCTGTGTCTCTGAGTCTCTGTGCCTGTCTCTCTGTCTCTTACCATCTCTGTCTGTCTATCTATCTCTGTCTCTCTTTCTAAATTATAGGATTAGGAAAATTTCAGCTAAATTGGCCTGTTTTTGGAATGCAATTGCTCTCTGTAGTCTTAGAGTTTGAAGTAAAATCCTTAAAACATTGAAAAACATTTTGCAAGAGAAATGGTTAGATTCCCTGGCTTATAATTCTTGGCTATGGCTGACTCTAGCAGAAAGACCCAGACCAGTGTTTCTCTAGTGGTAGAGGGCAGCAGACTGTGTACTTTGCTATTCACAGTGGCTGAGAACAAAGTGGGCAACATGCCAACTACTCGTTAAGTAAAAGTACCAAAGCTGGTCACAAAGATGGACTTCAGCCACTTGTTAGTGGCCATGAAATGTAAACCCCTTTTCTCCAGGGCTCCCACAGAGAATGCATTGAAGTCCCTTGTCACAGCCTTGTAACTCTCATTTCTATCCTAGTTGCTATAAATATGTCTTCCACACTGCCCATGTTTGTCCAGATGCAGAGATAATGAACTATAGGATGGAGTCCAGACAGCTGTCCTTCTCTAGTCTCTGAGGCAGTGCCAAAATGCCTACTTAGCATCACCTAAAATATTCTCCAAATGTAGCATCTGAGAGAAGAGTAAGGAGGAAAAAACAGCTGTGTTACCAACCCAGTTAAGAGCTCCAGCATCATTTGTTTTCAGGACTGCAAGTGGCTTTGTTCTGGCTGGTTTAGAGGACTTAGGCATTGTAAATGGCACTCAATGCAAAGGGACAATCAATAATTTTTTTAAAACAATTTCCCCTACTTATTTCCAACCCATGTAGACACATGGACTCTAACAATGTGTAAATGATTATGTTACATAAAAAATGTTGAAAATAGTCTTGAAACAATTTCTTGTTACTGCATGGTTGTGTTACTTGTACCTCTTAGAAAGGGCAGAGGTTTTAGTATAAGTCCTGTGAGTTCAGGTTAGCTGATTTTTAGTCTTTTTTGTGTCATAGACACCTTTGGCAGTCTGGTGAGGCTTTAGGAATTGTTTTTCCTGAATAATATTTTAATAAAAACATTTAAGAAAATACATTACATTACAAAGGAAACCAATTATATTGCAATATAGTTATCAAAATATTTTTTTAATTTCATAGACCCTGGGTTAAGTGCTCTGTTAGGGGTCTCTATATTTCTCCCCATTATTTTTCCTTCACTCCTGATAGCTGCCACCACCTGATTAGTAATGCCTCATTAGAATAGTACAGGCAGAACAGTTGAATTTACTTCAGGCATGTAAAGCTTGGAAAATCAGAGATATTATATTTAACAAACTAATGGCTTCATAGAATAAAATATTATATACTTAAATAATGACCTATAACTCATAAAACTTGATTCTTTGCTAATTAATCGTAAAAGAATCTACATCAAACAAGTTAAATATTTTTTTTTAATCTAAGTTGAACTAGTATACCTTGATAATAACTTAAACTGTGACCAGTATCCTCTTTAAAACTCTAGCTTACCATCTTTCTCCAACTATAGTATATCTTAAGGCTATTTCCCCTGCTTTCTCTATCTGTAAATCTGACTTAATCCTTGTTTCTACATTTTCTTTCAAAAAAAATTTATTTTTAACATTTTTTTTAAGTTTTAAGTCCCACATTCTCTCCCTTTTTCCTATTCCTTCTACCCCTTAAGAAGACAAGGAATGTGATATCAATTATACATGCAAAATCAAGTAAAATATATTTCCATATTAGCTGTGTTGCAAAAAAAAATTAGCAAGAAAAAAAGTGAAAAAATTAATGCTTCACTATGCATTCATTTTCTATCAATGCTTTGTCTGGAAGTAATTAACATTTTTCATCCTAAGTCCTTTGAAATAGTCTTGGATCATTGTATTGATCAGAATTGCTAAATCATTCTCAATTGATCATCATATAGAATTGTTATAGTACTGTGTACATTATATCTTGGTTTATTTTTACTTTAAATTCTCATTCAATCTATCAATAAATCAGTACTTCCCTTTAATGAAACTCTCTTTCCTTTCTCTTACAGCCTCTCCTTATTCCTTCCTCTTTCACCTTATTTTTCTCATCTCCCTCTCAAGCATCAATATAGCCTCTTTGGGTTTGGAGGTGGGTAGGGAATTTCACTATATACATTGAGCTAACTGTCCTCACCTCAGGGTTTCTAAGAAAGCTTGAGAATTAATATTTGGCACTAATGACTGCAAATGATTTTCCCTTCTGACCCCTCCCTTCCTAACCTATAACAGCTAACCCGGTTATAATCCCCTCACTCCTGGAGCTCATGATATTACTTGTCTAATGACTAAATTTCATCTCTTACTACAAAGTTAACCAATCAAATAAAATTTCAAGTGAGCTAAAATAAGGTGTCAGGAAAATTAGGAGTTCTGTAGTGATGAAAGGAAAACTATTAAGAGTAGAAGTCTAGAGACCTAGTTGTATGAGCATGGGTAAATAAGTCAATTTTCCTCTCATGCCTCAGTTTCTTCATGAATGGATGGTGGTGGTTGATTTACTTGATACATTCTATCTCTTATGTACTCTTCTTCTCAATGGGCCTTGTTGTAAAAGGAGAGACTAGGTAAACTCTTAAGATCCCTCCCTGTTCCAAAAACTCTATTCTGTATTTCTAGCACGGAATAACAATTCAAATTTAAATTAAAAAAAAAAAAAACACAAAAAAACACTAATTAGAATACTTTATTGCACTGGCCAAATAAAGGTGGAATCGGAAAGTGTCAAGATATTGGCATCTGGAGGACAATGGGAACCAGAATGATGCAATGATCCGGTTAATGCAACCAAGGACTAAACTAAGAGTAAATCATAGCCTACTTATTGCCCTTCTTGTGGTTCATTCTTAGTGACCCCATTTGGGATTTTCCTGGCATAGACACTGGAGTAGTTTGTCATTTCCTTCTGTAGCTCTTTTAACAAATGAAGAAGCTGGGGCACATAGGATAAAGTGATTTGCTCATGATTACCTAGCTACTTAGTGGGAGGTTATATTTGATCTTAAAAAGTTGAGTCTTTCTAATTCCAGAACTGGTACTCTGCCCCTATTGTGCTACTGCTCCACCTAGCTGCCTACTTATGGCCCTTAAGTTTTGATATTCAAGTATTAATGATTATCCTTTAATAGGGTAGACCCTACCCACACATGATCTGGATAATGGCATGAATAAGGTGCTAAAAGATCTCCCATCACCTTCATCCATTCCCCTAACCATGGTACCTAAAATTCCCACTAAGTCAGTGTTGGATTATTAAAATACAACTCAGCCCAGGAGGAAATAATATAATAACCTCTAGAAACTTATACATTACCCTGGATTCATTGAAAGGGTGGGGGTGGAGAATAAGTTTTAATGGGGATTTCCCCAGATACTTTTCATTGCTTAATTCTAAGTTTCATGCAAATAAGTCCAGCTCCTTCCCATGAAGTATTTAGAAAGAAAGAACTATCCTTTCAGCCATTCACAAAATTGTTGGTGTTAGAAGGCAACGTGTGATATAAGCCAGGATACCTAAATTCTGATCCTGGTCATGATACTTAGATTATCCATGCAAATGTCTGCAAGTCAGCTACCCTATTTAAGCCTGGGGAGAGATAATACTTGCAATACTGACTCATATATTGTTGTAAGAGAGTATTCTGTAAATTTTGAAACTCTCTAAACATGTTTATTGTTGTTCAGTTATTTCAAGACTCTCCATGTCCCCATCTGGGGTTTTTCTTGGTAAACATACTGGCCATTTCCTTCTCCCATGCATTTTACACGTTAAGAAACTAAAACAGCCAGGCTAAGGGACTTGACCAGGGTCCTATAGGTAGTAAATGACTGAAAAATTTGAACTCATGAAAATAAGTCTTCCAGATTCTAAGCTCAGTACTCTTATCCACTATGCTACTTTTGCTATATTATTGTTACTGTTGTCCCAAATACTGTCATTAATTAGCTATGTTCTTGGAGCCTTAGTTTTCTTATTTGTAAATAAGGGTGTGTTCTACACTATGGTCACTCAAATTCTATCTACCTTTAAAAGCCCTTTATTCTCTTTTCTTTCAAGAACCTTCAAAGCATATGAAGAAGGCTTTTTGCAAACTAAAGGGTCAAGTAGTAGAAAGGTCCTTTTTAAATTCTTAAACAAATATAGAATCTTCATAAAGTCTTTATATAATTTTTAAAACCTTTACCTTTTAAACTTCAACAATTTCAATTGTGTGCATAGAGAAAGTAACCTTGACCTTTCTGGTAATAAGTGGTAAATTGTCTTTTCATAGCTGACAGGGACTTAATTTCTGCTAGACATAGGTCCCTTGTCTACAGAAGCTATTTTAGTTGGTAATATAATTTAAACTAAAAATCCAGTGTATATAGTTGCTTAATAGTTTTCCTAAATTGTGATCAATCTTTTAAAATTCCCTTGTATGTGTAGAAATATATATGATATATATAAAATATGTAGAAATATCCTTATTTCTATCATACCAGTAACCTTAGTTAAATTTTAAAGTAGTAAAAAGAAAATGAAGAAGCTGTATCTTCCCAGTCTTCCTTACTGGGGGCTAAACTTTGGCCCTCCTATGTCAGCAAATGCTAACAAAATTCTAGAATCAGATTTGAACTTACAGTTTTATCTAATCCCCCCACTTTTGCAGATTCATGGGGATGCTGAAAATCCAGAAAGAGAACTGACCTTTTCAAGATCAGAAAACAAGTTCATGGCAGATATATGATTAAAACTCACTGTCTCCTAACTCTTAGTTGTTGGGTGTAAAGTCCGGGCTAGCTCCCTGGAGGCCTCAGGATCAGCCAGAGTCAGGATAAGCAAAAGTCCTTGGTCTTTAGGGGGAGAAGTAAAGGAGATGGACAATATTTCCACAAACTGTCCACCAACCTCCCTTCTCCTCCTTCTCCTACAAAGTGAGTCTGGCTTGTCTCACTCCACCCCCAAATCCCTCCTAAGATTATCTGTATATACCAAGAGATGGAGCCAGCATGGAATAGTGAAAAGGGCCATTTTTCCAAACATATGCTAATAGAGTTATTGTCCAAAAGGTAATTAGCCTTAAGTGCTGGGTTGTCTGCTTCCAATGCACCTATTCAGAGTTTCAGCCCTTTACAGTTGGGATTTTTTTTTGCTTTTTACCATATCATTGCTATAAGCAATAAAGAACTTTGTTCCCAAATATTCTGATGTTTCTCATCCCTTGGTGGTAGCCTTTTACCATGAAGCCATATAGCTAGGCAAAGCAGAAAAGGGGGAGGAGAGTAAAGATTTAGTTAGCTCAACCCCAAGGGAGTTAGGAATCCCTTTCTCAAAGACCAGGAAAACATCCCCAAGAGAATTTGGATTCCCTTTCACAAAGATCAAGAAAATGCTATTGGAAGCAGGTGTGAAGGAGAAAGCTGCTACAGTCAAAATGAGTTTTGGAAACACCATTGTTTGCGGTCTGTATTAACCTGGAGCAGTTACAGTGACAAAAGCTTGTCTCATATTTGAAATTGGAAGCTCTGACATTCAGGAAGTTCCAAAGCAAATAAACCTGATCCTATAATGAAATCATGCATGTACACAAAGCCCTGCATTTAAAATATATATACATACATATATATGTGTATACATATGTATGTATATGTATGTATATATATTTTAGATTCTTCTTAAGGCCACAACATCAATCCATTGAGAATTAACCTGGTCTTTATTCCCTGTCTTGTGTCCAGCTCAATTATCATATTAGAAGATGTTCAGAAGACAATTCACACAAAGGGACAGAATGTCTTGTCCTTTATCAAAACAACAAGATGCCAAAACGTGAGGGTCAGTTTTTCAAAGGTGCTAAGAGGTTTAGATATAGTTTAGGTCAAGAACTAACTCTCTCTCTCTCTCTCTCTCTCTCTCTCTCTCTCTCTCTCTCTCTCTCTCTCTCTCTCTCTCTCTCTTTCACTCTCACTCTCACTCTTTCTCTCCACCCCTCTCCTCCCTTTCCAACTTTCCCTTCCCCTTACCTCTTCTCCCCTTCTGTCCTCTCTTCTCCTCTCATCCTCCTCCTCTTCTCTTTTCTTCTCTTCTGTCTGTCTCTTTCTCTCTTCTTTTCTCTCTTTTTTCTCTCTCCTTTCCTCCTCCTCCTCCTCTTTCTTCTTCTTCTTTCTTCCCTCCCTGCCTCCCTTCTTCCTTCTCTCTCTGTCTCCCTCTCTCCTTCTCTTTCTCTCTCTTTCCTAATGTGTATTTGTATGGCTGCTAGTGCACTACTTAGGGAATCAGCTTGGTACAGCAAGTACGTGGTACTGACTCTGAAGGCAAAGGCCCTGTGTGCAAATCCTACTTCTTTACATTCTCTTGTGACCTTGGGTTATCTAATAGGACCTCAGTTTTCTTACATGTAAAATAAAGGAATTGGACTAGGCGACCTCAGCAATCCATTCTAGCTCTGGATTGAAAGATGCTCCTTTTTGTTGTTGAAGTGTTGCTATATGTACTTAACCTTGTCATAAGACATTGTTTGAGATCAGAATGAATATAGCAATCATGAGCTTTCTGAGTTTGGTGACATTAGTCTGTCCAAAACAATCCCAATTTCACAAAAAAAGCAAATGATTTTTAACAAGGCTTTTCAAGAAGAAAATCCTTTCTTTAGATCATGCCAATTTTGAGTTCAAGAAGTATGATCATCTTAAGTATAAGAAGTAGTTCTTACCTTCCTAAAGCTTGATTTTTATTCCTGGCAAAATTAACATTATTAAATATTGTTAATAAATTTAAATTTTTCCTTTTGCCTATTAATAAAAATAGTAAACATCCAGAAAAGGAATCAACAATCATAAAGAATACTCATTAGTAAATTCCAAGAACAGATTAATTCCATTTCTTTTTAGTGACAGAATTGCTATACTGTCAGATCAGAAGAACATTGTAAATACATTTTGTCTGAATTTTGACAAAGTCCATCTTGATCTCCTTGCGGAAAGGAGTGTCAGATTAATTTAGTAAGGTGGATTCATCCACTTTTACTTAGGTAAACTAGAAGAAGCAATTGAACTCATTAGGACATTTTTTTAGGGCTTCCAATTTACTATCTGTAGTAGTTGTGAAAACATTTTAATAGTTACAAAATGCTGTATAAATACTAAGGAATCATAGTTCAAACTGAGATGTTTAATAATAATAGATAATGAATGATAGTAGTATTTAAAAGGCTTCCAGTGGAGGGCTACTTAACATTCTTATTGATGACTTGACTAAAGGGATGAATGACATACTTTTTGCTGACAGAATCAGAATCTGAAAAACATTTTAATAGGCTAAAGCATAGTGATAAATCTAGCATGATAATTCATATTAGGAAAAAATATAAAATATTACAATAGGCTTGATTAAAAAAAAACAACTTCATTTGTACAAGATTAAGGAGGTACAGCTCTATAAAAGTTTATTTGAAAAAAGAATTTGATGTTTGGGTGGACAGAATATTCAAGTAATTTGACATTCTAGCATGCTAATCTAAAAAAGTTAATGCCATCTTAAGCTGAATTAAGACAGAAAGAAGTTGAGTTTCTGCTACCCTTCTGGCTTTTCTGCTTTTTTTGTGTATAAGGTGCTAGAGGAAAGGAAGTGGCTTTCTTTTTGTTTATAGCTGTACCCACAGAGTTTAGCACTGTGCAGGATATATAATGTGTACTTAAATGCTTGATGCCTTTTTTGGGAAAGACCATATTTCATATAGTGTTTAATTTTGGGAAGGAGATTGATAAACTGAAGAATATTGAGAGAATAGTTTATATTGTGAAGGTTCTGGAGATCTTATTGTGTAAGTAAGAATATTTTAAAGAAACTGGAATTCTGTAGAGCAGGGGTTCTCAAACTACAGCCCACCCCAGGTTATGGCAAATGTCTGAGGGGCGGAGACAGAGTGTGAGTTTTTGTTTTTACTATAGTCCAGCCTCCAACAGTCTGAGGGACAGTGAACTGACCCCCTATTTACAAAGTTTGAGGACCACTGTTGTAGAGGATGGTTCACTTATATGGAGAGAATTCTTTCCTTTGTCTTTCTGCCTCCTCAATTGTGGAAAACCTTTGCTGGTACCCCCAGCTACTAGTACCTTACCCTCTAAATTACCTTCCATCTAATCTGCTTGTATGTTTATAAGGTAGCATGAGGAAGAAGGACTGGCTTTCTAGTTAGGAACATATGGATTGAATACCTTTGCCATATGACTCTGGGCAGGTCACCCAAGCTCTTGGTGTTTCAGGGCTAGGCAACTCTTTAAGACTATGAGTTACAGAAAATGTGTCAGCCTGCATTGGTAGAGGAAATACTCTCATATGAAAGTTTCCTGTAATAAAAAAGAACAGATCCAGACTCTATCCATATATGTATGTCAACCTGCTTATTAGAATATAAGCTTCTTGAGGACAGGAACAAAGTTTTTGTATCTTTGTCACTTGGCACAAGCATACAGTAAGCACTAAATGAATGCTTGTTGATGATTCTTACTTAAACCATCCTTGTCATCCACATACACATACACACACAGTCGTCTCAATTATCCTCTCGTTTAAAATGTAAGTTGTCCGTAAAACTAATAAAACTATTCTGGCAATTCTATATGTTTGTTTGTTTCAAATCACACTATAAGACCATGATTATCCTCACTCATCTTTTAATTTAGAGGTATAGGTTGTCCCACTCTGCTAAGTTTGCTAAAATAAATGATAATTTGTTGTTTGGTTACTTGGTCTCACTATTTGAGGGCTTGTTTTTCAGAGTACAAACTTGGATAAGGTCTTTCAGGTCTAATATCTCTCTGTTCATACTGTAATTCAATGTACTTTTTTTTTTTATTAAATACCTATTATTTTTCATGTACTGTACGAAATGCTAGGGATTTAATCATGCAAATATAACAATTGTTCTACCCTTAAGGAGCGTTTAATGTAATAAGAGGATGAGACATATATACAAATACATGTGACTTAGAGTGGAATGCAGTAAGGAAAGATGCAAAATATTCTAAGTGATTTGTAGGAATGGGGAAGGTGGTCCAGAGATAGGATCCAATAAGGACTTTTTTGGAGACTGTTAAAACAAAATATCTCAGAAGTTGAATATATGAAGAGAGTGTATTCCAAGTACTGGCAACATGTAGGAGTGTCCAGAAGTAAGAGAGAACCTTATTAAAGAACCCCTTACAGTCTAGTTTGGCTAGAACATATGGTATGCGAGGGAGAATAACTGAGCATAAGGAAGGAAAGATAGGAAGTTTGCCACTTTTACTCCCAAAGACTAGATTTTCTAAAATTCTATAACCAGTGGGAAGCCACTGTTTTAAGGATCTATTCAAAGGCAATTTCTACTCTATAACTCTCTATATTTTTATTGCCATGTAACTTTCTCAACTGAAAGTACTTTTGAAGCTTGTAATTTCCAGGTACTTATTAAAGTAGGCCTTGTTGTGTCATCCATTACTAGTGTCAGATATTAAGGGGTCAGGGAAGGCTGAACTTGTATTGATTTAAAGAAAATTAAAGAAATCAGATCCTCTTAAGCCAATAAGAGTTTTGAGAGGCAACACGGTTCAATGGAAAATATGCTGTATTTGGAATCAGAGGATATGGATTTACCATATGTTCCTCCTATGTAATGTTAGGCACCTAATTTAAGGTTTGTGGGACCTCATTTTCATTATTTGAAAAATGAGAAGTCTATACCTGATGCCCATTAATGTCTCTTCTATCTCTAAATTGTTGATTCTGCCTCTCTTAATGATTAACCTTTTTTCTTTAATCTCATCCTTCAAGGCTCCCCTCCATGAAGCAACTATTCTCTAACTATTCAAGTTCATGTTGATGATTGCCTCTTCTCATTTTAGTCCCTCCATTCAATTCAGTACTTATTTGTTGAGTCTTTCCTTGCAGCAGTTCCCTGAAACTCCCAACCCCCATTTCTAGGCAAAGTGTAAATCCTTGAAGGAAAGAATTTTGTTTATGTAATCCTTATATCATACACAGTATCAAGTACAGTGCTGGACATATAGTGGGCATTTAATGAATACTTATTTTTTGATTAAGCTGCCAAATCAGCAGGATAATGAAAAAGGCATCAAACACAGGAAAGTTCAGATTCAGTAGATGCCAAAGTTTATACCTTTAAGTAGCAGCATCTCTATATATGGACCTTAATTTCCACATTTCATCCTATGATCCTATGACAACACTGTAATGTTTGCTTATAAAATGTAAAACATCTGTAAAATTAAAGAGCATTGAATTTGATTCCCTCAAAGGTCCCTTTCAATCTTTATATTCTGCAGTACTAATACTTTGTACCTCTCCAAAGGGCTAATCATCTTCCCATTTTTGACACTTCACTAACTGTATGTTGCCCACAATTATCTCCCACCTCCCACTCCTTTTCCCTTGATTAAGTCTTAATCTAAAATAAGCCTTTTTCACCTTTTTTGGGATATAGATCACTTTGAAAGTCTGATGAAAACCTTTGTATTCCTTCTCAAAATATTTCATAAAATATAAATAGGATTCCAAAGGAAACAATGGTTAGTGAAAATAAAGATGTATTTTTTTTCTCCTTCCAAGTTTAAAGACTCTGAAATCTGTCCAGAGACTTCTATAAGAATTCATAGACCTTAAATTAAGAATCTCTAATCTAGACATTGAAAAAGTGGCTTTCTTGGTGAAGATAATGTAATTATATCTAATCCCAAGTGGAAATTGTGTTTGGATATTTCTTGGGTTCATGGGATAGAAGTGGGGGAAAAGGGGAAGAAATATATGTGGATATTTAAGATGGGTGGGAGGAAGTTGAGGGGCGGGGGAGGAGTGATGGTTTAAAAAAAAAAAAAAGAACAAGAAAAAGAAAAAGTTTGCTTTGAGCTTAGTCCTTAATACAAACAAAGATTGAGACGATGAACAGTCAGTCTCTACCCAGGAACCCTGGACACATTGTGGTGCACATGTCCCTAATAAGCAAAATAAATGGAGAGAATAGAAGTAGGGGAAATGTTGCTTGATAGATGGATTGGTTTCTAAATAAAATGTTGCCTTCAAGGCACAAGCCTTTGAATTACCCTGAGATGTTGATTTAATTCACATCCTTGATGTTTTTCTGAACATTGAATTTTGTACTCTAATTGCCTTCTGATTTATTAGTGGGCCATCATGCTTCTTATGTTTCCCTGATAGAAGTTAAAACCTCACCTCCCAGAATAGTCTCACTAACTCGATCCTTTAAACCATGTTCATCTCACAGGAAAGGATGCGATCTAAAAAGGTTGACTTCAAACAGCCTCCCAGAAGGAACTGAGAGGCTGAAGGGAAACTGTCCAATAGGGCAGAAAGGTTAGGAAAACCTATTTTTTCTCAACAATTTACTATGTAACAGTGGGTGAGTGTTAAAGTTCCTATAGCTCCCCCCACTTTATGCTTAGAGGAGAATGCTAGGGAGAATAGGACTTTGCTTACAGAAGAAAAATGAGTTTCCAGAGAATTTTTATAAAATTCTCCTTGTAAATTCTCAGTGAATTATACTATGCAATTACATTATGAATATCAAGTAATTCCACTAGTAATATGTATTCCTTATGGGTAGGGGCATTGTACCTTTAAAAATATCAAGGTAATAATAGAGAAAAATTAAGAGAATGCTTCTCCCTTTTTTCATTGTAGAAGTGGGGACAATGAGTGTGGAATATTATATATACTGTCACATATGATTGATGATTTGGTTGATTTTGCCAAACTGCTCCTTATTTCTTTTTTTAGAGTAATCTTTATTTTAATGGGATGGTTTGCTGTGTAAGGATGCAGGGATGCACATATTCAGGAATAAATGTGTTTTTAAAAAGGCATCCATAAAATTTCTACATATATGTATGTGATTACATATACATATAAATAAGCATACATGCAAATGTGTGTATGCATTTATGTTTACAGGTGTTATATTGTCTTATATCTAAGGTTGTCCTAGATAAATTATATATATATATGTATATATTTACCTATATCACATATATATATATATATATATATTCAAGGTAAACAATATCCCCCTGAACCAAAGGGATGAGTAAAAGGTTAACAGTATACCATCATCAGAAAAAAAAAAAAAAAAAAAAAAAAAACAACAACTCCTGATTGAAAAAACAGGACTGTCTTCCCTCTTTAGCAAAGGCTGCTTTCCAGCCTATACACCATCTCCAGTAGGAGCAAAGGAACAACAGTCCTGTTATTCTTTAGCACGTAAAGAAAGCTGGCAGGTACAATCGATAACATAAAACATTAAGACAGGCTCATATTTTAAGGGCTTCAATGCAAACATCACCTTCAGAGGCCATGATCTTTGAAGTGTGTTGTACTGCATTTTGTGGAAAGGTTACTTTTCTTTCATGTTCTCAGCAAAGATTGAAAAAAAAAATAGGGAAGGCCCAAATGTATTAAAAGGATTGTAGAGTCCTGAAATGTGAGGGCTGGAAACAATTTGGGATGTCATCTAGTCTAGCCTGATCATTTTCCAGATGAGAAAAGGCCAGATGATTAGTTCAGTGGATCATAGATTAAGAACTTGAAGAGACTAAGAGATCATTTGATTTAAGAATTCTTAATCTGGGATTCCTGACTTGTTTTGTTTTGTTTTAATAGTTTGATAACTGTCTTAATATAATGGATTTTATTTTATACATTTAAAAACAATTATTCTGAGAAGAGATTCATAGGCTTCACTAGACTTATAAAACTATCCATAACACATGGAAGAACAAAAACTTCTGATATAATACAACCATCTCTTTTTGCAGTTGAAGAAATTAAAGCCTAGAGTGCCTAAGAGATTTGTACCTAGTCACATATAATAAATTATAGAGCTGGGATTTGAATCCAGGACTTTTGACTTCAAATTCAATTTTAAAAAATGTATTCTACTGCTGTCTGTCAGTCTATATACTGGAATTATTTATTTTTTAAGTTTGGTGACATGCACCTTTTCCAAGAATTACAATAGAATGTAGAATCATAGTGTTTAAAAACTGAAAGGGACCTAAAATTATTCATTCCAATCCCTCCATTTTATTGTTGAGGCACCGAAGGCCAAAAAGAAGCACCTTCTCCAAATTATATGACAATAATTCAAAAGATCTGTGATTCCACAGCTTCATACATTTTACTTGTTGATACTCATGAGTGCCATAGCCAAAATATCTTCATTGCCTAGTGGCCCACTTTCTAGCCAAGTTCCTCTATGTATTTGACTAGCTAGATATCTAGAGAAGTGGTCTGATGAGAATAAGAGTGATGAAAATGATACTGTTCTCCACCATCACCATCCTCATCATGACACCTAGTATTTTGCAAAGCTTTGTAATTTTCAAAGCATTTTATATTTTTATTACTTTTGATTCTTAAGACAGCCTATCGAGCTTGCAAAGCTAAGCACCATATACATGTTATGATCATTGTTTGCTAGTGGAGTGAGGCCCAAGTTTGTAATTGGTTTAGACAAGGAGAAATAACATCACTATAGTGTTGTCATAGGCTCATATATTTAGAGCTGAAAGATATCTTAAAGGTGATCCAGGTCATTTTCCATAATTTGTAAATAAGTAAACCAAGGCCTAGGGACTTGCCAAATCACACTGGTTTTAAGTGACAGTCAGATTGGACTCTCATCCAGTAACATAAAGTTCAACACTCTATCACTGGAATCGCTAGTCATATTTCACCATTTCCCAAGATCAAAAAGTAATGGGCAATGATGACTGTAAGGGCAGAAGTCCTTTCTCATATTATCTTATAGGTTCTCCCTTGCTTCTTCACATGTGATGCATATTTTACCATTTAATGGTTCTAAAAATTTCCCATAATCTTCTATCATCATAGAATGGTAGAGTGTTCAAGCATAACAGCTGTTATGTTCATGTTCATTTTACAGATTAACAATCTAAATTCTAAAGATGTGATGTGACCTTCCCAGATTCACACACATAGTGACCGTGTCATGACAAGACTCTCAGCTTTTTAAAAAATATTTCACTCTTAAACTGGATTAAATGTTTTTTTGCTATATAGCACCTCTATTCACCTTAAAGGTATTTTGAAAATATTATAACCTCAATAGAACATTGTCTCTGGTAGGCACTTCAAGGTTTCTATAAGATTCTTCAGAGGAGGGAATAACTTTTGTTTTATTTCATTTTTGTACCTTCAGAACCTAGAACATAATAGGCACTTAAGTTGAATTTAATTTAGTCCAAATGAATATCCTTGAAATACTGCTCAATAGCAGAAGAGTAAAGAGTGTCATCCTTGCCCTGAGCAAATTTATCATTTAGATAAGATAAGTCATTAATTCACACATGAAATGGTAACTGTTAAGAAAGAATATTTGTGTGAGAAGAACAGAGGGAGTACTAAAGGAAGTCAGAAAAGGAAGACCTCAATATATGTGCTGTCATTGGAGCCAGCTCATTTAATAAGACATGCCACATAAAAGTATCCACCTCAAGGTAGATCTTAAATTCAACTCATTACTTCAGCTGACATAGAATGGTTTGCCATTTCTTTCTCCAATTTATTTTACAGATAAGGAAACTAAGGCAAAGAGCATTGAGTGACTTGGTCAGGTTCACATAGCTAGTAAATATCTTACGACAGATTTTTTTAAGGCTATCATTCTATCCATTATGTCACCTAGTGGCTCTCTGGAAGGATTTGCAGTTAAACTCTCTCTAGTCTCACTCAATTTCTGCTAATGCCACATGGTTAATAGGCCAATAAATATTGTGAAATTTGATTGAGTTCAACTGAATAGGGAGGAAATCCATCTGAGTTAAAATCTGAATTATAGTATACATTTAAAGGAGCAGTTGCTTAGCTTTCAAGTCCACAGTGTAACACATGCCAATTTTTAGCAACATGTTGCCAAAAGGAGGTCCTGCCAGGTCTGCTTTCATGATAGATAAAGATCATATATAATTAGCATTTTGATTGTTAAAATGCAAATGAGTATTGCTAAAGTACTTAAAAACAGTTTATTGCTTAAGCAAATTAATGTGTCCCCAGAAACCTAGTTTCTTCTATTATTTGTAATTTTTTTCTTATCCAGTGTAAAGGTAATGTCCCATGCTCCATGTATATCAAGTGAAGGAAATGGAGGTGTTTAACGTAGAGAAGACAAATTTCAGGGGAAAATAACAACTGCCTTCAAATGAAGATATATATAAACAATGAAGCCTTTTCTTTTGGACCCCAGAAGCCAAAAGTAGAAAGGATGTGTATAATAAGTTGCAAAGACACTAGATTTAGGCTTAACCGCAGAGAGAAAAACACAATAAAACAATAACAATAACAATGTAACAGAGTTGTCTAAAAGTAGAACTAGGTGGCCAAGTGACTAGAGCACTAAATCTAGAGTCAGGAATGCTGAGTTCAAATCCATCCAGAGACAATTATTAGTTGTGTGAAACTTCCTAAGTCATTTAATTTCTGTTTGCCTTATATTTCCTCAACTATATAATGGCAATAGTATCAGTACATATCTCACAGGGTTGTAGTAAGGATAAACAAATAATATTTGTAAAAATGTTTAGCACATTGCCTTACACATTGTAAATACTATCTAAATGACTTATTCCTTCTACACCCTCCCCCAACGGGTTACTTTTCACTGGCAATCTTCAAGCAAAGACAAGGTGACTGCTTGAGTTTGTTATAAAGCAGATCTTCTATTCAGGTATGGATTGGACCAGTTGAACACCAATAACCTTTCTGACTCTGATTCTGCATTTTTATCAATCTAGCAGCTCAGCCAATGCTAGGAATTGCATAGCTCACATATTAATGGTGTCCAAATGAGCAAGATTTTATTCTTTAGAAGAACCAACTTAGCTGTATAGTGTAGTATTCCTGTGGAAAGCATATCTGTGTTGGAAATTTGCCAATTAGTTACATAGCATTGCATAATATATTTTGCTAAAATCAGCAAAAATTAGAACCCAACCAAGACTGAGGACTTTGTCTCCACTCCCATGGGCAGCTTCTTAATTCTCTAGATTACATATTGCTATTTTTGTGGTGGTGATGATGTGGTGCTGAGGTTGAAGACATTGTGCAGCTCTGCCTCTCTTAAATTCACACTCATGATGTCATTATCCCTCTTTGAGAATGAAGGAAATACAAACTATTCCAGAGCCACTTTATATCCTTGAGCCATTCCAAAGACATTTCTGACTCACATATCTGGCTTTTTAAAGAATCAATACATTAAAGAATCACATTAAATTAATTGAATAAAATTGGAAGCTTAGACAAACCTGCTTATTAATCCCAAGTACCCTTGGAAAAGTACCCTTCTATAAATGTATGGTAGTGGACACCTTTGTCAGTAACATCTTCAGATTGTGCTAGGGAGTTGTTTTAGATTCATCTTTCTGATGACAAAGTAAGGTCTTTAAGCCCAGAAACTTCTAGAGGTTTTTTGTCTGGCTCCACATTTACATCTAACCCTGCATAAAAAAAAAATTAGCATTCGTATAAAGAAAAATATTTTGGACATATTTTCAAGGTTTCTCTTCTATCCTACTTCTCCATAAGGAAGCCAAGGAAATTTAATTTTTTTTTCTTCGACAAAAGAAACTCCTAGATTTAATAGCTGATTAGCCCACAATAGGTCGAACTTATGCTTTTTTTCTTAATTAGCAATTAAACCACTAGGGTATTAGGTTGGTGCTTGCTTCATCAGAGCTATCTTTCAAAGATTTTCAATTCACACTGATAGAAAGTGCCATGTGCATCTGAAATGTCTCTTTATATTCAGAGCTGTCTTATTTTAGGAGGTAAGTTTGGAAGCACTTAGCCAAAAAAACTATAAAATGTTTCTACTCAGTAGAAATGTAGGGAAATGGGGGAAAAAGGAAAAGGAAAAGCCCTTCAGTTGTTTCAGTGTGTAAATTAGTCACAGGTAGAGTGAATTTCCTTGCCCTATGTCATAACTCTCTAGTATGAAGGTGACTGGGTACAAATATTTCTGCATACAAGTGTAAAATTGACCCTTTGGGTGAAAAAGATAGTAGGTTCTTTGAAATGCACAATGATAGAAACAGATGGCAAGGAACTGGTTTACACTGTCCTGCTACTACAGGTTAGGAGATTCTCACACCTTGTCTTTCTCAACTGTTCTCCACAGAATCCCGAGTGACCCATCATCATTGCATATTTAATTTGAATAAATTAATAAATATATTGAATTAATTAATAAACATTCTTTAATTATTCTATTATTTAGGTTATTCATAGACCTTGGCTACTATGTTCTTTATTATTTCTTCTTGTTTTTACTCATTGTTTAGGTTTCTAGATTTTCCATCACTTCTTTAATGGAATAGTTCATCTTGAAATAAAGAATTTGTGTGTGTGTGTGTGTGTGTGTGTGTGTGTGTGTGTGTGTACATATACATAACCCAATGTGGTTGTCAGTTACTTAGCTTTTGCCTTTTCTAGCATGGTGGCACAAGCCACTGATTTTGGACCCAAAATATTGCCATCCCAGTGGTGACTTGGAATCCAAAAACCTGAATCCAAATTCTACTTCAGACATTTAGTAGCTGTGTGAATCTGGGAGTATTGTGTGATTTTTCTGGTTCTCAGTTTTGCTCATCCATTAAAGGTGTTTGAACTTTATGTCCATTGAGGTCCTAGTAAGCCCCGAATCTATCTATGATCCTTTGTTTTCTATAAATTTGTAGTTTCCTTCAAGGCCAAATTTCCTTATATAAATATTTCTATTTAATAGTCTTACCTTACTTTCGCTATGCTGTTTAAATGCTATTTGTTTATTTTTAAGGACTACATGTTTGGTCTCTTTAGTTTAGTATTTAATTTTTAATCAATTTTTAGGGCTACAACTTTTCCATTGTTCATTTTCATTCATCAGCAATTAACCAGCTCCATTTTTACAAATATTCTAATTGTTTCCACTTGCCATATAGTCAAATATACAAAGACCAAGAAGATCAAGCACTGAAGGCTAAAATGCTGTAACACTTTGTTTAAAAAACAAAACAAAACAAAAAACAAACCAACTTTATGAAAGGTAATGGAAGTGTAATGGAACTCCATTAGGATATTTGTATTGAGAGACTAGAAAGAAATATGCCTACTTTATATAATTTTCATATTATAATGGGAAGAGAAAGTAAGCTTAATATACTATAATTAACAAAGTGTGGTTACAAAATTGTGGAGCTTTGTTTTGGATTTTTAACAAATGGGCTAGAGTTCTATTATATGAATGTTTTATTTCCAAAGATTCCCCCTGAGAGGTTGTGCAGGACTCCACTGATGAGAGTGTTACTCAAAATATGTGTGGGACTTCTCTTTGAGTACTACCTTTAGAATCTATTTACAAACCAGAGAAAAAAAGTTATGATTTAGCTTTCTCACATATGTTTCTGGACATAAAATAGGGATACCCCAGCTTATTTACAATAGTTGTTCTTGGTAATCAGATCTATCACCTTACCCTCCACCACCTGTCAGAAGAGCCATGGTTTGCTTCCATGAAGTATACTCAAAGAAATGTGTTTCTGGTACTAAAAGTTGTTCTCAAACAGGAATTCCCCAGATGTTCTAAGCTGTGATGCCATTATTGGAATAAATTATTGGCCTTGCAAGGTGACTGCTTTAAAAAGATCAAAGCTTGTTACAATGGGTATATTCTAGTGTGTCTAAAAGTATGCTATTCCATGTTACATTCATATATTATATGTGTAATTTGATCATTTAATTTCCCATTCAGTTTTCTTCAAGGAACTTTCCTGTTACCTTTTCAGATATGCTTTCCATTTTATTCCTTAATGTTGCCTTTATCCAACACTGTTCTCTCATGCATTTCATCCCATTTGCCAGAACTCTTCTTTGTTTTCTTTGTTGTATCATCATCTACGTTCTTCTTCCTATCATTGGATATTGATATCCTTTGTTTTTATCTTAGATTTTTTGGAGCAGGGAGGGTTCACTTATTATCTCTCTGTAGGCAACTAGATGGTGCAACAAATAGAGTAGAAAGCACAGAGCTTGGCACGGAGTATACATAGCAAGCTTTATATCAGTGTTAGATATTATTATGCAGATGACTTCCATGTCTGTTATATCTAGTATGAGTTTCTTTCCTGAGCACAACTACCTCACTAATTGTCTGTTTGTTACCTTCAACTGGATGTCCAGTAGGCAAAACTTAAGAAAACTAATAAAACTCCCTCTAAATCCACTCCTTCCATATTTCCCAATTTTTGTGGAGAGCACCCACACTCTTCCAGTCATCTAAACATGAAACTTTTGAGCCATCTCTAACTCTTTCTTCTTCATCCCTACCTGTGTCTGATCAGAGACCAAGTCTTGCTAATTTTCACCTCACACATGGTTTTTGTTTTTTGTTTTCTCTCTCTCTTTCTCTCTCCATTTGCACAGTCACCATCCTGATTCAGGCCTTCATTGCCTCTCACTTGTATTATTGCAACCACTTTCTAATAAGACTTTCAGTCTCCTCCATTTTCTATTCAACCTCTATTCATCTTGCTAAAACACAAATGTGACTATGTTATTCAATTGTTTAGAAATCCTTCAGTATAAATATATATATGTATATATATATATATATATGTATATATATTATTTATAATCTTTTACAATCTTATTCCAGCTTACATTTCTAGGCTTACTGACCCTTACTCTCCTTCATGCAGTATATATTTTAATAAAACTCTGTTTTCTCTTTCTCATACTCAGCTTCCTACCTTGTGCCTTTGCACAAGCTGTCCTTCATACCCAAAATATATTTTTCCCTAGCACCATTCCTTTAAAACCCTGGCTTACTCCAGCTCAACTTATATGATGGCTTATCTTCAAATGGCCAATTATGTATTTGTATTTTTATGTGTGTCATATACCTTTATCCTCCATCCTCCCCACCCAATTCTTTGGGATTATTGTAAAAGGAATTAATGTTTCCTTCATTTTGTTTTGTCTATTGTGTGTACCCAGTACACATTATACATAGCACGGTGGTGCTATGTTCATAATAAACACCTAATAAATCAGTTGGATTGGATTGGAAATTATTTGTTTTGATCTTCTTGCTCTAGAATTTGATATGAAAGGTATTTTTAACTCCAGAAAAAAATATTGAGAGTCCTGGTGTAATAGAAAGAGTACTAAATTTGGAGTCAGAAAACCTTCTGAGCTCTTTTACTTTAGTCTGTCAATCAGCAAGAATTTATTAAGTACCCAGTATGTTCCAGAACTAGGAATACAGACTGACTCTATGATAGCATCAGTACAAGGAACTCCATGAGGAGGAAACTTCCTCTATCAATGCTTGTAGTCAGAACCATCTATGAAAATTAGTATTATGAAAAAGCATTTTCCTAGAGAATTTTGAATTAAGTGACTTGCCTAGGATCATATAGCCTTTCTTCATTGACCCCTTTTTTTGAGAGGAGGAACTGAAATGATCTGGGTGAAGGGACTTGCCCAGGGTCACACTGCCTGGATCTGAATTCTGGTCTTCCTAATTCCGGTTCCAGGATGCTTCTCTAAAAAGCAAGCCGCCCGTGGCACTTGGGGCTCTGAACATCAGAGCTGCACTTTAGGCTCCCAGGGGTGAGAGCAAAGACTGGCACGAAGGAGCAGACCCGACAAGCCTTGAACCATATGAAGATCCCCCTCCCAGAAGAGCCTGGGAGCAGCCCCCACAGGGAGCCACACTGGGGCCTTGGTGCTGTCCCCACCTGCTCCCCGGCCTCCCATTCCCCAGCTGCACCGTCTGCCCTGATAATGACTCCCTGGCTTGTTATCTTGTGCCTGGACCTCCAAAGACCAGGAGCAGGAAGCCAGGAGCAGGCGGAGTACGCTGGGTTTGCAAGGTCCCCAAGGGCCTCTGGATGGGGTCTTCAAAGGCCCACGTCCAGCACAGATCATATAGCCTTTATTTATTAGAGATGGGTCTTAAGTCCAAGACTTCCTGTCTTTGAAGCTTCCCCTCTATTCATAATTCTACCAATTTGGCACTGGAGATACAAAAACAAAGAAGATTCTGGCAGCTGCATGGAGATGGATAAGAGAGGGAACTATGTCTCTACTGCCTTCTACCTTTACCTCATCAGCTGCCTTCTTTCATTGATTCCCTCTTCCTGGAATCTCCATTTCAGAAAGGACTAAGACTAGTCATGCTTCATTCTCCAGATCTCACCATCATCCCAATATGAGTATCTTCTCCTTTCTACTACTTCCAATTTCCTTTTATACTTGTCCTTCTCCATTAAAATATAAAATCATTGAGGGCAGAGCCTACATTTTTGCTTATATTTATAAACCCAGAGCTTAGCAAAGTACCTTAGGAAGCACTTAATAAAGCTTTTTGACTTAAAGAAAGACTAATCCAGTTAGAAGTTTATTATAATAGTCCAGGTGAAAGATGATAAGGATCTCAATGAAAATTGCAACCATGTGAATAGAAAAAAAGCTGACCCATTACCTATGTGATTTATTATTCTAGATCTAAATTAAATTAAATTTAAATTAAATGATAGCCAATACCCTTTCTACCTCTGAATCCTGTGGTCCTGTGAGTTCCATTTATAACATTCAAAAGATTTTCCTTAATGACTCTCTATCAGGTCAGGAAAGCTCAAATTTACAATATCTTTGATGGTTTGGTATTTAAAAAGTGGGAGGAAAATTTTCTAGAAATCCAATTGAATCAGAGTTTATAATAGCATGTTGTATTCATGTTAATTCCTAGAGAGCATTTTCATTCCCAGTCAATAAAATGGGTACAATTTGTTCCAAATCAAAACTAATCATATCATTTATTAGTTCCAAATATCAGGTTTCTTTGTTCTTATTTTTTAAGGATGAGTACATACTACCATGTTTTGGCTTTCACTGAAGAATGCCTTTGACCTTTTTTGTACATTTGAGATTATAGAATGAATTATTCATTTTTGTGAGGTCCATAGTTAGCTAAATTAGAAATTGCCTAGAAAATTAAAAGGTCTCCGTATATTAGTATGTGTGTAAAAGGTAGGAGTGAGAGTGAAAATTAAAATATTACAAAGTAGTCACAAGTAAATACTTCCCTTCTAAGGAATATGTGTTCTACACATTTTGCAGTCCTTTTCTTTCTCATTTATATTGGGAAGCAATGATACTCAAGGTGAGCAAAATGTAGACCTCATTCAACAGTGAATCCCTCTTCTTAAAAAAAGATTACCTTATTACTGAGCATAATTATATGAATTATCTTTGTCCAGAAAATGCCATTTACCCACAGTGAGAAATTCAAGTTTAGTTGGCCTAGAGTAAAAATCTTGAATGAAGCCTTCCCCAAAGAGCTGAGACAGAGTTTGTGTTATGTGGAAACATCAAGTGTCTGCTGTCTTGTTTTCTCTCTCTAAAAATATAAAATACTTATGAGGCCACAGAAAATGGCATCTTTAAATACATCACAGTGGCCAAAAACAATGTTTGTCTAGGAAGATGAAAAGTCTTCTTTCTGAAAATAATCTGTCAGAGGAACAGGGAAACTAAAGACCTAGTCATCTTGGCCCAGACCTCTGTCAATAAGGTTAACAGTGTATAAAATGTGCAGAGAACTCAAGAGGCATGGGGACATCAATGTCAGAATTGGAACTGAAAAGGAAAGGAGAATCAGAACTTAAATATTCTTTTTGGCCTTGCAAGATAACTTTTTTTGGAGGGGTAATCCCTCAGGTTTTATTAATGTGACAATTAAAAACTGTTACTTGTTTTATTTGCCTTTTTCCCCCCACAAAACTAGTTTAAATAATAGAAGTATAAAACTAGATAAATCTGGAGCTTAAAGTAAGCTTTTTGGAGGGTTGGTGAGGAATGGGCTTGGTCCAATGGCGGTGTTAGAATTCAAGGCTGGCTTCTCTCATTCCAAAGTTAACCCTTTTTTCACTACAGCACACTCAAATGGTTAAACTTCTTGTGAACGATCATTATATAGATTATTTTATATACATTTTCTCTTTTGAGACTTTGAAGGGCTCTTTATGATTGAAAGGCCCAAATACTAATTTCCTTCTCTTCTTCTCTTTATCCTTCCTTCCTTTCTTCCTTGTTGGCAGGAACATGAAGGAAAGAGAGAAGATAAGAAACAAGATTTTAAAAAAGGAAAATGGACATATGAAGGGGAAGAAGGAGAGAGAAGACAAGATTATTTCTAGGAGTATATATGACTAAAGACAAATATATAGACAGTTCGCTACTACTCTTAGCATTATGAAATAGGTGAAATCAGATAAAATAACCAAAGACTGCCTCTTACTCATCAGATTGCAATTTTCAGTTCAGGCCAACAAATATCTATTAAGGATCTACTATATACAAAATTCCTTATGCTAGGTGCTATAGATATTTAGACAACAGTTAATAACTAGTGCCTTCTCTCAGGGAGTTTACATTTGTTGGTGAGAAAAGAAGGACTGGGGCAGCTAGGTGGCACAGTGCATAGCGCACCAGCCTTGAATTTAGGAGGACCAGAGTTCAAATCTGGTCTCAGACACTTAAGACTTCCTAGCTGTGTGACCCTGGGCAAGTCACTTAACCCCAGCCTCAGGGAAAAAAAAAAGAAAAAAGAAAAGAAGGACCCAGAAAAGAAATAGATAAATAAACTCAAGATAATTTGAGGAGGGAGAGAACACTAATATATAAGGGAGTTTGTTGAAATAATGACAATAATAGCTAGAATTCATGTGGGATTTTAAGCTTTGCAAATCTCTCTCTCTCTCTCTCTCTCTCTCTCTCTCTCTCTCTCTCTCTCTCTCTCTCTCTCCATATATATATATATATATGTTATCTCAGTTGATTCTTACAATAACCTTATTATACAGGTACTAGTATTATAAAATATTATATGTTTTGATATATATTATAAATATAGTATATAAATGTATGGTTTATTCTGTGTAATCTATTATATAGTAATTAAATAATAGTAAATTATATATATAGCATTATTATATCTATATCATATGTAACAGTATTATATATATTACCATGTAATACATACTATATGGTACTATAGGTTTCATATTATATCATATAATGCCATATATATTGTTATCATTGTTGGTTTAAAATACTTTGAAAGTATATAGTACTATTCAAATACAGTGTTATAGTACCAATAGCATTGGTCTGGCTTTGCAGACAGAGAACTGTCTTAGTGGAACTTCACTGAAACCTCTCTTTATTCCATCTCACCTCTCAGATTTCCCCTGTGAACATCAAATGACTTATATCTGGGTCCAGTTGTAATAATGAAGGTTAACATCTTAAAGTTTTATTGATCCCCCCCCATCCCAGCTCCCCAGCCTCAATTCCTTCTGTTTATTGCCTGGTACAAGAATTCATAGCAGTCCAGAAACTTATCTTTGTCTCTCTAGTGAATTAGATAACTGCTCAATGTTCTGAATTTATTAATCACTACCCAAACAGAACCTGGGCAGGAGAAAGGGGTGGGGAGTGTTCTAAGAGAAGGAAAATAAATTCTACCTAATAAGACTGATCTCACTATTTTGCTTAGAGCTCTGGGAAACCTTAGAGGCAACTTTATCACAGAATTACCTCTCAGTAATAATGTGAATTCTATGACTTCCATGAAACTGACTTTAAAGAATTATCAATTTCCTCAGGAATCAAAGCAGAGGTTTTATCTGAACCTTCTTTTCTTTTCTTTTCTTTTTTTTTTCCTTTCCTTTTCTTTTACTTATTTATTTTTGTGCTGAGGCAATCGGGATTAAGTGACTTGCCCAGGGTTACACAGCTAGGAAGTGTTAAGTATCTGAGGTCAAATTTGAACTCGGGTCCTCCTGACTTCAGCACCACCTAGCTACCCCCTAAACCTTATTTTCTAAAGAACTTCAGAAGCTATCAGAAGCTTTGGGCTTCATCTGTCTGCCACTTGGCATATAACAGTAATCCATGTGGTCCTCAGTGACTTTCCTTTCACAAAGTTTCATCAAAAACCTAGCAAGATGGGAGTCAAGGAATCCACTTTCTTTTCTTTATGGTCACTGTTTGACAGTAACTCTTGGCATCTAAATGCTGTATTTTTTTTCTGGTGGGGGAGGGGGAAAAGGGAGTAACATAGGGCAGAAGAACTAATGATTTGATCTCTATTGCCTTCTCGTAAATTGGAAATAGATACCATATCTTTAATGCTAATTAGGCATTGCATTACTTAGTCTTCTCCTCCTCATGTAAATAACAATTAGCAATAATTTAGCAGTTGTACATGCTGGCATCTTCTAAGCCATACCATTGTATACCATTCCAAATTCCTTTGCATTAATTAGGATCATAAGCCAATCAGTACTAATTAAGAAGAAAATAAGTATAATAATAAATGAAACAAAGCTAGTGATTTGTATCTGTTCAGTAGTTCTCTCTCCCTCAGCAGTTCATCAAATAGTCGTAATGCGTAGGAACTTCTCGTAATTGAAACTAATTATGAGGTTTCCCCTGCTACTTTGAGCCTCATGTTCAAATCCCACGAAGCTCATTAAATAAGTAACAAAACCAGAATCTTTAACACATATTGTAACTTGGTTCACGTTAATTAGCACCACACGCAAAAGGCGGCATGAGGCCATTCAACAGCCCAGCCTAGCCAAAGGGAAGAGAGACGGAGATCTTTATGGTTCTTTGGGGCAGCAGAATAGTTCTGGCCAGGTACTGAGGGGAACAATCATGGATGGATAGGACTGGTTTCATCACTATGCCCAGGACCCTGAATGGCAATGGGGATTCTAAGTCTAGCCCAAATCCTCAAAACATCTTGGTCTCATTGGTTTTTTTGTGAAAATCCATATCAAATAGGCTGTGAAATCAAATGTAATGATTCTATTATAAGATATTCCATATATAAGCTCTGAGACACGACATGACATTTGAATTCATTTCTGTGACACTTATGAACTGTGATCTTAGACAAATCTGTTCATTTCTTTTAGCCTCAGTTTCTTCATATGTAAAAATAAGGGAATGGGGTATAACTAGAATGCCTCTAAGATTTTGTCTTACTTTAAATCCTGTGATCCTATAACTTTCCACCCAAAAATTGTCTTTATGATAGCAATGATTTCATTCATGTTATGGCTCAGTGTATTTACTTTTCTTTTCAAGGATGACTAGTGAATATTTGAGACCCCAGAGAATCCTTGCCCCCAAACAGACTGAAATTATATCCACATAAATGCTTGTGTCTGTTTCAGTCAACCATATGTACCCTTCAGCAGACATATTGACTGTATTCACAGCTTCCAGTTTTTATCCTAAACTACTGCCGTTCCTTCTACATCTATGGTTAGATACATAGAGAACTGTTTGAGTCAGAATGTAAAGAGGCTATAGAAACACACACACATACACACACATACACGCTTGTGTGGGGAGTCTCTATTACATCTTCCTTCAGTGCTCTTGAGCAATTTAGCATTAAACATTGGAGAGAATGGTGCACAAGATTGGATGCAGAGAAAGAAATCCACAGGGATGTTGGTTTATGGTGTATCCAAATACAGTACTAGGGCTCCATAAACAATATTATTTACTGCTGTTTTATGAGAAGTAGTTCTAAAATAACCTTAACAGGGAACACTTGTTACCCTGCTACTACTTGTGAGGCTTGCTAGATTGACATAGGGAGGGAAGAAAAACCAAGAATTGACTTTTAGAAATCCAACCAAATCAGAAGTAGTAACATGTTAAATGGGAATCCTATTAGCCTTTCTCAGAAGGTTCTCCTGACTTCTAGTTACTAAATGAATAATAATCCTATTCATTATTCAAAACTCAGCTCAAGTGCCATATTCTTTGGGTAGCTTCCTTGAACACTCTGGCCCTCACTGATGGCTCCTTTCCCTGAAATATTATCCTACTCACAGCCAAAAAAAATAGAACCTAAATCTATAGTCTCATCATCACTTATTGCTTTGTGAATGCTTGTCATGCTTCCTCAATTGTACCATAAGCTATTTGTATTCCTTGTGTTGTCCTATAGCACCTAGCACAGACCTAGGCACCTTTTGGTTTCTGTCCAAATCTGTGATTTCCTCCTTGTTGGAAATTTCTAGTAAGGAAGCTTTTCCCCCAGAGCAGATTGGCAACTCTTTTGCAGTTTGTAATCTTAAAAGTTGCCTGTTACACTAAGAAATTAAGTAACTCAGCAAAGATCACATAGACAGAATTTAAACCCTCATACTGCTGACTCTGAGACTAACTCTCTAGCTGTTACTCCACTTGCCTGTCAGCATACACGATAAGTGCTGAATAAGTATTTCTTGACTAATGCCAAGTAACTGGCCAGGACATAGAATAATTTACTCAATAATCAGCATAGTAGTACCAGAGGCATCAAAAGCTTTGGGTTTAGTAATAGTTTCACCACTTTATTAAAAGATCTTCATTGAGCAACTTGAGCTTTTTGAGATTTTTTTTTTTTTCATTTCCAAAAGAAGGATTATCTTCTCTACCTACCTGAGGGGGAACAGAGATCTAGTAAGAGCACCATATCAACCATGCAGAACTTTCATTGATGGAATGACTTAAAAAAAAAAAAGTGTGGTCAACAGTATATACTATACAACAATAAATTGTAAATATGGAGAATTCAGAGAAGCATGGAAAGCTTTAGGTGAGCTGATACAAAGTTAAACCAGGAAAGCAATATAAACTACTACTGCAACATGTAAATAGAAAGACCAAGAAACAAAACTAAATGCTATCTAATTATGATGATCAAGCTAAGATCTGAAAAAGAGTTGATAAAATGAAAGTGCCACTCATTTGGGGGGAATGAGAGTCTATGAATATGGGATATTGAATATAGTGTTCAATTTTGCCCTTCTAATCTTCATCATTAGGAAACACTTGTTGGTGAAGGAAGGAAAGAAATTATATTTGAAAATAAAGGTAACGTAAGAAAAAAGATATCAATAAAAATAAGATTTTAAAAAGAGGCACTGTGTATATGTTTTAAAAGATGATGTTTCATATATATATATATATATATATATATACATATATATATATATGTATACATATATATATGTTATACTAATAATTCTGTAGAAATATAGGGGGAAAATAAAGTTCTTTCTATTAAATGATACCTGGAAATAGCCCTGAGAAGTAAGTACTTTCCTTTTTTTTCCTGATTCCCAGGAAGATATCCTATAACAAATGGTAGACTTTAACTTATATCTATACAGGACAAATGAAAAAAGATCTCAGGAAAATAGGTGGGAAATTGATGCTAACCTCTATTCTTCAATCTTCTCCCACCCTATAAGGAAGAACTAATATGTAGGATGCCTGTGTTACCAAGATCTCACTGACATCTCTCCATCATCATAAAAAAAATGACTTCTGAAGGAAAAAAAAATGGGACTGGCACAGGAATTGCTACTGTTCAAAGACAACCTCCTCTTTGTGGATCCTAAAAAGGAATAGTTTATGATCTAGGATAGACCAACATATGTGGCCTGTGGTTATACCCACAGGAAATACATATGGGAGATTAAAAACTTTAAGAGAAGTCACATATGTCAAAACTAAACACAGAACTTGAGCTGTTGTCATGAGTTTGAATTGGACAAATTAATTCATTTATGGTTTGTTGATACTTGGGGGAGTAGCAACAATACCCATTCCTTTGTGGACATTGCCTTAATTTATTAGTCTTAACTGCAATGAAGTAAGAGACAATGTACTTGAATTTCAGAGGTGTGAACTACATCCTGCCAGCCATTTTTTTTTTTAGCAAGACCTAACTCCTATTAATGTTTTATTTAGAACAGCAGTCTTCAATGAGACAGACAATAGCTTAAGCTAAAAAGTAATTTTTTTTTCAAAATAGAACTACAAAGAGAATTGTTCTCATCTCTTTTGCTTTTTTAAAAAATAGACATTAACCGTCAATTGATGTTTAAACAACAATAAATCAAAATATGGATAGGGGTAATTTCAAAGTGTGATTAAAATTCTTAGGAAAAATGGCCTTTATAATTCATAGACTAAGAATACTTATCCCTTCTATATTAAATCCAGGAATGTCTCATGTTAGAAAAAGGAATACCTCATGTTGTTTTAAAGTGTTAGGATTGTTAGTTGCAAGCTAGTGATATGATGAAGGTATAGATGACATGCTTGTCAAACTTACAGACAGGAAGCCAGGAGGGATAGCTAAAATGACAGATGCAAGATCCAATAAGATCTTAACAGGGAAAAACTATAGGTCACAACCAATAAAAAGGAATTTAATAGATATAAATATAAAACTTTACCCTTGGTATAGCAAAAAAAAAAAAAATCAGCTTCACAAATACAGAATCAGGAGACTTGACTAAAAAATAGTTCCTGGGAGACAAGATTTAAGAATCAGTAGACTGATACCTTCTGCTTCTATAGAAGCTGAGCCTGGTGTATTATTTGAGTTTGGGGAATTCCGAGCTGCAGTGGGCTAAGCCATTCAAACATCTGTGCTAAAGCATCAATATTGTGAGACTTTAGGAACAATCAGCTTACCTAAGATGCAGTAAACTAGTCCATACTGAAATCAGACAGGTCAAATCTCCTTTGTCTATCAGTGTTGAGATGAAGCCCATGTGCATCTTCCCTGTACTTGAATCCAGAATGAGATGGAAAAAAATAATCTCAGAATGTCTGTGGCCTGCACTTTCAATGAGTCTAAAGTGCTACATCCAACCAAAAGACTAATTTTTGTGTTTATTTGTTTGAATTGAAAAACATAGTATCCAAAAGGAAATATAAAAGAATTCCACTGTACTGCATCTGAATGGTGTTCTGCTCTGAGGAGAATTTCAGAAGTACATTGACAGAAAAGCTGGACAAGGAAGGTGGCAAAAGTACTAGGGATCATGACATAAACATCAGTTGATGCAACTAAGGATGAGATAATGTATCTTCACGTATATGAAGGATTGTCATATTGAAGAAAGATTATAATTAGTGCTTCTACTGGACCTTATTTTTTTGTGTCCATCCACAATTAGATACCAATTATTTCCATCCTCTGTATGTATTTTTTCAATCCAATTTGATCAGTAACATTGGTATTTTTCAATAGCTTGACTTTTTTTCTTCTTCTTAATCAAAATTTTGTATAATCTTTTATCAAGATTTTATTATTGAGAGTATTCTGCTCGAGTCAAGTGTAGAGTTATATTTAATCATAATATCCTATCCATGCTTTTTTTCTGAATTCTTTGAAAGGTGATAACTGCTTTCAAATATATGAAGACTTATCATGAGGAAGAGGAATTATCCTTGTTTTGTTTGACCCCAGAGGGCAGAATTAGAAAGATTGGGTTGAAGTTACAGGGAGAGAGTTTGTCTCAACACAAGGAAGTACTTCCTAAGGATTTTTAACTGTCCAAAAGTAAAATGAGTTGATTCATATGGAGGAAGGTAGATGACTGGGTGAAGATGTTATAGACAAGGTTTCTACTTCCTGTTTAAATATGCATTGCATCAATGACTTCTAGAGAGCTTTTCAACCTCAAAGTTGTGTAATATTCTTATTCTTATAGGAACCAATTCTGAATGAGTCTTTTCTGAGACTTTGCTCATTTCAGTGAAAATAACAATAGCTTACATTTATATAAAGCTCTAAGATTTAGAGAAATTATTTCTTTCTGATAGTTCATTGAGGTGGTATAAGCATTTTTGTACCCATTTTATAAAAGAAGACAGTAAATCTCACAGAGGATAAATGACTTGTGCAGATCACAAAGTCAGTAAGTGGTAGAGGTAGGATTTGAACACAGGCTTTCCCAGATTCCAAAGCCAGCCCTTTTCCCACTATATCAGATACAAAAAGTAAGTAATGAAAGGGTAGGATACAGACATAATTTTTTCATAAGGGCACTTGCTCCACATAAAGAAGTATAAAAATAAGGTTTTGGACTTATATAATGAAATGGGAACTTTTAAATAAGGGGTTAATAGAATTAAATTATTGGGGTGACAAAGTGTAAAGCTGCTTGAGTAACCATATAGAGGTTAAAGATTTTAAGATAGAAAAAGGAATTCATTCATTCTTTAAAACTTTTAGAGTGCCTACTTTGTACAAGATATTATGCTGAATGCTTCTGGAATGACAAGATGAGTAATAATTCTTGCTTTCAAGGAATTTGTGTAGCTTTTCCTATTTGAATCTCTGGTGCTTAGCCATTATGGAATATAATAAGCATTTAATAAATGGTTTTTCATTCATTCAAAGTTAAAATAGAGAAAAACTTGTATACAAATAGGAATTGATAGAAGGAAAAATTGTAGAGTAGAAAAGAAATCTGACCAAGATTTATACCACCTCCAAACATAGCATTTACCCAGTATTTTCAAGCAAATAACAATATTATATTTTGAATTCTGTATTTCCATTCAGAATTTTAATTAGGACAGTGAAAAAGTGAACGGCATCTCAAAGCTGGCAACTAGGATATTAGGGTCTGTGCTATCAGAAACTGCATGTGATAAGCCTAAAGGAGAGACAATTAAGGAGAAATTAGTGATATACAAATATTTAGAAGGTTGCCACTTAAAAGGAGGACCAGTTCTGTTTTGTGCTGCTTGATAGGGCAAAATGGAAATCAGTAGAGGATGTTATCTTGGTTTAATATATGAAAAAGCTTTCTAACTCAGTAGTGTAACAAGAATAGGCTATCTCAGTACTAAGCTGCTCTTCATTGGATATGTTCTAGGAAAAAATGGCTGATCACATGTTTCTGTGCTTTGGTAGAATGGAATACCTGCATAAGTTAGGGAGTTGGATTTTGTGACATATTAAGTCAGATTTTCTATTTCCATAATTCCTTCTACTGGACATGTTTATCACAAGCCTGGTAGGTCACAAGGAAATTTTAGGACATAGAATAATAAAAATCAAGTCTGTAGGTCTCATTGTAATAGATACCCACTTGACACATCCCAAAAGTAAAAAACAAACAAAAACCTTTCAGGGAAAAATGCATCATTGGGCAGGGAAGAAGATGAAGAAGAAAAGAGAGAAGGGGAACAGACTTGTGTGAAAATATCTGAGGCCTAGGAAATTTAAAAAAAAAATCTTTCCTACTCTCTGTTGATCTCTTTTTTGAAAGAATAATGCAGTGTTCTCCATGGTTCAACTCTCTGGAATTATGCCCCTTCCACCCATACCTGCTGATTCCTCAATCCTCCAGCCCTACCCCCATCATCTTCCCAGCTCTGTTGATGAAAGACAGGCAGAGACTGAGCATTCCAGGTATTCACAGAGAATCCCATCTTTCAGATCTGGAGCTGGAGGTGGAGGGAGAATAGAGGGGAGCCTCTTTTTTTTTTTTTTTTTTTTTTTTTAAGAGGAACAGATTACATTCTTGAGTCCTTTGCCATGTTGTAAACACAACTGAGCACACAGCATTCCTTTACATGCATATATCTTTGTTTTCAAAACATAGGTCTGGTCCCTTGGAATTTAGTGTTTGTCTCAACGCAGCTCCTTTCTTCATCTGGGATTTAATTTAATACTCCAATATTAATGACACTGAGGTATGAAACAGTTCTTTCATTCACCTCACTTTTCTTCTTCACCCTTTTCCCGCCTCATATCTTTTATAATTATGTTTTTAAGCCTGTAAATGTTTCCGAGGGCAGCGCCCAAATCTAAGTGCTGCTTATTATTACAATGTGTGGGTGGTTTCACCCTGAGTCTTCATGGCCTCCAGCTTATATCTGTCTTTTCCTTGTTACTCCTCCAAAATGTTCCCCACCCAAGAAAAGAACCTCAAAGAGTATCTTCCTTGAATAGTGTCCCACTGTTTTTGGTGATGGTGTTATCCTGTTCACCTTTTCAGCCTTTTGTGTATTTAACTTGTTGGGTTCACATTCCAAGGGAAGAGAGAAGTGGGGAAGCAGTGGGAACTTAAGTGAACACCACGAAAATGGATGTCTAATCACTTCCTCCGTATTCTAGTAAGTGAGGGGACTTAAAGGGACAGATGAGGATAATGGAAAGGATTAAGTGACCAGAGTACAATTTAGTTCAATTCAAAAAATATTTGTAAATATCCTATACTGCACTGAGTTTTATATTAGGTGCTAGAGAAACAAGAAAGAACAAATTGTTCCCAGCTCTACTGTGAGTTTCACGTGTTCTTCCTTCTCTCATTGCTAAACATACTTTTATCCAAACCAGGAGAATTTCTAGTCCTACTTAATCCACTATCCCATAGTAATAGTTAGAATAGAAATTTATACAGAATGCTAAAAGATGTGTCTGGTTCTGAAAAAAAAAAGTCTAAAAAATAACTTATTTCAGTGGATGCAGGGGTTGGGACACAGTTATGCATTTGTGGTTCAGTTGCTAATTCTTTTTGATTCTGCTGTCCAGATTTGTCCAGTATCACATATTAGTAAATGTCTAAGGCCACATTTGAACTCAGATCTTCCTGACTGAAGGACCAATGTTCTATCCACTGAGCCATCTAGCTGCACCTAATCATGCATACTTTGAATTAAATTTAGTGTCTCAAAGGCAAATTGAAATCAAAGTCGGAATTTTAATGTTTTTGGTAGGCCAGATAAAGACACATATACACTTTAAAATGAAAGAGATGTTAGTCAATTATTTGGCTGTGGTCTACATATATTGAATATATGAAATAGAAGTAAATTAATTTGGTATAAAGAGCACACTATAAGTAAACTGCATTGCAAAGAATGAACCTAACAATTATTGTTAATTATAACTCTGTGAACTAGATACTGGATAGTATATTTCCATCCTATGAAATTGATATTGAAATGCATACTAAAACTTACATATCCAAATGAGTGACATCCTCTTCATTGTAGTCAAAATGAGGATGACCAATTCCATATAAAAATATCCAAATGCATTTGGTGTCTTGTTGTTACAAATATGGCCCTCTAGTTATGTAGATCCCACCCCATCCAAATTTGTCCATTTTGTGGGACTTCATTCAAGCCCTTTTATGGATTTGTAAATCTACCAATAGGGTCCTAGACCTTAGCTTGCTTTCTCTTAACATCACAAGGACTTCAATGAATACAAGTTATCTAGCTACCCTTCATTTTTACCACATGAATAGCCCAGATCCTTTGCTGGGTATATGTTTTATATAGTCATTTTGTACTAGTTCTCATTCAGAAGTCCTTCTTTGAATGTATGGTAGTATGATCACATCTGCCATATGCCTCGTGATATTAATTTCCACTTCTTAAGAGGACTGTAGTATTTTAAGACTCATTGCCAAACAGCTATACTGGCAGAATATTCATATTAAAAAGGTATTGCTTTGTATCAGAGAAAATTACCTGGTCATTATTTTTTTTTGCAGTTTCCAAAAATGCAGTCCATCCTCTTTTTGGCCTTTTTCATTTGGGACTCAATCTATGAAATTTACCATTATTTTTTCAAATCTGGACAGTGTTTTATCAGTGTAGGGAGTCCCAAAATATAGAAACTTTATAGAAGAACCTTATTTACACATTATCAGAATCGTGCAGGACACCAAGAGGTTAATTGATTTGCTCAAAGACACAAGGCTAGCCCTGCTTCAGGCAAACACTAGATAAGCACTTATTAGATATAATTATAGGAAAAATCCTTATCTAGATACAGGATGGACTAAATGGCCTCTGAGTTCCAAGATTCCACACCAACTCTGGCAAATACTTGTAGGAAATCAAGTTGGGGAGTTCTTCAGGAAGTAAAAAAAAAAAAAAAAAAAAAAAAAGATATAAACATATGTAATGAACTTAATTGTTCTGAATAGTTCTTTAACTATACTGAAGGTTTTCCTTTCCAGGAGAGATGTTCCCAAAATATGACAATGACCAGCATAATGGGGATAATTCTCTAAAATGCCAAGAAGACTAATTTTGAGGCTAACATTCACAATTCCAAGAAAGAGATTGATGGGTACCTCAGAAGTCATCAACTAAAAGTATATGATATGAAATTTTGGGGGGCAGGTCTCATATTAGTAGTCCCCTTGTATATATGACATGTTTATGAGGACATGAATTGCTCAAGACTATATGTACATCAATGCCTTAACAAATCATATTATGGTATAGAGGGCAAAAGTTAACCATATTGTACCACCTAATTTACCTTTTATTCAGTTTTTTTTTTAATTCAAATAAAAGCATATTTAAGTGACACAGTGACAGATTGTTACAGTTGGTGACAGGGCCATAATTTCAGAGAACATAAGTTCACAAGGAGTTATTTTCTTAAGTTTTTGGACCCGTTTTTCCAGTTGATTAACTTTTTCTTCATAATTTTCTTGGATTGCTTTTATTTTTTCCCTTAATTTTCCTTGATTTTTCTTATTTGATTTTTTAAATTTCTAATTTAGTGTTACTACCCACCTCATAAGGATTTTCTCAATCTCAACTGAAATAAGACATAGAATGCTTTACTTTAAAGTATTACATAAGTGTTAGTTATTATTATTATTATTATTCAAACACTTTCTACTTTAAGGGCATGAAAATATCACCACAATGAGGTAGTTCTGTATAAACATAAAACTTAATTATCCATTTTCTTTTGCATAAGGATAAAGTGGGTAAAGACATTTCCTCCTGGAGTAACCCTTTTAAAAAGGCTCTCTTCCCAAACTTTTCCCAGATATTCAGAGAGCCAATACCACTGGAAATATGATCTGGTAGCTCTCTCGAGGAGTTGAAAGTGGTGTTTTTATGAAGTTATATCATTCCCTGAGCCAATAAAACAAGTCATGTCCTGCTAACATCAAAGCAGAAAGCAGCTTACAAGTAGAAATAGCTTTGGGTTGAATTGGCTATGTACCTATGAGCAACTAATGCTCACAGAAGATTATTTAGAATGAATAGTAACTGTAACTCCATTTAATATGCCCTACTCTGTGTATTGTATAAACAGAGATACTTTTAAGGCTCAGAAAGCAAGAATATACTTAAGTGTACATTAACCAAGCACCCCAGTAGTTATTTTGAATAGTTTTCTTCTCTCAGTTTCCAGGAATGGGCATTAGGATTACTTCTACTCCTTAGGTTTTGTATAGATATTTCACATTAAGTTATTCAATAACTTAATTAAATGTCAGCTGTGAATCAAGCCACACAAAGTGTTCAGGAGATATAAGAGCAATTAAGCTATGTCTTAGTTTCATGGAGCTTACGATCTAGTTAGGGTTTTTAGCATGTGTACAGATATGTGATCATACATAATAATTGACTGGCTACACTTTAGAGTATTTAAGCATGAGTAATATTAAGTTCTTTCTGATTTAGGGATCAAGGAATGTCTCATAAAGCTTCCTCGCATGTGAACCAGATCTGAAAGGATTTCTGAAAGCAGATATGAAAACAGAGAGGGCATTCCAAATGTAGGGGGAAAGGAAGAACAGCATGGAATGGAGAAAGAAAAAGGAAGGTCTGGTCACAAACATGGAACAGTGAATAGTTCAGTTTAGTTGGACCATAAAACATATACAGTGAAGATAAAGCTCGAAAGCTAGGGAAGTACAGGTTGTAGAAAGTCTTGAATGCCATCAGGAATCTGAACTTTATTCATCAGGCAATAGGGACCCATTGAAAAATTTGGGCAGATTGGCAATTCAAGGGATGTTTATCAAGCAAATGATATATATCAAACTTTGTGCTAGAGCTTAGTATAGAAAAAAAAATTAAAAAAAAAACAAAGAAATAAAAAAGGAAAATTAGTTGTGTCCCTCAAAGAACTGTCTTTTTTACCAGAGGAAAACAATATATAAAAATACAAGAAAATGTCATTTAATATCAGATCTATACATAAAGATTAATTTGACAATGGTATTTAAGGATACATTGGAAAGAGAAAAAACTAGAAAGAGAAACCCCCTAGAAAGGTACTATAGTACTCTAATCCATGTAATTAAATCATCTGTTTTTATCAGTGCTATATTATAGTATTCTTTTATTTAACATCTTAATGTTTAAATAGCCCTTTACTTGAGAATTTTGACTTTTCAAAATAAAGACAAGGCAGTGCGTGAATTTGTGTGACAGCTGCAGTTTGCCACAATATCTTATTGAGGGGACATACCTAATATTGTGACATGACAGATGCCTCCCACCAAGGATAATTTCACAGGCAGTATGTATGCCCTCACTAGAGCAATTAATCATATTTTCTTGTTTTAGAATTCATAAATATAAAGGGACTCTTGGCTGACTAATCATTTCTTTCAGGAAAATCTGAGAGGCTTTCCAAAAGAATCTTGGACAACATGCTGTGTGATGTTAAACTCATTTTCTTCATGGGAAAATGGAGCCAAAAATAAGACCCGTATAAAAAGAGTCCACCTAGCTTCAGGTGAGGCTAACAGCCAAGGTTATGACCCTTCAAATAAGGACTGGCCACTTTACAGTGGCTATATAGGAGCCAGGGAATTGCCCTCATGAGAGATTTTTGGTGAAGAATTAGAACTAGACAGGACAAGAAGTTGAGACAAAACATACAACTTGACGACTTAGGACCTTCATCCTAGACATAAAATGGATCTTAGCGAGGTCATCTAACACAACCTCTTCATTTTACATATGAACAAGAAGCTTTCAAACTTAGTTCCAATCAATGCATTTTCTACTGCAAAATAATTCTTAAAAAGCATTAAGAAGCCTTATACAGCTTTTAGAGACTAGCTTCAGAATACCCTGTTAAGCCTCCTTCAACTACTCCAGACTACATTTATCTTTCCCTTTCAAAAGGTAGAAGAGAACTACCAGATCAGTTTTCTAATAGCATTGACTACTTAGATATTTGCAAAGGGTTTCATGCTTACAATTTATTTGAGAAAGAGCCTTTTAAAAATGTTTGGGATCATAGAATTTCAGAACTAGAAGCAACCATGATGATCATCAATCCAAACCTCTCATTTGACATGTGAGGAAAGTAGGTGCAGGAAAAGGGTGCTTAATTGAATTAGAGCTAAAGTCTTTCTTTTCTGAGATCTGATTCACTTTTTCTTTATCAAAACTGTGCTTTCTCATATTGAATCTATTTGTTTTCAGCCTGTATTTTTGTTCTCATGTTTGTTCATAGATTCATCGCTTAACCACAATGATTTCTACCCCAAGTCATAAGAATCTGTTATAGCATGGCTCTATTAATAACAATGATAACATATCCATTTAGTATATTAAGGTTTACAAAGCACTTTGCTTGTAATGTCCTTATAAACTGAATAGTACAAGTTTTATTATCTCCATTTTATAGTAGAGGAGTCAGAGGCTCCAAGAAGTTTAAACAGACACATAATAAGTATCAGAACAGAGAATGAAACACAGATTTCTTACCTATAAGTCTAATGTAATGATAGCAATGTAAAATATATATCTTGCATGACTCTGATCTGACCTCATTTTTTTCTCCCTTTTTGATTGCTTCTCATGAGAAGTTGTCTCTGAGAGTGGAGAAATGTACACCATTGGCTATGTGCATCACAGGACTATGCTTTAACTCAAAGCATGGTGAGATGGAAATATTTATTTATTCCTTTATTTTGAAAACTTCAATGGCTCCCATCACCTTTAGAATTAATTCTAAACTATTTGGTCTGTGACTCAAAAATCCTTTAAAAGAAAGATGTCAAACTCAAATTGCAAGTTGCCTGAGTACAGCCAGAACCAGATTAAAATGTAATTGGAAGATATTTAGCAAAATAAATAAAAATATAATACAATCCAGACAATATTAATTTGTGGTTTTCTAAGTCAACATGCTGCCTACAAGGATCCATTTCTATTTGATTTTGATAACACTGCTCTAAAATCTCACCCCCCTATATTTTTCTGTTCTCTCTCTAATAGTAAACATCCAGGCTGGGATTTGAACTCAGTTTGGCTGATTCCAAGCTGGTGCTTTTCCACTGTACCACACTGCCCCCTTCTCTGAATGAAGTCTCTTCAGTGTTGATCTTCTGGAGGTTACTCTCCTAAGTGAAGAATAAATATCACATTAAAGGCAAGTTTCTGGATAGACTGAATAAGCTATTCCCAGTATTCTGAAGGCAGCCTTGACAAACCAGAAAAAATTGAAATTAAAATCAGTGCAGGCCCAGAAATTTAGAGGACAGGAGCCCTGGGGGCAAAGGGCAGCAGTTTGTTGTTTTGAATCCCCTGTATCCCCTCTGGGATTATACCATCGGCAATGGCTCCTGAAATTCCCACAGCATCATAGGGATTCTTAGTGCTCTTGGCCCCTCAAAAATAATAACACCAAAAAGAGAATACTTTTCATTTTCCAAACAGTTGCAGATAATAACATTGGCTATTGTTTAGCAGCTAGTCATTGAAGATTCCCATGAGTTAATTCTTGATGAGAAATCCTTGACCCAATCTTTTTCTTCCTTTTCAACTTGCATAAAATGAAAAAAGAGGACAGTGAGAGCTCAAAATAGATCTGAGTGTCCTTAATTTGATTTTTCTTTTTTTCTTACTTCTCAAACAGAGAATTCAAGTAATAATTAGTATTGTATAAATTTCTTTTAACTCCCTAGATACCAAATGTATTCATTTTAAAGTAACTGGAAAAATTAAATTCTGCTGTAAGTAGGAGGGATTGAGCTTTAATTCTTTGGATTCACATATAGTTCCAACAACCCATCATAATAACATGATCCAGATTGCAAACCCCTAACTGGGTTTGTTTTTGGGATACTATAGGAGAAGGCCAGACAGTAGCCTACTATTTTTCTCCATGGAAAAGAAAGCATGATGACAATGATGATGATGATGATGATGATGATGACGACGATGATCTCACACACACACACACACACACACACACAATACTTCCCAGTTCATTCCCAAGGACTTTAAAAGAACTTGGGTTTCAGACCCAAGGAAAAAAAATTAAGACTCGAGTCGCCCAAGATGCCACAGAAGTACTATGAAACAAGGTCCTCTCACATTCCCATCAGGTTGATCAGGAAGAACAGTTGCAAGCTACCCTTGGAAATTAACACAGTCAGGCATACAGCTCCAATAAGAAGAAGCATTAGGAATAGGATTAGGAAAAATGACAAAAAATAGAACAAGAATCTACCTGGAATATTATCTGTAGGGAAATCTTATGCTTCTAATTTTCTGGACTCAGAAATAGATCCATCATTGAATACAATTTATATGATCATAATGAGGAAAATCCCAGAAGAATTAGTAAGGATTAAGAATTATATTAATAATAATGATAATAATTCACATTTACATGGCAGTCTAAGGTTTGCCAAGCATTTTACATATATTATCCCATTGCTTGAAAACTGCAGGAAATCTTTATGCTGTCACTATAGGGAACTACTTAATATAATTAGGAAGCTAAGTGGACTAGAGGAAGACAGACTCAGCTGCCTCAAACACTCAGATTCAGAATCTTGGAAAATTCAGTTACCTGAATTACAAAATTAATGTTTAATTTTGTAATTTCTTAATTCTAAATCTTATCCTTTGATTTCCACTCACCTCCAGAAGACACTCAAAGTTTTTCTTCTACTTGTTTGGGACTAGAATAGCTCAACCTGACTAGTTTTGTTTTGTTTTATTTTATCAACAGAGGTTCTTCTAGTTGCTCTTGAGCTAAATGTGGACATCCAAGGCCAGCTAGCACATATGTAAAGTTCATACACCAGTGCCTCTTTCTCTCCCACCTGAAGCAAACAATTCCAAACTACGTGGAAGGCTCTATGTAGGCAACAGAAATGGAAGCATGACATACCAGATCCTCTATTTTGTTTCTTCCAGTATGTTTCTGTACAGAAAGGGTTTTCCGTCTTGCCTTAGGGTATCAGGTCACCAAGTACTGAACTGATGCTTCATTGTTTGGGAAACTGTTGGGAAAAAGAAAAAAGAAGAAAAACTCAATCCAAGGAGGCCAAGGGGGTACTGTAGAATGTACTATGAGAAATCAATACAGGCTTTGTTGTGGGTCAAATTGTAGCCCAGGCTTACAATAAGCCAGTGGATCACTTGAAGGAAAACAAACTTACTTCATATTTAGCAGCTATTAACCTGTTTGACCCCATAGGTTTGCCCTGCTCCTAATTCCCAGGAGCCCTTTCATAAGGCTGCGAATCTACTTCCAGGGATGGTATAGACAAAACAGTATGAGAAGATGAAAATACCCCAGCTTCTGGAAGTAGTCTCAGGAAGTTTAAAAAAAAATCATTAAAATATGTTGCTTTTACATCACACCTTATACTTTTCAGGTAGATCACACATTTAGCATTTATGTGATGATTATCCCAAAATCACCATGAGATAGGTTAGACAAGAATTATTGTGAGGTTATCTTTCATTTACATAAACAGGATATATTTTTGTCTGTCGAATAGGAGTGATGTTTCCAGTATCTACTGCCAAACATTCTAAGGAACATAATTAACTTAAAAGTGTAGATGAATAATTTGCTCTTGTTGTTATTTTCTAGGGATAATATCTGTGGTTAATGCCAAAAAAAAAAAAAAAAAAAAAGGAGTAGAACCCACCAGGTATCAAATGCCCATTCTAGAGATGTCTGCATTCCAATAAATCAGGCTTCTTTCAATTAGAATTAGCATCTAATTTTTATCTTGTGTGTTTAAAAAATGATAAGCTGTCCCCTTTTTGACTTAATTGATTGAATCCTGGACTAAGAATAAAGAGGTAGTTTCAAAGCTCCGGGGTCCCACAAATTTACTATGCAATCAAAGAAAGTGGCTCAAATATTTATCAGCTTTTCTTTGCCCTACCACAAAATGAAGCAAAGGGCTTTCGATTTGAATATGAAAAGAGTAAATAGACTGTATCTTGTCATAGTACAATTTCTTAAGAAATAGGAAAGGAGAGGGAGAGAAAGTGTTAAGGATCCTTTCATTCCTGATGACATTTCTGATACTAGTATTACTTTATACCCTTAGCTCTCAGTGCATCTGTTACACATCTCCATGATGGGTGCTTTTTTTTTTCTTTGTGGACATAAGGAACCTAAAGTTTTAATATTCATTTATAGTACAAAATCTTATGAGGTTTTTCATTATGCATTCCACTACTTGTATTACTGCTTTGGGTAGGAAAGACTGTTAAGGAGAATTTGAATACAGTTTCCTGCACATAGTTTCTTTTTTATGGTCCAATGCAGACTCAATTTCCACACTTGCCAACTACTTTTGCTCTTTCATAAAGTATTTTCCCAAAAATTTCATTGCATTATTTTTCTTCATGTACTGACTACAAATTACTTCACCAAAACTAGAATTCTCTCACATTGCACCAATTCTCTCCTCTTGGGAGTTCCTCTTGCCATGTCTTAGAACATGAGCAGGGTATCTTTCCATACTTCCTAAATGGCCTGGGGGATAAGTGACAGCTGTGAGCTGCTACATTCCCTGCAGCCTTTTGTATACAGCTGTTCATCCTAACAGCATCCCTGGGGTCTATTAGTTCAGAGGTCATGGCTAGTTCACTTCCACTGTGTCTGTCAAGATGCATTAGAAAGGAGAATATTCATTTGAGATGCTATAGAGAAAGAAGGAGTACTCTAAATTCACTGGCAGGTATTGAGTATATCATATGTTGTATGTACCTGTACCAAGGAGATACAAGAAAAAAAGCCATGCTCTCTGCTCTTGGGGGATTCCCTTTGTAATTAAGTACACAAGCTATACATACTCACAAGAAATGCCTAATTGTGTGGCATAACTGTAAACATTGGAGGACTTAAGAAGAAACACAAATCCATCCATAAACCGTCATGGAGGAGATGGGAAAGATGGATTAGGCAATCCAAAAATGTGAGCATTCCCAATGAGGAAAATTGACATGGATGAAGGTGCTGAGGCTCAAATTGGCAGGATGCATGCAGAGGGAACAGGAGGTACTGGAGCAGATGTTACATGTTGAGGAGGAAATAGGATTGGATGATTCACAGTTAGGGCTTTGCAAGTTTTGTGGAGGAATTTAAATTTGAATGACAGGGTTAAAGCAGTACTTAAAGAAAATTAATTTTCTAGAGTCAGAAAGACCAATGAGAGCTAGATATGTGGTTTCATCTTGATAAGGAAACCCTCAAGTAAATAAACTTCCTCCAGCAGATGCAGGTTTGGGCAGCTGAATTAGAATGACACCTCTGAAGACAGGAAGACCCCAGTAAAAATCTACCCTTGGACATTTTGTAATTATGTGATCCTGGGCAAGTCATTTAGCCCTGTTTGCTTCAGTTTCTTCACCTAAAAAATGAATTAGAGAAGGAAATGGCAAATCACTCCAGCATTTTTGCCAAGAAAGAATCAGATACAACCAAATTCACCAAACAATAACAATGCAGATTAGCTCTTTCCATTTGAGAATCATAGAAAGGTGCCTAAAGACTTCAAACACACTTCCCTGTAGTATGCAGCCACGATATTCTTGAGTATGATTGGCAAATATTTTACAAAAGAAATAAAAATACATTTAAAAACAAATGTTCTAAAGGTAACTGGGTAAAAGTAAAAATATTAAATAAAAATACAGTAAATATAGTTTAACATTCCATTTTAAAAATTAAGATAATATGCAGTAAAAGGATTATCCTATCCTTATGGTTGGAGATAAAGGGATGGAGGCACAGGATATAACAGTGTAATTAGCCAAACATGGCCATTGTTTGGAATGTGTGTACAGCCAGGATTGATAGGAGAAGGAAAGAAGGGAAAATTAAGAGTCAAGGATGACTCCTGGTTTGCAAACCTATCTGAATGATTCAAGAGGAATGACAAAGTTTGAAGGAAAGGTAGATTTAGAAAAAAGACTGATAGACTTGTTTTTGACATGTTGAGTTTGAGATACCTAGGGGAAAACTTAGTAGAGATGACCAGTTGGCAGTTGGGGATGTAGTGGTACATCTCAGGAGAAGGATTAGAACTGGATATATTAGAAAGAAAATGGCACCCATAGGATCTGATATGATCAAGGAGTATGAGCATAAGAGAAGTAGAGATGTGTAGAGTGACAGCTTTGAGAGTGAGAGCTTTGAAGGGTCACTCATAGTTAGAGAGTAACAGAGAGAAAGAGACAAGTAAGAGGAATTTTGAGGGAAACATTGACAGGATTTGGTGCCTTTATGAGATGGATGAGAGAAAGTAGAAAATGATCACAAGAATTCTTTTTTTTATCATTCCAGATAGTTCTGGCAGCTGTAGGGTACAGTCTCCTATGAGAATGCCAGACAGATACCACCACCTGGCCTAAAACTGGCAATGCATTGCTCTGTTGCTTGGGCCAAATAAGGAGAGAGTCAAGTCTATCTTCTTTTCTTTCTGCCCAGACTGGGCTTATAACAGTTCTGAACAGCAGGCTATTAAAAAAAATGAGAGGCCCAGACTACACACACACATTCCCTTCCCAATGAATGCAACTTTATGACTTGGGTTGTATATCTTATCTCCTAGACATGTTTCCATGAACAAAAGAAAGACTGTTGGGGGCAACTGTCCATTTCTCAGTAGGACTATTGTCTTTGTTGGGTTCTCCCTTGAGCTGGTGCTCTCAGAAGGGAGGATGCTGGCAAAGCTTCATTCCCACCCAGCCAGTAACCTTGCCTAGAGTAGAAACACTGTTTTTCTTCACTGTAATGGGCATAGCAGCTGACTTGGTAAAGCGCTTTTTAGGGGGAAGGTCGGAAAGTTTTGTTTGTTTGCTTGTTTGTTTTTGCCAACAGTTCATTGCTTATAGCCATTTGTTGGAGTCCGATTATTCTCAAATTGTCTCTCCTGGATCTGTTTTCCAGGTCTGTTGTCTTTCTAATAAGGTACTTGAGATTCTTTTCAATTGTTTCGTTTTTCTGGTTTTGCTTGACTACTTCTTGGTTTCTCCTTGAGTCATTCATTTCTACTTATTCAAGTCTAATTTTCAATGATGTATTTTCTTCACTCACTTTTTTTATATCTTTTTCTAATTGTCCAATTGTGTTTTTAAGTGAGTTTTTTTTCTTCTATGGAATTTTTTTCCATTTTATCCATTTTATTTTTTAGAGAGCTGTTTTCTTTATCCAGCTTACTAATCCTGTTTTCCTTGGAGTTGTTTACCTTTTCCAGCTCACTAATCCTGTTTTCCTTGGAGTTGTTTACCTTTTCCAATTCACTAATTTTATTTCTCAATGATTTGATCTCTTTATCCACTCTGGATGACTTCTCCAGGCTCTCTTGCCAAGCTTCCCTTTCCTTTTCCCATTTCTCTTCTAGCTCTCTTGTGAGAGCCTTTTTGATTTCCTCTATGAGATTCTTTTGTATTGAGAAGCAGCTCATATCCCCCTTAGGGGATTCCTCTGGGGACAATCTGCTTTTAGTCTCCTCAGTGTTTGAAGTCTGCTCTCTCTCCATACAAAAGCTGTCAATGGTTGGAGCCCTTTTGAATTTTTTGTTCATTTTGTCAGAGCTGGAATCGAAGAAAACAAATTGACAAGAGAAACGGTCCGTTTTGGGGGGGATGGGGCTGGATGGTATTAATGGGCTTCCTCTACACACTGGGGGGGAGGGCAGCAGAGAGGCACTAACAGGACAGTGATGGTTGCGCTGAGTCTGCACTCTGAAGCTCTGAGAATGCGCTGAGTCAGTCCAGGTGGAGGTTGGGGGTATCCGGTTTCGATAGACGCTAGCTTTCCGGGGTTTTAATCTTCACCTCCGGTGTTTACACCCTCTCCGCTGCTCCTGACTTGCTGCCGAGAGGGAACATCCACACTGGGGTAAAAACCTTTTCACAGAAACTGCAGAGATCGTGCCCCTCTCCCCTCAGGTCTGAGCTGTGTGAGCTGCCTGTCTTGCTGTGGCTTGCCTGCCCTCAGTCTGTGCCCAGTCTGTTTGACCCTCCCCCAAGCAAACACAGACCTTCTCTGGCAAATTTCAAGGATGTCTTCTATTGGTGATTATTTGTGGGTTTCTTTTCTGGTCAAGCATTAACTCCGAGGCTTGTCATGAAGTAAGTCCTGAGAGAAAATGCGGAGCTCAAACAGCTGTCTGCCTCCACACCGCCATCTTGGCCGGAAGTCAGCCATTTGTCTGGCAGTCAGGTTCCCTGTGGAAATCCAGGTGATTACCCTGTAACAGTACCAAATCAGAGAAAAGATCTCTATTTTGATATCATGTGTAGCCTTACATGATATAATGGAATGGCAAAGCTTCAAATACATTGGAGTCCAGGAGACAGCTAAGAATCTCAGTAGACAGAGTGCTGGGCCTGGAATCAGGAAGATCTGAGTTCAAATATAGCCTCAGCTACTCATTAGCTGCATGACCCTGAGCAAGTTACTTAGCACTAAGCCCATTTAGCCCATTATTTGTATTAAACCACAGAAGAAGGAAAAAATTAAACCACCCCAGTATCTCTGTTTAGAAAACCCCATATGGGGTCACAAAGAATGACTTCACACAATGACTGAACAACAACAGGAATCAATAGTCACTTTGGCTTTCTTTTTTTTGTCATTCTAGGCATAGTCCCTAGCACGTAATAGGTATTTAATAAATATATGTTGATCAATTGATTATTGTTGTCCAGAGACTATTAGACCTGAGGGTTCTTTCTTTAACAGATGAGGAAACTGAAGTCAGTGCTAGTAGTGACAGAACCAAGAATCAGGAACATCTCCTTTTGTTCCCACCTTAATGTTCTTTCTATAACACCAAAAAACTTAGCATGACTGCATGTCACATAACAGTTGTCACCACCCCATCTCAAATTTTCTGTGGCCTTTGAGAAATCCAGGATAATATCTTTTCCACTTTTTTTCTAACAGTGATACCTTGTGTTGGGTACAACATTTGAAATGATTTCTGATTCAAGGCTAAGGGAAACCCTGTGGCATGGGAAGAGTGGTTTTAATAATAGTCTTTTTAACCGACAGGGAAAATAAGACCCAGAGAGGTAAGTGATTTTCCCAAACTCACACAGCAAGGCATTATCAAAGCTAGGAACAGTGTCTCTAGACTCTTAGTCTAATATTCTTTCTACTATACATACTATAAAGTGTTTAAAAATTCCACCCCATCCCCTTTAACCCACGACAAATTGCTTAATCACAAGTTCTTTCCTCCTATCAGTTGTGGCCTTTCCTTTGGTACACAGATCAATCCCTCTTAACCACAGAACACTTGTCTCAGAGGATCTGTTATTGACCAGCTATCTGAGAAGGGGGAGGATGGAAACTTGAGTTCTATAACCACTGCCCCTCATCCCTCTTCCTCTCCCTATAGCCCCATGCTATTCCAGCCTTCTATGTTGTCATCGGCGGCTAACTAACTCATCCCCAGGAGCCTGCTAGAGGAGAATTGACTTACTGCCCCAGAGTCCTTCTCCATTGAATTGAAGTCTGAGCCTGTTGTTGCTTCCCAGAAGGCATTAGCCACAGGTCAGAGAAAAGAGGGTTAGTGACTGATTAGGTAGTACTTTGGCTATAGGATCATTAATAATATCATAGCCTTCTCCTCAGTGTTGTTCTTTAGAAGAGGATTGTGGTCTAGGGCTGCATTAATAAAGCAAAATGTTCAGAAGGCAGAAATTTATATTTTTTACAATATTCCACCATAGCCTCACTCTATAGCCCCGTGCCCTCTCCATAGGTTTTGAAAATCCAGAATTGGCCCTGGCCAATAACCCATTCCAATGGTAGATGTAATGCTAAAGTAATATACTATGAAACAGTATAATGCAATACTATGTGCATTACTTGAAACCATAGGACCAAGGCAAGTACAGGTCAATGTTTGTTTTTGGAGGCATGATGGTAGAAAAAGTCCAGAGTTTAAAGTTGGGGTGGTGGGGTGGCAGAGAGAAACTTGGAAGTATCCAAAGACCAAGGTGTCATCAAAGGTGTTATAGCAACAGAAATGTGGGTAGGACCTGAACTCAATGAAGAAAAGAAAGAATAAATGTGTCAATGAGAGCAGATCTTACTGATTAGATTACAACCACTGAAACTAAGATTAGGTTCATGCTATTGACTCAACATTTTCATATGCTTCCCTAATAAGGGGAACATCTTTTGACTTTTGGATGTTATTTGAGATGAGAAAGAGATCATAGGCATATAAATTTGGCATCCATCTTGGTCCAGGGTTAAGAAGGTAAACATACCTAGTCAAATCAAAGGAAAGAACCCTAAGTAGCATTGACCTAGAATGTCTTGGAATAGTGATACAAGATAGATACATAGAGAGATAGACAGATCCAACTTTTTGTATGATTTGGAGACCGGTGTTCAAAAGACAGATTGCCATAATAGCATTTTGGAGTCTAGATTTAGATGCAAATCCCACTCCAAATACTAGCTATGTGAGGCTATCAAGGCATGTAATTTCTTTCTTCTCAGTTTCCTTATCTGTAAAAAATGAATAATAATGTCATCTACCCTATAAACTTATTATGAGGACCAAATGAGATACCTATATGGTGCTTTGCAATTATAAAAGCACAGCAAACTTTGTAATTATAACATTTGACTCTTAGGATAAATCTGTTATTTTAAATAAAATCAGCAACAACAAAAACCTTTAAAGGCCTAAGTTCAAGTCCTGGCTATTCTGCTTAATAGCTGTGTGATTTCAATCCAATCTCTTCCCTTCCCAGTAGCAGTTTCTTCATCTACACATGAATAGGTTGGACAAGATAATCCCTAAAGTCCATTCCATTTTTGTAATTCTGTCTGATTGATTAACAGAATGTGGTCCCTACTGCCCACTCAGTGTTCACAGAAGAGAATAAAGGCCACAGAGGTCAATAAGCTACCAGTGTAAGTGTTCAACACCACTACCAGGCATTCTTCCACTAAGGATAATACATCCTCAGAGTACCAGGGCTATAGGAGGATCTGGTTGCCTCAAGTCAACAGGGATTAGTTGTGACAGAACTGCTCCTAAAGGTGGAAATCACTTAAACCAAAGAGTCTGTTGGAAATCAGAGACCCTGGAAATCAATAGCTGATTGTTTTCTAGCAGCAGCCACTTAGTGGTATTGCAGTTGAGAGTCAGTCTCCATCATTATTACAGAAACCAGGTCTGCAGCTCTGCTATTTTAGTCAATAGAAAACATGCAGTTGAACACAATGTTCTTTCTTTCTTTCCTTCTTTTATTAAAAATAAAATTCATGTGATGCTCAATGTCCTCAAGTATATAAAGATATTCTTTTCTTCCTTCTTTCTTGCTTCGTTCCTTTGTTCTTTTTGTTCTATCTTTCCTTTTCCTCTTCTGTCTTCCTCCTCCTCCTTCTTTCTTTCTCTGTATCCTTCAGTATTTATGAAGCATTTACAAGATACTATTGAGGATCTGGAGATTCACGTATAGTTCCCATCTTCAAAGATTTTATAGTTATTTGGTTTCTTCTCTGAATCCTCCTTTATTTATTGTATAAACAAATAATATTCAGGGTGGGAAATCTAATTTCTAATCTTGGTCATATAGTGGACAAGAATAACTGAGCTAAGGAATTTCACTTCCCCAGAATAGATGGTTAAAAAAAAATCATTGTATTTTGTGCAATTCACATGTAGAGTGCCTTGAACATATTGGAGAATTAATAGATATTTGTTGAATTGGGTCCCTTGGATTGCTGTGAGCACAGGCCATAAAGTGAAAGAGTCTATGCTAAGAATTAAAATATTTTAACCCATTTGTGGTCAGGAAGTGGTTAGAGTACAGTGTGAATGAGACCCAAAACTAAGGTTTGATCCTTACATGGACTTAGCCAGCAGTCTCATAACACAGAAGAAACCAAAAAAGTGAGTGTGAATGGCTCAGTACACGTACGTCTCCCTCCAGTAGAAAAATAATTCAAAGAAAGTGTTTTACTGAAGATAGGTTAATGTCATTATATTCACATAGGAAAGATGGCCTATTTTATTTCAAATAAATGTGTCTACAGAGAGGATTAATATCATGACAAAAACTTGACTCCTTGTCAAATAGTTAAATAGTACAAAGTGATAAGGCTGGGTTTGAACCCTCAAGACTGTTTCTTTTGAAGAAAGCAACCATTGTTAGAATATCAAGAGAGCTTGTTTATAATTTTTGCTACTATTTATAAAATAAAAGGTATTTTTAAAGATGCATTTGTTCCCAGAGGATTTACAAGTATTAACCTCGTGATACCTGTTAGAAATAAGTATTAAGTAAAATAATACTTCCTACTTACAAGAAAAGAAAACTGGTTCTGGAAAGTGAGAGAACCTGAATTGAAATTCTGCCTGCCCCTGATGCTTACTCTTTGTGTGACCTTGGGCAAGGCAATACAACTCTGTAGATCTTAGTTTCCTCATCTGTAAAATTAAGAGGATTGGACAAAAACGTCTCTGAGGTTCTTTCTTGCTCTAAATCTATGCTCCTGTTATCTGTGATCCAGTGGTATCTTCAAAGCAAAGACTTCTGAAAAGAAATTAATTCAGGAGTTCTCTTGTGGAATCATTAGTGAGCAGAGGTTCTCTCTTAGAGAGAAGCCTAAATAGCTACACCTAATTCAATTAATTAAAATCAGATATTTGTAAAGCACTTAGCACAGTGCCTGGAACATAGTAGTATACATGTAAAAGCTTACTCCTCACCCTCCCATTTTATGTAATGCTCTATACCATGTATAGGGTTGAAGCCTGATGGCCAATAAATACTGCCTTATTGGCTAAATTAGCCTTCTTATCGCATCCTTTACCCTATTAAGTCCCCTTCTGGATAATCAGAAAGGAAGGATAGTATTAAGTGAGGTCAGTTTAAGACAAACTTTATTGTCTGGAAACTTAGTCATGAGCAACTTCATGAGGCTGGATCTAGAAAAGAGATTGAAAATGTGTACAAGCTGAGATCAAGGAATAGGCCTCAGGCAATATCAGATGTATCAGTGGGATGATCTATCTAGGTTTTCTGCCTCCCTCTCCCACTCAGCATGGTTAATTCCAAACCAAAGGACTGAGACTGAGTTGAAAGAGGTTGTTGTTGTTTAATAGTTTCAGTTCTATCTGACTTTTCGTGTTGGGTTTTCTTGGCAAAGATAATAGAGTTATTTTTTTTTTCCTGCTCCAGTTCATTTTACAGATGAGAAAACCGAGGTAAAGGGGTTAAGTGATTTGCCAGCGATACTCACTTAGTAAGTGTCTAAGAACAAATGTGAACTCAGGAAGATTATCCTTCCTGACTCCAGGCTCTGCACTATGTGCACTATGACTCCAACTAATATATAAATAGCCACAGCTAACACAAGGCAGAATATGGAGTTCAATGAACAGAATGCACCTGCTGAAAGGGAAAGAGCCTGAGCAAATCCCAAAAGTGTAGTAGAGTTCAAAAAAACACCAAGATCATTGTTATTTTCTCTGTATAGTTTGTCTCCTTGATAAGACTGAAAGCTTCTTGAGGACAAGTGTTACCTCTCTGAGCTGAATCAATTCTATTGGTTGATTGGTCTCAGATCTTTCTAATAGGCTGAGAATTTACAAATCGAATACTTTACTTTTTCAAGTTGTCAAAATTTATTTTTGTATCTTTCATCATTAGTAATTAACAGTATAAAAACACTTACATTCATTATCTCATTTGGTAATCAGAACAACTCTGTGAGTTAAGCAGTTTATACCTCTTACTGTCCCTATTTTTCAGATGAGGAAATGAGGTTAAAAAAAAAAAAAAAAAAAGATTAAATGAAATGTCCAAAGTCACAGATTCCTAAATCATAGATCTAGAATTTGGAACCAGTTTTCCTGCTGCATCTCTAATCGGGGTTCCTGGGACTGTGACATTCAGAGCTAAAAATATCTTTAGAGTTTATCTAGACCAATCCTCACATTTTTATTGTGTAGAAACTGAGGCCTACAGAGTTAAGTGATTTACCACAGATGGTAGAGTGAAGTTGATAAAGCAAACATGGGCATTCTAACTACAAATGCTAATAATTAATTATAAGCTCAAACATTTAGATAGCATTTTAAGGTTTTTAAAGTGATTTATTTATATATTATTCCATTTAACTTTAATCTCACGATAATCCTGATGCTTTAATTTCTCCTTATAATGATGAGGAAGTGAGACTGAGAAATGTTATGTGATGTGTCCATAACTGTAGTTACTAGATGTCCAAGATAGGATTCAGTCTCAGTTTTTTTTTTTCCTATTCCAAGTTCAGGACTTGATCTGCGCTACCACTTAGCTGTTAAGATGGAATTTCTATTATGTCACAGTACAAGCAGGCCATAACAATAATCCAGTCTGGGCTTCCCCTTGACAAAATCTCCTTTGAGATTTAACACACCACATGTATCAATGGGAATTGACAAAGGCTGAAACAAAGGCAATGTAGGATAGGTAGCTAGGTTTCTTTACACAGATGATGAATTAATTTGGGTCCATCTCCAAAATCAATCAACCTCTGGAAAATATGGTCTTAAATTCTACGACATCCCTAGTTCTCTAAATGTCCCTAGGGGACTGGGTTGAATCCTAAAGTGATAGGATTAGGCCAGCTTCAGGACTCTTAGAACAAAGTGAATATTCAGATACACATTATGGATTCATCTGTCTTGAAGGTTTTTTTTGGTGAATATCAAATGGGATAATATTTTTTAAAGTGCTTAGACAAGTGTCTGGCATATAGTAGGTGCTTTATAAATGCTTATTCCCTTTTTTCTCTGCCTCAGAATAAGTCTAGTTCCTTGAATTTGGTTAATTGCCACTTTGATCCAGAGAAAAATTTTCAGAGTATTTCTCTCATATCTCTAAAGAGTACTAGAAAAAAAAAAAAAAAAAAAAGATTATTCTATGTGAAGTAGAGGGTCAGATTAAAATAAAGCCTTTGTTCTATGGCACTTTCTATTTTAGCTATGTCAAGGTCACACCATCATCATCATTACCACAGCCCTCATCACCATCAATTTTTTATTTAAACCCTTAACTTTATATATCCTAACCTTGTAAATGACTCCTGCTTTTCTTACAATTTTAAGGAGCATATAAGTTTGTCTATCCATCCATCCCTACCCCATCCTATCCAAAGCTTAGGAGTTTATAGCCCAAAGCAGACTCAAGTTATACAGACTAAAATATAAAGGACATTAGACAAGAGAATGCAAACATGGCCCAAACATCAGAGAGGCTCAAACTTAGTAGATATTTATTTTGTTTTATTTTACAAAGGTACATGACTGACTTGGGCTCTATCAGAGAATTTCATTGGAAAAAGCTAAAGGGAATAAAGCACAGTGCAGGCCACTATTTCCTGATGCACTATTTTAGGAACCAAACCAATTCTGTCCTAGTCAGAGCAACCATCACTGAATCTTAATTTCTGCTGTTGCTTGCTAGTAGAAAGAAGGATCATGTCGGCATTAGCATCTAGGAAAGAATGGAAAGCTACAGAGTGGCACCCTGTTAAGTTGGGGTGCTTCTGAGAACAAGAGGGAGAAGGGAAGGGGATTGAGAGACAGAATGGAAATGGGATTGGATAGGATTCTAGGGCCAGATTTCAGCTGATGGAGAAAATGGTGGCAGAGTTTAGCTACCACAGGACCTCAGACTTTAACAAGCATCTTACAGAGTTCTTTTAAAGGCAGAACCTTCTGTATCTTTGTTCTCCCTCAGTCTCGGCTTGTAAGTATTAGCCTGATGTTGTTTACTTCTTCTCCCAATCTCTCCAAGGAATATGATTCACACGTTTTCAGATTTATTTGAGCAAAATGCAATAAATATGCTGCTTCAATTTTAACTGCTGGACTGTAGCCAGGGTTTTTAATGAATCTGGCCTGTGCTACTGAAGTGTTCCAGGATCTCCAAAGCTCTGGGCACTGTTAGATTACACACACCCATGCACAGCAGCAGCAGCAGCACACACACACACACACACACACACACACACACATTCTCTCTCTCCCTCCCTCCCTCCTTCCCTCTCTGTGTGTGTCTCTCTCTCCCTTTCGGTCTCTGTCTCCCCCCTTTCCTCCCTCCCATTCTCTACCTTCTATTCCCTTGAGGTCCTGTGACTTACAGGCAACTGCAGGTTTTTCTGAGTACGCTCTGGTTAAAATTAGCAAATGCTTTTATTATTCAAGGAAAGAAAGGATTCCTCTGTTTTCTTTTATAACTACACAGAAATTGTGCCTTTGTTTCTGCCCATATTATTGGACATACCAATAACTTGGTCTCCCTACTACCTTTCTTGTATCCCCATTTCAAGTATTAGTAAAGTAATGTTTCTCAGATTATTTTCTTATTTATTTTACAGATTATTTACTTATTTTCCTATATGCCATTTTCCCCAAGAGTATAAAACTACTTGAGGACAAAAGTTACTTTTGCCTTTGGATACTTAATGCTTGATATATAATAGGTGATAAATAAATATTTCTTGAGTTGACTTGTTGAGCTGAAAAGCCCAGTTAGTTTGTTACCTTTCTTCTTGTTGTTGTTTTAATAATCACATGGTTATTACTTTGACCAATCCTGACTTCCAGTAAAAAGGAAAATAAAAAAAGCACACATTGTTAGGACTAGTTGTGGGGTGAAAAAAAAGCAACCTAAATAGTTCCCAGTTCCAAACACACTTCCATATTTATTCATTACTTAAGCCTTCGTTATTAGAGTCTTGGAGAAGTAAGAAGATAGAACTGGGAAGGGGAGAAATGCCTATCCTAGCAGGAATTATTCTCCAGAAACAGAGGAATAAATTTTATAGGACCATTGGATCTGGTCAGTTAACCAATCAACAAGAATTTATTAAATGTTAATACATCCCAAGCAATGTGCAAATGTTGAAGATACAAGTGAAGAGAAGAGAAAAAAAAAAAAATTAACAGTTCCTGCCCTCAACAAGCAAACATTCAAATGGGGAAGACAAGATATAAATAACTAGGTACATGCAATATATGTAAATACAGATAGTAGATGAAGATAATCTGAAAAGGGGGATAGAGTAAGCATTTGTTAATCAGCTATTAGCTGTAAAGCACTATACTAAACACTATACAGATATTAATTTATTTGATCTAAAAGTATTTTCTTCCATAGTATTTCATTTTTCCAAATACACATAAAGATAGTTTTCAACATTCATTTTTGTAAAACTTTTGTGTTTGAAATTTTCCTCCCTCCTTTCCTTATCTCCCTTCTCCCCAAGACAGTAAACAGTCTGATATAGGTTAAATATGTGCAAATCTTTTAAACATATTTCCATATTTGTCTTATTATACAAGAAAAATAAGCAATCTGAAAGTAATTATATACATTTATTTAATTGTGATAAATATGTGGGTATCTAAAGTATATTTGCATTTTGATGTGTCATAACTAAGATTCTACTTTCTATGTAATTGATGATTTATCATACAAAAGAATGATATTAAAATATGAATCATCAAAATAATAGATTTAGAGCCAGAAGAGACCTTAGTGATGATTTAATCCATTCTCCCTCCCCCCACTTTTTTTTTTTAATACATGAGAAAACAGAGACCCAGAGGCACCTATGTGGAATAGTGAATCATGAAACTTGAATTCAAATCTGGCCTTACTAGCTGTGTGACCCTGAACAAATTACTAAATCTCTGCCTCAGTTTCCTTATCTATAAAATGATATAATAATGATAACAGCATCTACCTTTCATGGTGGACATAATGAAAAAATGACATGTTGGTAAAGCCCTTTGTAATACTTAAAGTGCTATGTAAATGCAAGTAATGATGATGTTCATGATGATCACAATGATAATGAAGATGAATAGTCATTTTTCTGGGGTCATGTAGTCAATAAGTGCTTAAACCTGAGTTTGATTTGTGGTCCTCAGACTTTGAATCAAGCATTCTTTTCGTTGTGTCATGTTGTCCCTTGCATATCATAAGACCAGGTGTGATAATGCAAAAGAATATAAGTGGGCCAAGGGAAAGAAGTATATATTCCTTTTAGCAGCATCAAGGCATCAAGCAGTGGGTAGATACAGAACTTGTCTAGCCTGGTTTTCTTAAAAGCAAAGATTTGGTTGCCAGGACCTTCATGACAGAGTGACTAGAAGACTAGAATTTTAGAGAAATGGATTATTTATCTTTTTTTCTTGTAGAATCTATTACAAGATATGAGAAGTAGAGAGGAGGAGAGCATTAAGAAGACATTAGAGAGGAAGAAAATTATTAATGAGAGTAGAGGAGAACAAAAATGAGAAGCAAATAGGGAAATAAATGTGGGGGGGATTAGAAGAAAAAGGTAGAAAGGAAGCAAACAGTCTAAGAGTCAGAGAAGAGAGAGAGAAAGAATCTGGAAATAGTGTTCAGGAAACTAATACTCTTCATTCAATAAATATTTAGCCATTAGCTGTTATCTACTAGATATAGTATTTGATAGTGAGATACAAAGATATGTAAAACATTGTCCTTTTGCTCAAATAATTTGCAAGGTAGTTGAGAAGATAGAACATATAGACTAAGACCTTCAGTCCAAAAAGTGCCCAAGATACAATATGCTGGACAAAGAGAGACCACATCTAGCTGAGTTCATCAACTTCATGGAAGAGATAGCATTTGAGCTAAACCACAAAGATGTCCATAATTTCCATGGCAGAAGTGGCAATAGTATTCTAAGCATGAGGAATTTTATGATTAGAGACCAAAAGTATATAAGGTTTTGGGGAAAAAAAACTATCTAACTCTTTAGAGATTATTTCTATAGGTTAAGAGTAAGAGATAAGAATGATAAGTCAGGGACACTTCTGCAGAACCTTGAAGAACAAGCTAAGGAATGTACACACACACACACACACACACACACACACACACACACACACAGAGGAATCAGAATACATGACTTCTTATTTTAGATCTGCTACTTACTACTTATAGGCCTCAGTTTCCTGGTTCAAAAAATATGGAGGCTCAGCTAGATTAATTCAAGGCTACTTTTACCCTTAAAGGCTTTATGACTTACATGCTTATATGCTGAGAATGACTATGTGACTTTATTTTCGAATTTGGCCCAGAAACTCTTTAGGGAAAAATAACATTATTTTCAGTCAGATATTTAAGACTTGATGGGCTGTTTTCCCACTCTTGACAAAAACAAAAAGTCTCCAAAAAACCCACCTATGAATATGGATATTATTTAATTCCTTGTACTAATGGACATTGCACATATTTTTTTTCTTTTTTGAGCACAAACCATACTCTGATCATTCCCATTATTGCCAGAGATTTTTATTGATGACAGTTCCTATTTGTTTCTCAGCCCTTGTGGTTGCTATCCTAGAAGAAAAATATGCTTGTTCTGAAGTTTTGTTCCCTTGCTGGGGCCTTTTACTATTGTTAATAAGCAGTGGAACAAATGGAAAGGCAAGGGAATGCCAGAGAAGACAGCAAATATATTTCCTACTTCACCATTTAGGTATCTTTAGCATTGCTCATCTGATGGGTCCTAGAAAAAGGATTGGACAGAGTCAACACCGTTCTTCTCTGCCACTGCTTGGCTGTCATTTCACTTCTCTGAAATAATAGGGAGCAGGATGATTATTGCAGTGGTAGTATGCTTTAGTGAAAAGAGATCTAGAAGTCACTAAATCAAAAGAAGACTCCCTGGATATGAAAGGGATGGGAAGTGAAGGGAGGAGGATATTCGGGAGTAGATATGTTAGGTTTAAAAAAAAAAAAAAAAAAAAAAAAAAGCTTTAATAAAACATAATTTTTCTTCTGCCATTAAAATTTAGTTTGAGAAACAGTTACTCAACTTGTATGGTCTCGGACAAATTGCCTCCCTCTCTTGGTATAAAAGTCAATGCCTAAAGCTAGAGGGGTCAAACTTGTCTGTGGGCCCACACAGCAGCAAAGCTTCCAAGTGATCCCCAAAACAGATTAAGATATAAATGAGAAATGTTTAAGAAAATAGACAAAATACAGTTCTTATTCAATCATATCTAAGTCTTTTGAGATTTTCTTGACAAAAATACTGGAATGATTTCCCATTTTCTTCTCCAGCTCATTTTACAGATGAGGAAACTGCAGCAAGGGTCTAGTCATTTGCCCAATGTCACACAGGTGGGATCTGAAGCCAGATTTTGGACTGGGAAGAAGAGTTTTCTGACTTCAGGCCTAGGAGTCTATCCCTTACACCACCTAGCTGCCCTAAAAATATTCAATGTAGATGTGATATTTCTAAATCAATATGCAGCTCAGAGGGATCAGTTTCTATTTAAATTTGATAACACTAGACTAAGCTCAGTCTTAGGATCCCAAGATATAGTTTTCTATGACTTACCATTAGCACACAGACTATCTATTCCATGCTTGCTCTTCTTAAGAATTGATACTAACAATTACATACCTCTCTTTATCTTACCCTTCCTGTAATGGACTAATAAAAAAGAACTTGCTTCTGTTAGGACTCTCTAAAATATAAAATTCTTATTGTCTTGATTGAATGCTGAAAGCTTTATTGTAAGATCTAAAAAAAAATGCAGTCTTGTTTCTTTTTCAAGTGTCTGAAGTATGTAAAGTTTCTTTTCTTTCTTTCCTTTTAATTTTTGGTAGTATTTTTAGCCAAAGAATCTTATGAATAAATATTGATGGAACTTAAAAGTATTTTCTCTGGATCTAGTCCTTTGCTATTTGCTGTGTGAGTACAATTTGAAAGAAGTATATCATGCATTTTTTACCCTTCAGGAGCTTAGAGTCACATGTAGAATATATAACATATATATGTCATAAGTATTTGGGAAGCAAGGGCAAAATCAGTGAAATGTATATGTGATAGTTATGCATCTGTGTAGGTATTTGGGAATAAGAGAAACTACTTTCTGATCTCTCTAGGATGTGGTTGAGCCATCAGTTCCAGTCAACAACCATTTATTAAGTCTTACTGTGGGCCAAGCACAGGGCTAAGTGTAGGGAATACAAAGAAAGACCAAAACAATCCCTGCTCTTGAAGAAGTCACAATTGAATACCATTAAATAAGTAGGTATATACAAGATATAGAAAGTCTATGGAAGACTATCAGACAGGAAGATACTAGAGGCTTGGAGAAAGCAAAGGTATTGAGCTAGATTTGGGTATGCTAGAAAGACCTTATACCAGCTTCCTCAGGATCCATATACCTGGTATAGGCTTCAGTTCTCCAGTGTTTTAGCTCAGGCTGTAGGTAAAGCAAATTAAGAAAGAACACCATCTTTGGCATTCCACATTTTATACTTGTTTGCTTTTTGTAATTTGGGACAAAGGACTTTTTTTTTCTGAGCCTTGCTTTCTTTATTTGTAAAATGCAGGGATTTGACCAGATGGCCTCTAGGGACCCTTCTACTTATAAATCTAATATAATCAGGTACTCCAAATCTATAGCATGGATAATCCATGGTTTAAGAAGCCAGAAGTAAGAAGTACTGCTTGAATTAGACCTCAAAGAAGATGAATGTTTTAAATAAGATGTCAAGGAAAGAGGAAAGTTGATCTGAATTGAATGGACATTTTTTGTTGTTGTTGCTTTTTTTTTTTTTAAATGGCCAACACCATTTTGAACCATTCTAGATGCATAGCAATCTACTTACCACTATGGATTTTTAAAAAGACATATGCTATATTCTTTCACTTTCTTCAGTTTGGAAAAGGGAAATAATATAGCTGGTTTCAGAATCTGGAAATTTTCAGAGTTCTCCAGTCCATTGGAGATGCTTCCAGGATGACTCATAAAATGAAAAATGACATTGTCTATCTAGCATCTTTTTAAAAAGTCTTGTGTATGCATCAGTGACACCTCTTGGCCATTTATTTGTTGACTAAACCCTGGTGTTATTTTTCTTTTTTCTCTTCAGGCAGCTTATAGCTCACACTCACATGGAACCCTGGAAGTTATTTTTTAGCTCTGTGCATTTATAGGGATTTTCCACAGTTTTGTGGCCTAATCAAGAATTCAATCAGAATTAGTATGTCAGCATGTTCTGCCACTTCTTAATCCTGCATTAGGCTATTATGTGCTTGTACCCAGAGCTAACGAAATGGAATTAAGAAACAAGCCAGTGGCTGACAAAGAAGCTATCTGTGAAAGATTCTTTTACTCCATCTTCTTTGTCTAGCAGAAATGTATAAGAAACTTCATGTCCCTCTTCCTTCTCTATCTCTCTCTTTTCTTTCCTCCCAGTGGCATGTGGTATGCCTGTAACTGTGGGAAAGGGCTCTGTGGTTTAAATGAGAAATCCATAGTAGCTCCTCAGGAAAGTGAAAAGAAAAATATGTAGGAACAATATTGCTATCCCCATGCTTTTTAAACCATTCTAGATACATAGCCATCTATTTACTACTTTGGGATTTTTAAATGGGCATGCTATATTCTCTTGATGTAGCAAAAAGTACATTGAAATCTCCTTCTAGCTCACTAGTTGAATATAATTCATGCTTATTTGGTTTAGTCTTAGAGCTGGAGCAGGGACATGAAGTTGATACTGAAGTAACCAAAAGTAACTAAAAGACTCATGGCCCAGACCCACCCCACCAAAGAAAGTTTTGTGTTTTTTTTTTAAACAAAACTTTGTCTCTATGTGTGTAATGCATAAATAAATACCTGTATATGCATATGTGTGTGTGTGTGTGTTGTGTGTGTGTGTGGATATCTGACACAACTATAAATATATGGTGTAACAACATTTATTCTGGACTAAGTCAGGAAAGTAGGGTTATAATTTCAAGTTTTGACAACCACTGCCTACAGTATCTTTGGGTAATTTTTTTTTTTATCTATAGTGTGAAGGGGATTTCTAAGTAATCTCTAAAGTCCTTTCCAGCACTGATACTCTTCAAGTATATAGATTAAGGAGGTAGAAGAATGGAAAGGCTATTATGTTTTTCCAATGTTTGTCAATGACCAGGAAATTTTACTGTACTGTTGATTTTATAAAAGTAAATTATAATAATTGACTTACACAGGCATGTAAAGTTTTGCAGCATGCTTCTCAAATTTTACAGATAAAGTAGCTGAGGTTCAAGGTGGATGTGACTTGGCCAAACCCACACAGTGAGGAGATATCAAAGGCAGGATTTCAATCCAACTGTTTTTTATTCCACTCTAATACTCTTAACTACTAGATTATTGCTGCTTCATATTTTATTTCCTGTTGGGAATTTCTACGTTAGTAAAAACATTCTATTCAATGTGCATCATCTATTATGTTGCCTGTTGCCTCTTACTTCTGACATGCATATGTATCCCTCCTTCGTTACTCTTTGATTTTCTTAAATATTTAGAATCACAGAGTTTTAGAGCTAGACAGGAGATAAGATGTTATTTGGTCCAGCCTCCCCATTATGAATGAGGTAACTGATTTTCTTAGAGATTAAGTTAGAGATGTGCTGAAACCAGTTCTAATTGGGAGGCATTTATATCTCAGAAATAATTACCACATATCAGGGTTTGATTTATTGTTTTGTTGATTGTTTAAAATGAAGGAAGAGAGTCCATTTGTTAGACATTTACCAGTATACTCCTCTTATTTTCTATAAAGATAGCTTGAGCTCAGAAACAGTGTTGTAGAAGGCCCTCAAGATGATAGGCATACAGTAAAAACACCAATAACAATAATAATAATAAAACTGGCATTTACATACCATTTAAGATTCTAAAAGTCCTTTACACTCATTATTTTAGTTGAACTTCACAGCATCCCTAGATTAGGTGATTTGCCCAAGATTACATAGCTAAGAGTAACAATCAGAGGCTGTTTCCATTGTATCATACCACTTTCTTCATTAACCTAAAGGAAATTCTTTCTTGTCTTGGAATCTGCTACTAGAAGTTTGTAAAAGCATTCTTTATGAGACACTTCTCAACAATCTAAATGCAGAAGTAAACTATGAGAAGAACCTTAGAGATCATCTACTCTAGCACCCTAATTGACAGATAAAAAAATGGAGGCGTATAGAGAGGAAATGACTTGTCTAAGATAATACATCTGGTTATCAGAAGTCAGTCCTACTCCTTTATAATGTTCACTCCAGTTCACTCTACCTTGACTTATTAAGCATTAACTATTAAAATACATTTTATTATTATTTTAGGTTATAATTTTGCTGTTTTTCTTTTTCATTTTCTTTTCTTTCTTTTTTTCTTTTCTTTTTGGCTTATTGGCCAAAATTGCAAAGTAAATCTGAAATACAATGTGATCTTGAAATTAAGCTCTAAAGTTCAAAGTAGAACAACAAAATGTGCAAATAGATAGATAGATAGATAGATAGATATAAAAACAGATTTCCAGAGTTATGCTTATAAAAGGAAATATCATACCAGTGAATATTATTTTACTGTATCCATCCATATCAAATACTCTGCAACTTATTTTTCCTGATATAGTTTGTAGAATGATAATGAGTTAAAATTACTCCCATTTAAATTGTATAGAAGATGGAAGTAAGTTCACATAACTGAAGATGAACGTCTAAGTGTTGGACTCTATTAAATATATGAAATGCTAAGCTGAGCATGAAGAGAGAAGAAAGGCAAAAAATTCCTCTTTTAAAAGGCAATATTCAAAGAATGAGGAAGATCAAAGAAAGGAAAGGATAGGACCATAGCATGTAATGACAGGAAAGGGAAGGGAAGGAAAGGGAAAGGAAGGGAAGGAAAGGAGAGGGAAGAAGGGAGAGGAAAGGAGAGGGAAGAAAGGAGAGGAAAGGAGAGGGAAGGAGGAAGGGAAGAAAGGAAGGAGGGGAAGAAGGAAGGGGGGAAGAAAAGCATAAACTATTCAGTTTTTATTTTCCTTTCAGTTTCTCCTACAAAGTAATTTATCTTTGTACCAGAAATGACAGAACAGAAATTCTTCATGGGAAGTTCATAACCAAGATAAGCAAATAAGGACATTCTAAGTTTCCTTGAGAATGGATGAAATCAAAGAAGGAAGAAGATAAGCATTTAATTTCCTACTATGTACCAAGCATTATATTAAGTGCTTTACAAATATTATCATATTTGATCCTTTCAACTACCTCAATAAAGATGTTATTATCTCCATTTTTACAGATGAGGAAAATGAAGCAGATTGGGGCAAGGTCACAAAGCTAGCAAGTATCTGAGGCCATATTTAAAGTCAAGTTTTCCTGACTCCAGGCCCAGTGTTCTATGCATTGTACCACTTAGCTGCCTCTGAATTCAAGTTGCTTGATAAAAAATAAATTGCATCTTCAGGTTTTGAAAGCATTAGTGTATGTGATTTTTGAATCACTCTCAATGATAGTTGAAAACTGAAAGATTTCAGCAAACAGGATGTGTTTCACAGGCCTGAAAAGGAACAGGTGCCTTAACATTCATAAGACAAGAAATTAGAGTCTAAGTTATAAGCCAGTGAACTTGAGTTTGATTTCTGACAAAATTCTAGAATTGACCATTGAAAAATGATTAATGAACATCTAGAAAGGAGAATGGTGGTTTTGAAGAGTAAGCAAAAACAAGCTATACCAGCTTAAAATTATTTCCCCTATTGACAGGTTACTAACTCACTAATTCAGAAGAATGTAGTAGTATTTTATCTACATTTTAGCAAAGTTTTTATAAAATATCTTGTACTGTTCTTGTGAAGAAGATGGAAAGATGTGGACTAGATGATAATACAGTTAAGGTGGTTTTGAACTGATTAAATGACTGAACTAAAAGGGTAGTCATTAATGGGTCAATGTCAACTTGGCAGCAGATCTCCATGAAGGTTCCCTAGGGATATATGTTTAACCATGGTCTGTTTAACATTTAGATTATCACCTTAAGTTAAAGGCATACATGGTATGCTCATCAAATTTTGCAGATGACAGAAAGTGAGGAGGGACAGGATACTTAACACTCTGGATGACCAAGATTCAGAAAGGCTTTGGCAGGTTATAAGATGAAATTCATTAAGAATAAATTTGAAGTCTTCCACTTGACTATGAAAAAATCAACTTTACAAATATAGAAGAGGGAGGCAGAGTTTAGAGAGCAGTTTGCCTGAAAAAGATTTAGATTTTTTAGTAAACAGTATGATGTAGTAGCCCAGGCTGCCTAAAGAAAAACTCTGTCCAAGAATGAGGATGACACGTCCTCTGGGCTCTATCATGGTCAGGCCACATGTCGAGTATTTGGTTTAATTCTCAGTGCCAGAACTGTAGAGTTTCCAAGGGACAGCCACTGAAATGGTGAATGGCTTTGACCATATATGAGTGTAGCTTAAAGTAACTGGGAAGATGCAGCATAAAAGTAGGATTAGGAAGAAAATAATAGTAATTTCAAGTATTTAAAAGACTGCCTGATAGAAAGGGGGTTGGTTAGATTTGTTTTGTTTGACTCCAGAGGGACAGACTCAGAAACAATGAATGGAAATCACAATGAGGCAAAGATAGGTTCAATGTCAGGAAAATTTTTACACATTCAGATCCCACAAAAGCAGGATGACCTGCCTTAGGAAGTAATGAGTTCTCCTTCATTGAAAGTCATCTGGAAGAGGCAGGATGATTACTTTTCAGATGTTAATTGTAGGAATTCCTTTCAGTTATAAGTTGTTCACTAAGGTGTCTTCTAACTCAAAATTTTTGATCATCTTCGATTTTTCCATCTTTTGCCACTAACTTCTTCCAGGGTAAAATGTCTTATTCCTTTCCCTTTAAGTTCTTTTCTCTACTCAAAGCCTGATTTCTTTTATTGGACTAAAATCACCAGAGAGACTTTAAATTTTTATTTTTAACTTTCTTTTTACTGTCACCTATCTGGCACCAAAGTCCATCATGCTTTGAGGCTACTTCTTGCAAAATACTTATTTATATTTTAATAGCATCCTGCCTTGGTTATTTTTAGCCTTTTTTTAGTTTTCCAAATGAAATTAGTGGGGCATGGAAGTCTGCAGCACATTTACTCCTCCTATGAGGCTATAGTCCTAGTCATCCTGTTGGCTTCCTATGAATCTTCAGCTGGAGTTTAAAAATTGCCTTCTCAATTTCCAAAGTTCTCTGCTGAATAAATTTCCTTTTCTGATCTCAATAACAATAACTCAAATAAAAATGCTCTAATGCTTGCAAAGTGCTTTCATTATATTAAAGTAGATATTGCAAGTATTAGAAGCCCCATTTTCCAGATAATGAAGCTTTAGGGAAGTTAAAGGACTTGTCCAGTATCACACAGCTAATATCTGTTGAATCCCAAATTTGAACCAAGCCCTCCTGCTTTGTAAGAATTTGTCTAAGGATGATGTAGCAGTATATCCTACTATTACTTCACAATGACTCCTATCTATATTCAACATCCCTCCAACCAAAATGCTATAACTTTGATCATTTTCTTTTTCCTTTCTTACCTCTCTGGAATGTCTAAAAGTCACCATTGCTACATTTTGATGATTCTTAAAACTTTTTAACTAGAGAGAAATTTCCTTTTTTTTTTTCTTTTCTTTTTGTTGTTGTTGTTGTTAAATAAAATCGGAAGCCCAGCCTCTTTTCGCCATGTTCCCTATGCTAAATGCCTTTCAGCCACTTTATAAGCTATCAGACATAAATACCATTCTTACATTATTTTGTGTCTTTTTGTCTAATATAAATCTGTCTCCCCAACCAGGGCTTATCTCCGGCTACCTTGTTGTAGAGACTGATTGTCAGATACACATACATGTATGTATGTATGTATGTATGTATGTATGTATACCGCCTCATATTTCTTGAACACAGGCTTGAAGAACCATCTAAGTAGAAAGGAATAGTGAGATGCACTTAGTCTTATTAGTTTCACTAGGACTGACTCTCCAATCCATCAGTGTAGAGAGACACTGGAAAAACTCAAACTATTTCCACATCTCATTTACATAATGGATGAGATGTGAAATGAGCCCAATGCATGAGGAACCACCCAGAGGCGCTAAAGTTTATCACAATATGTAAGAGTTCTTTTAGATCATTGCACTCAATTGCCACTAACAAGATAAATTAATTGCATTACTGTACTAGCCTCAAGATGATCAACTATAAGCCTTCAGTAGAGGGAGTGCAGCTGTTGGCCAAGCATGTGGTCCAACAGTCCAGGGATACTTCCAATCCAAATTCTGCTGCCCCTTTAAGAAATTCTGGGCTCTTCTGTAATCTGATGGTGGACTTTGGCTTTATTAGTGAGTTAACCGAGAATGAGTAAATCAACTGTATCAGACAAGCCTCAGGACATCTAGAAATTGATCATTCTGCCGAAATAAGCACTCTGTGTTTATTAGCTGGGAGTTCATCACTATCGCTTCCCTTCATCCAATTCCTAAGAGATTTCAAAGCTATCATCATGGTATTAGCTCTTCTGACTGAACTACTAGAGATAAAGATTGGGAGATCTATCTAATGATGGGTCTAAGTTTCTGTGATTTTTTTTTCCCCTTTTTACTCTGTGGCTTGGGCCTTCCCAGTATACAAGCTCTGTTTGTGGATCTGTGTGTGTGTGTGTGTGTGTGTGTATGTTGTGTGTGTGTGTGTGTGAGAGAGAGAGAGAGAGAGAGAGAGAGGGAGAGAGAGAGAGAGGGAGGGAGGAAGGAGGGAAAGAAAAAAAGGAAGGAGAGAGGTAGAGAATATTCCTTTTAAAATGAATTAAGGTGGGTGGTATAAAGAAAGCCCACTGATGATTGTGTTAAAACAATGGAACTTTTCTATACATTAAAGAGACAACCATTTAACAAGGATAATGCATTTTGAATTAATGTCTCTAGCCAGATAGTAGCTGATATTGCATTAAGAAGAATAATTAGTTTCCATAACCACATTTATCATGATATAGTTCTAGCATCCCCATATGATCAAGCTTCTGCCAATTTGTCCACAAGAGAAGAGCAAGTTTTGACTGATTCATTCAAATCAGTAAATAGGCATTTATCTATTTCTATGTGTATATGCACACACACACACACACACACATACACACACACACACACACATACACACACACACACACACCAACACACACACACATACACATACACACACATGCTGGTGAAATTAGGCTCTCCCCCTTCCCTCAATGTATCCTCTAAATAAGCAGTAATCAAAATGCAAATAATGTGACCCAGTTAGCAAGGAGATCTACATTACCATACAGATGCAATGTGTGACTAAACACACAGGATATAGATGGAAGAGATTGTGTGGGGATCTTCCATTAGTTTGTTCTGAGTTCTGTGCACTGGGGGACAATATAAGAAAAAATCTTTATATAGAAGAAGGCCAGAGACCTCAGGCCTGCAGCATTTGGTTCATTAGATGTGTTGGCTTCAGAGCTATTCAGTACCAACAGAATTATAAATATATAGCTGCATAATAAAGGCCAGTACTCTAGTATGTGAACATTTAACCCCAGGAGCATAAAATCTACACATTGGCTAGGTAATTCATTATTAAGTATCGGCTAAGCGTTAGATACCATGTTAGTCTAGGCATTAAAAAAAACAAAAACTGAAAATGACTCCTATTCTCAAGGTGCTTTACTGTCAACTATTTCTCAACAAGCCTTAATGGAATTGACAAATGTACCTGCAAGCATCATCATGAGGACATAACTTTTTTTAAAAAAATGAAAACATACAATGGTTATTATTTTCAAAGATCTGAACTCTCCTTTTCACAAAATCCTGGTAGGAAATTCCATGGAGATTGTATGGTAACATTGTTCCCTTGAGGCCACCAGTCTGGCCTCTACTGTTATTCTGTGAAAAGAATCACTACTGACTAAGATCATCTGGCTCAGGTCAGGTATAGAGATACATCATTGGAGCTCTCAAGGGAGAGCAAAGGTTGAACTTTCTGTTGTAGGCCCAAGGGATATACAGGTTAGGGTTTAAGAAACCACCAAATCCTAGACAGCTAATTTCTTCACTCCACTGAAATGTATGAAGTTAGACAAGGAAGCTTTAATGAAAACCTTTTTTTCTGTGGAAGGTTTTAAGTGAAATTTTCCAAGGTATGCAATTATTTTAGACCATTTCTGCCCATACCTCAGAAGCATTAAGGTGCAAAAGGAAGGGGGAAAAGGCATGAGAATTATAATTGAATAATTAATAGAAGTTTGAATGGATGAACAGATAAATGAATAAATAGAGTATTTATTAAGCACTAATTATATCCCTGATTTGCAAGCCTATAATGAATGAATCTTATTGTTGTAAGAACTTAGGAAATCTCTAAACCAACTTGTTCATTTTAGATATGGCAAAACAGAGAAAACAAGAATAAGAAATTTGCTTAGGGTCATAAGGACTAGCTAGTAGCTAGGAAGAGAATCTTTGCTACTGGATCTCCTGACTTCCAATCCAGTATGCTACAAACTAAAAATGTTCTACTTGACAGATTTGATCAGTGAAAACTGTTTATTGAGCAGCTCCCATGTGCCTATCTTCATGCCCTGTGTAATGGGAGATGAGAAGATAGTCCAAGAAGCATATAGTTTGGGGGAGATATATGGAAAAATTCAAGGGTTCATTCTCTGTGCTATACAAATAAGTACAGAATATAAATCATATCTATTCCTTAAGTTTGATCATAAAGATTAGTGAAAGATATAAATAAGACTTGGATTGAGTCAAGAGATTTAATTCCCATTTATTTATAAATAAGAGCATTGTGTTAGGTAGACAAAAAGCTGGCATCAGAGACAGAAAGATCTGAATTCAGTCCCCACTTCTGACATTTACCGGCTGTGTGTGCCACTTGAACCAACCTCCCAATGCTCAGAGAAGCTCTTTGAACCTATAAGAAACTCCTGGAGCTGCTTTGATAGAAGGAGTTTTCTCCAGAAGCTTCTTCTATCAATGAAAATACAGATCCTATCTTTATCCCTATATGGACTCTAAATATTTTCATTTTGAGGTAATCTCTAGTCAGAGATTAAGAAAGGAGTATTACAGAAAACACATGATAGCCATTGGAGACTGAATGTGCACCTTTTTTCTTTCCATAGATAAATCAGCTGGAAAGCAGGCTTACCAGATAAATTGTTAACCATGGGCCTACCCAGGAATAGAAATAATCCTCAAAATGAGTCAGATTCTTAGATTCTTGCTGCCTCCGTCTTAGAGTACAAAATGTGTGTGTATACATGTGTATGTGTGCATATATATAATATATGTGTATGTGTGTATATATAAAAGGTGTGTGTGTGTGTGTGTGTGTATGTACACACACACACACACATATGTATTTATATGTGTGTTGGTATATATTTATCTCCTTTTCTCTACTCCCATAGCCACCACCCTAACATGAGACCATCATCACCTTTCACCTGATCGATTGCAGTAATCTTCTGACTGACTGTCCTGCCTCAAGTCTCCCCCTACCCCCATCCATGCTCCACTCATGTGCCAAAGGGATTTTCCTAAAAAGCAGCTATGACTGTATCATTCTTCATCCCTCACTCAGTGAACTCCAGTGACACCTTCTTACATTTTAGGATCAATACAAAATCTTATTTTTATTCCTTTACAACCGAATCTTTTCCTACATTTGCAGTCCTTCACTATACTCACCTCCAAAAACTCTGTGATCTTGCCACACTGTTATTCATCTAAGACATGATACCTCCCAATTGTGTTTATTTGCACTGGCTATGTCCAGTATTTCTTCCCTTACCTCTGCCTCTAAAGTTCCCCAGTTCCCTCAAGATTTGGCTCAGTTCATAACTTCTCAGTCTATTCTGCTACTGTTGCCTTTCTTCTATTTCCAGCTACCTATCTACACTTTATATAACTTATATGTACATAGTTATTTATTCGGTGGTTCCCCTGATACAGTGTGAATTCGTTGAAGGCAGAGACTAAGTTTTTGCCTTTCTTCATATCCCCAGAACTTGATACAATTCTTGATACATTATAAATACCTAACAAATGTTGGTTGACTGACTGATTCTGTGAATTCCCATTGCATTTAAAAGTCACATGTAAGACTCTAGTAATTAGATTCAATTCCACTTTATCTATAATTGTTAAGAAATAGAATAGCAAACTATTATTTTAAAAATGGAATAATAATGCTGTAAAAATACTTTTGAAAACCTGTAAGTACTTAGATCAATGCAATGAACTGATAATGAAAAATAGACTATTCTTTGTAGAGAAGTGATAGGCAGGGTACAGAATGAGACAGATATGTTTTTGTGTACAGTTGTTGAGGGAATTTACTTTTCTGGATTATGCATATTTGTTATAAGAAAATTGTTTTTCTTTTTCCAATTGGGTTGGGGAAGTAAGGGAGTAAAAATAGATTTCTGCTTTTTTCTTTTTTTTATTAGAGAAGGGGCAATGCTATAGATATAAAATGTTTTATGCATTTTAGATCAAGTATCATTAGTTTTACTTAGCTGTTTTACTTTGTTACAAAAGCCCTCTCACAAAGTAGGAATTATTTCTAAGTGTTATAACATGAAAACAAAACACATGCATAAAACTCAAATCAAAAATAACCGAAAAGGTTATCATCATGTCATTCCCTTATTCTGTGTGTGCCTTTTTACTTTATATGTAAAATAAAGTTCAGATATCTTATCCTGGTATCCAAGGCCCTCCACAAATGTATTTTTCTTATTCTTATTCTCACTGATATACCGTATGCACTCTTCCATCCAGAATGAGCTACTCATTCCCAAACACACTACAACCTTTAATTATCTAATAGAGTGCTGAGTCCAAAATGAGATTTTAAACATGAAATTTCAAATGCTGAAACGTAAGGTGATGCTGATATCCTCCATCCTACTCCTTCTCACTGCTCCTTAATGATACCTTAGGCAGGTCACTGAGACTCAGAAGCAAATTCTCTTCAGTGATTGGTATGACCTTAGTCAAGTTGGAGAAAAGGTAATTGAGCAGCAACTACTACTTGGGAAGAAATAGAACAAAAATATTGAAGGTATTGACTCCCCCTCAAGGCAGTAAACAGTGCTTTGGTCTTTGACCTTTACGAATCCTGGGGTAGTCAATAACCTGGCCGTTAGAAGCTGTGCCTGCCACTGATTTTGATTTGGGAGTAGTTTAACCTTGAACTGAGATCCAAGTAACCACGGCAACAGGAAGTAGGCCTCCCTAGCAGGAGAGTAGGAATCCATAAATCATGGTCCCTAATGCAAACACTGTGTGCAGGTAGAGATTTGAGGGGATAAGTGGTTTGTGAGAGATTACCTTTGAAAAATGAATGACTGTCCCTTGATGTGTTGGAGCACAGTTTCACAGACTTAAAAAAAAAAAAAAAAAAAGAATTATCAATAGAGGTCACCAGGTTAGAGCAGCATGCTTTTATATAGGTTTCTTTCCCCTTCCTCAATCCAGTCCCACTTTAATTATGAGCAGATGCTGAGTCTACAGTATTATTAGCATTATTATCTCCACTTTTTTTTTTAAAGCTTATTTCCATTCAGTAAACATTTACCAAGCCCCTGCTATGTGCAGAGCATGCTGCATATGTGCAATACAAACAATGCATAGCTAGAAATACAATCCACCACACACCCTAAAACAAGTCCTTTCCCTCAGCATGCTTACCTTCTACTGGGGATTATAGCATATAATAGCATAAGTAAATATAAGTTAACGTGACAATAAAGAAAGCATTAACAATTGGAGGTGAAAGACTTTGGACTGAGGTAGCTCTTGAAGTGAGCCTTTTGGAGAAGCTGAGGAAGGATTCTAAATTACAAACTTTCATGATGTTTCACTTGCGATGAGCTATTCAGATGTCCTGGTATTACCTCATGTTTACATTTACCCCAGTATGTTCTGATACAGCCTTTGATCATAGGATTCACTTCATCCTAGGTGTTACTTCCTCCAAGATATCAGGCTCTTATGAAATTGATCCTTTCCTTCTTTGGATTTCTGTGAGTGAGCCCTTACCTAGCAGACTTGCCTATCCAGTATATTTATCTACTGTTCCCTGTATCATAGCTATTTCCAAAGTCTGTCTCTCCCCCGCCTCCCACCCTTTAGATTGTAAACTCCTAGAGAGAAGTGCCTTATCTTATATCCGCTTTTGTCCCACCCCCATGTAGTATAGCATCTTGCATTTAAACACCTTTTGAAATCATGTGTATTTAATTCATTACTTAGAGTTTAAAACAGAAAGTAGGCTTTACATCAAAAACCTTTTCTAGCATCTCAGTTTCAGTAACCAAGCTGTCCAACTACATGCTAAGTATTGTGATCAGTAGAACCCTATTTCTGAGATAATGACCAACTTTAGGACATTTCCCATTCCAGAAGTATCCACCCCCCTTCAGAGAATGTCTATTGTACACTACATGGGGCACTCCTGGATGTCCCTCCAAAATAATGCTTCTTGCAGTTCATTGTTGAATGCCAGCTCTGGATTTTGAAACTGTTCTACATTCTTCAACCTATCTTCTGTCAAAATGCCTCCACCTTAATTGCTTCTTGGTAGCTATCTGGAATGAAATGGAAACTGAGAATAGATATGACCTTTCCAATTGTCTCAGTAGTTAATGCCACTTAATTCCTGCCACTCTTCCTGAGCTTTGCTTTTTATTCAGTTATCTGCCACACAGATGGTCTTGCATTAGGTACTATGTTCAGCCACATGTGATATTCTTAGGCAGGTATTCTACTTCTTGAGTTGTTATTCCATTCTGTGCATTTAAGTACAAAGTCAAAAAAGAAAGATTTTAAAAATGCAGAAATTGCTGCAATCCCTTTTTTGCTTTTCTTTTGCAATTTGTTTTCAGAACCTTTAGATGGTCATTAACAACAATAGTTTCACAAAACTTAGATGAAATCAGAGGAAGAGAGTCATTGTAAATTTTTGAAAAGCCCAACTTAGATTTTTCCCAAAAGTGCATACAATAGCTTAAATTAATAGGCTTAACAAAGTATCTGGTAGAAGCCCCACTTTTTTAAACAGCTAAAGATTCCAGAGTTTTTGCACTACTGAGGATGTTAGGAATACCTAGTCTAACCGTTTCTTTTTAGAGATTGTAAGTTTTGGTCCAAAGACCAACATAAAGTAGCTTGACTCAAAGGTATGTGCATGAAAGTAATGGTTCCTGAAGCTTTCAAAACCCATTTGTTCTGTTACATAGCTTAAATATTCTTCTTCTGGGATGGCTTTTACTTTTAATTTGCTTCACAAATCATAATGAGAGTAAAGATAAATCTAATTCTGCATCAAGCCTGTGTCTACAATGCCACTAATTCCACATCAGTGAGATTCAAATGATAGCAATATTCTTATACAACCTTAACAGTCAATGGAAAAAAGTACATTCTGGGGGGGAAAAATTACTTGCTTCCATTTAAAACAAATGTTAGTGATGTTTAAAAGATCACTTAAGCAATGGACCTTAATCATTAGCCCCAGATTCTCTTCATTATCAGAGTTAATAACCATCAGTTTCAACAATCTATACATTTAATGGCTTTATTGTCCATTGAGCCATTGCATGATCTTCTATATTTCCTCATCTTTGTCATTCAGGACTTTATTCTTTTTCCTTTACCTTATTATCTTTTTAAAGTAATTTAATGAAATCTTATTTTTCCTTTCCCCTTCAAAATGCAATAGTCTAAATTTTAGAATGCAGTTTTTAAAAAGTTATCCACTATACTTATAAGTTTAACATCCTCAAATGAGCTTCCCTACACTGAGACTGTGGTCCTTCTTCCTTGATTAGAATTGGGAAGTCAGCTTCCCCAGTTGTATCATTGGTAGCTGTCTACATATTCCTATTAGGACTTCCAATTATGAGGTATCTTCAAGGCAGCTATAGCTAAATAATTTTATTTTATTTTTTGTTTGGTAGAGTGCTATAGTTGAGCCAAGTGAGACCTGAAGGGTTTAATTAAGTATGTCCTCTGATCACATATGGCAAAAAAAAACTAGGTCTACTGGCAAAAAAATTTTCCACTTAATTACCCAAAGCACTTGACAGAAAAATAGATATTCACCTTAAAATACAAAGTACCTTGTATTTGATAAGGCTAATGCTAATGACTATTTTAAATGATCCCCTTTAGGAGAAAGTTTTCCATCAAAGGGTTAGATACCTAGTTTTTTAAAAAATGAGTAATTCATTTTCCCTTTTAAAATTTTAAAAGTTTTTTCTCCAAAACATTAAAACCACCCCCAAAGAGATCACTGTATCTATTCCTTTATCTATATATGATATCCTCAAGTTATTTTCAACTTCTACATCAGTTTTTCTTTGTTTGGACTCATGATTTCAGTGGCACAGGAAACTGTGTGTGGAAATTCCCCATAATGTAACAGTCACAGAAATTTGCTTAGGGCACTGAAAAGTATAGTGACTTGCTCATGATCACATAGCTGATATATACAATCCACCACACACCCTAAAACAAGTCCTTTCCCTCAGCATGCTTACCTTCTGCTGGGGATTATAGCATATAATAGCATAAGTAAATATAAGTTAACATGACAATAAAGAAAGCATTAACAATTGGAGGTGAAAGACTTTGGGCTGGGGTAGCTCTTGAAGTGAGCCTTTTGGAGAAGCTGAGGAAGGATTCTAAATTCATGTCTTTCTAATCCCACGGACAATGTTCTATCCATTGTAAGACTCTGGAAGTCCATTTGATTCTTTGTTTTATTAATGCATTTTATCTTAACTTCATTTTTACTTTAGATAAAAAGCTTCTCTACTACATTAACTTCATCATCCTTTATAATAAAGAAAATCAAGCAAAAATTCTTGATTTTTGACTACATCTGTCTCTTTTCTAGTTCCTAATAATTAATCTACTGCTTATGGTGTTATTATTTTCTAGGAATTGCAAGTCCCCATTTAAAAGCAGATCAGACTTCAGTGAATAGTAAGAATGAGGGCCCCGCATCTACCATGTTGACCAGGAGGAAGCCAACATCGGTTGAAAGTATTGCAATAGCCCCAACGCCAGTATTATCTCTCCTTGCTTCAACAGCAGCAGCATCTGAAGCAGGTGAGTCCTGAGAAATCTGGTCAGTCCATGTTGTCTGTGAGAAGACTATGGAAAACAAGCTAGGAGTGTTCATGTGTGGTCTTGATCCAATCACTTATATTTGGCGTCTCAGTCTTCTCATCTGTAAATTAGGGATATTGAGCAAGGTAAATTGAAAGCTTTTTGAGAGTAAGAATTGCTAATGAGAAAAAGAAAAACAAAACAACAAAAAGTGTTGTATTCCCTTGTATTTGCATTCCTATTTCCTAGTATAATTCCAGACACATAGTAGGTGCTTAATAAATGCTTGCTAATTAGTTGACTTTTGCATGTCATATGGTACTATTAGACTAAACTCCAAGTTTATATACATAGAGTACTTAATAAGTCTTGGCTGAATTTGAAATCCAGTCACCTCTTCTGATTTCCTACCAACCTACTGATCTCCTCTGAACTCATAGAATAAATTTTCTGTATCATTTATTTTACATTTAATTATTTAATACCTTAAAATATTTCTTATATCACTGTCTTATTTTGTATTGCCATTTAACTTTTTTGTGTGTGTCTCTCTTCAATTCTATCATGAGTTCTTTGAGAGCAGAATCCCAATCTTATGTTTTTTGTGTTTGTTGTTGTTTGGTATCCTCTAAAACATTCATCTCCCAGATGTGAATATAATAGACATAGTAGGAGGTTTATAAATGAATGCTGAATGAATGAATGAACAAATGAATGAGTTATTTCTGGGCATAGTAAGAATTATAGCTATTAAATTTTAGAAACTATGAAAGGGAGTTGTCATTCTGCAATTCACTTCAGCCATAGTCTCTCATTGACTTATTCATTTTGGCAGGTAAATCAACCTGTATTTACCTTTCTATAGTGAAATTTCTCTAGACCAGTGAGTTCTAAACAGGTAGTCATAGCTTCCAGGAATCTGCAGCATCACCAAAAGGCAACCATGGCTTGACCCCAACAATTATGTGATCAGCAAGAGGGATCATCCTACCCTCCCCAAAACAGAAAGACATAGAGGTTGACTATAACATAACTATTCATACTGTTCACCTATTACATCCCAGTAATCCTCAACTCCATCCCTTCCTACCAATGTACAAGCTCCCAGCCTTCCCTCTCCTAAGACCATTGTGAAATGAAGGGATTTTATATCACCCACAACATAGACTAAATTAGTAATATGTGGGACTTAGTTCTTCTGAAGGAGAAATAAAGCTCGGCATTTCTAGTCTTCTTGCTACCCCATATTCTGACATTACTTCAAGGAAACATTACTAATTAATTACTCTCCTTTTGCTGTTTTTCTGGGAGTTTCCTCCATCTCTTGTACTGTTGCCTATGTTGGTCTTCTCTGTTTCTGAATTCAGGATTGTCTAAGATTAACTCTAAGCCCATTGATTTGTTGAAAGTTTCATCAAGAGATTTTTAGATTCCCATAGGACAGTTATAACTAATTTCTACCACAGCAACTGCAAGTGGGAAAATCTGTGTGTGTGTGTGTGTGTGTGTGTGTGTGTGTGTGTGTGTGTGAGTGTCTTGTATTCTTTATCTTTCTCAGTCTCTGTCACTGTCTCTGTCACTGTCTCTTTGTATGTTTGTGCTTGTCTGTCTGTCTCCCTCCATCCCTCTCTCATTTTTTTTCACTGATAGATGCATAATCAAAATTGCTTTAGAGGCCATTGTACTAGAATACCACATCAGTTTATAGCAAAGAGTTGGTTGGGGAAAAAAGAAGACTTGAAGCAAGAATCTGTGCTAAATTCACAGAAATCAGTTTAATTATATCCCCTGAAAACAGGGATTTGCATTCTTCCTCCATCAAAATATTGAATTCTTGGCACATTATAGGTGTCCAACAAATATATTAAGTGAAAGATTTCCATAAGAACTGTGGTCAAGGAATAGTTTTGAGGTCAGTAATAGAGAAGATAGTTCCTAAAAATTTTCCCCCATAAACATTTCATGAGTTGTTTACATATAGTAGTGAGGTGAATGTCCTGAACCCACATGATATTTCTCATGGCTTTCTGATGTTTTTATACTTTTATACCTGACAGGGAGTGGTCTTTTGAGATCATTGCATAAAGCATCCTGTCAGAAGGTTAGTTCACAGAGTTCTTCTGTAACAGCTGCCTGCCTAGATAATTGCTTTGTATTTATATCTGCCAAATAGCCTATGTAGATTAGGACCACAAGTAACATGAAGGGGAGCAAGTTTTTATCTAGTAGTTTGGGTTGTTTAGGTGGGTAACCAGAAGCAGTAGCAAGTATTTTTGTATGTTTGATAATTTTAAGGCATGATTGGAAATACAGGGGATATGAGAGATAAAACATAGTCCTTGACCCTAAGAATCTTGCAATCTACTTCATGAGACAGGATATGGAAATACACCAAGATAATTACAGCCAGACCACATTGTAAAATTCATTTAAAAGACAAAAATATGTTTTATGCATACTCTTCATATTTATTAAATATTTGTTTTTCTACCATTTTCTTTTAGTGAATATCCTGGTTTCCATTATCTAAATAAATGGTCCATAGCTTTTTGAATGTTTACCATATCTATATTAGTATCTGATTCAAAAGATTACCATTATTTAATACAAGGGAATATAGCCATACCTGACTTGCTACTATAGGCTTTACTGAAAGATACATAGAGCTAAAGAAAAGTGAACAACTCCTAAGCAGTTATATTTATATCTATGTAATACCCCTTCCAACCTCATCTTTTTTTCTCCTTTTCCCAATCCCTAATCATTTTTGCACCTCAAGGTTGTAAAGACCAGTGTCAAGAATCAATTATATATGGAGTGGGATTTATACTACTTCCCCTTCTGGGAGGATTGGGGTGGGAAAGATGGAGAAAAAGGAATGTGGCTTACATAGAATTTCTTGTAAAAGTATTAAATGCAGAAAAAACTGACTTCATCTGCTATTTTGGCATTGTTGGAAGAATGGGGATATAAGGGAAATAGAACACTGCCCTTAATCAGAGAATCTTCCAATCTGTTTGGTGAGACAGGACATAGAAATAAATCTGAATAACTATAGGCACGCAGAATATTATAGAAATTCCAAGAGCAGAGTAATTATTAAGGATTAAGACAGTCAAGAATTCTTAGAATAGGTAGAACTTGAACTAGGTCTAGAAAGATCTTATACAAGCAGAGAAAAATAAGGTCAGAAGGCGTATGGCAAACATTTATTTGGCAATACCAAAATTGAACTCCTCATAAGATGCAACAGATTCAGTCAGAGCTGAATTTCTTTTCATTTCTGGATAGCAAAACCACTGAGCAGCATATTGGAGAGAGAATATGGCAGAAAGGACTGTTCAACACACAGACTCTAATTATAAAGAGTAAAAGGCTGTATTTTCTTATCTCAACAAACCCCAACTTCTACTTTTAAAGGAATAGTAAACTAGGGATTTGATTTGCAAAGATCTCTTTATTAAAAGTCAACAGGGTTAAGTACTTTGTAGATACTTATCACTACTTATTTAATGAAAACAAATAAAATAAAAGGAATTAAAAAGAGCCCCTGTCCTGTGGTCATAAAGAACTTGGTTGGACAGCATACTCAAACCAACTTTACTTGTTTTCCTTTCTTCTGATCTTGTTTGTTTCTCTCTGTTTTCCATCAGACAAGCAGGAACTTTTTAATTATTTTCAGCTAAGTGTATAGGTATTGGACCCTTATGTACAAAAGGACCCAGAATCATATAGTCCTGGTGTTGGAAAGGACTTAGTTGTTATTTAGCCCAATGTAAACATGAAGAGAAAACTATTCTACCACATTCCCAATAAATGGTCAAATCATTGAGCTTCCACTTGAAACCACTGAAGTTTTCAATCTGTTACTATCTATCTTTTCTTGTTGTGGTTGTTGTAGATTAAACATTTCAGTAGTGTCCAACTTTTCCTAACCCCTTTGGGTTTTTTTTTGACAGATACTAGAATGATTTTCAATTTCTTTTTCCAGCTCATTTTATAGCTAAGAAAACCGAGGCAAAAGGGTTAAGTGACTTGAATAGTGTCACACATTCAGTCTGAGGTTTGAACTCAGGTGTTCCTATCTTTGGGCCTGGTACTCTATCCACTATGCCACTTAGTTGGTCCTATCACCACCTATAGGAGCCCATTATACTTTTGGACAGCTCAAATTATTAGAAATTCTTTCTTTACATCAACATAAAATCAGTCTATCAGTAGCTTCCACCCAAGTGTTCTTTATTGTGTTTACCAGGTTCAACCTGAACCCATCTCTGGTAAGTAGCTCTCTTTGAGGAAAACAAAAAACAAAAAAACAAACCAAAAAACCCTACATTTTTTGTGTGTTAAACTGGAAGGAAAGAGTCAGGGAGAATTGACTTTGGTATAAGAAATCAGTAAGATGAAATTATAAATCACTTTCTCTGATTTAGAAAATAAAGCTAATTACATTTTCATTTTTCAGTTGATTAGGTTTCAATTTTTTAAATTTGTTTCATAATTTTTAATTCACTATTGAATTCACTAGTTGATTCACTACTTAAATTCTATTAATTAAATGAACATAAATGTTTTGCTGATAGAGCAATGGATAGATAGGAAAAGAAATCTGGGATCAGATCTTTCCCTTCTCCCTCCCCTCCCCTTGGCAGTTGGGGTTAAATGACTTGCCCAAGGTCACACAGCTAGAAAGTGTTAAGAGTCTAAGGCCAAATTTGAACTCAGGTCCTCCTTACTTCAGGGATGGTACTCTATCCACTGTGCCACCTAGCTGCCCCTAGGATCAGATCTTGACACTTTTATACACTCTCCGTTTTGTTCTTATGAGAAGGAAGGAAATAAGCATTTATGGGCTTATATTCATAAGTAATATTTAAAAAAACTAAATATACTTTTTATATATTATAGACATTTATAGTTCAGTGTACTTTACACTATACTACTTTCTCATTTTTAAAACATTTTGTTCATACAAGGTAGTAAGAATTTATTAAGTATGTATTATATTGCAGGCACAGTGAAAAGTACTACGTATTTTTTTTTTTTTGATGTTTGTAACAATTTTGGAAGTTTAGTGGCATTATTATCCCCATTATACAGGTGAGAAAATTGAAGCAGAGTAAGGGACTTGCCCGGGCAAAACAAATAGTAAAGCTGAGGTCAAATTTAAACTCCTTTTCTTCACTCCAGACCCAGCGTTTCATCCAGTACATCATCTAACTGTCTCTAGGGTAAGATGCAGAGAACTAGATGATAATATCATCTATATTCATATAGCATCTATATATAATATCAACTATATTATCATCTAGTTAAATGAAGCAAACACTTATTGAATGGCTGCACCCCACTGGTAGTCATTTTTTCCTTATGATCTTCAAAGATCTCATCTTGATTGCCACATCTATGCTTGCTGCTGGACTGTGTAGCATTTTTCTCAGTGATCTAGATCAAAGCATGGATCATATGTTTATCCAATCTGCAAAGACAACACAATTCAAAAGGGATTTTTAACTCATTAGATAAAATTCAAAAAGATATAAGAAGGCTAAGACATTTGGCCATATTAAATAAGATGAAATTAAATCATGATGATTGTAAAATAATCTGACTCAAAAATGTATTTCACAAGTACACCATAGAAGAGACATGGTCATAGGGTTCTGAAAAAGATCTAAAGAACTTAGTAGGCAGCAAAATCAGTGATTCAGCATCTATTATTGGTCAGTAGAAGCTAGTGTTACCTGGGGCTATGCTGAGAGATAGAATATGTAGAATTAGAAGCTCCAGACTCCACTATATTTTCCTCAGAACACATTTGGGGATTGCATTCCTTTTTGGGGTTCTTGTTTCACAAACTATAATAAATTGAGCATTCAGAAAAGGTAACCCCAATGGTGAACTTCTAGATCATGTTATATAGTGATCCTACAATGGACATGGGGTTATGTAACCTGAGGAAAAAAGGTTTATCAGAGAGATGAAAGCTGTCATCCTGGATGTGAAGGACTGCTACCTTGAAAAATAATTAGACATGTTTTGCTTAGGACCGAAAGACAAAACTCTCAGTAATGGATAAAAGTTGCAGAGTGGCAAGTTTAAATTTGTCCTAAGGAAAACGTCCTAACCATCAGAGGTATCCCCAAATAAGATAGCCTACATAAGAAGGGAGTGGGGATCACCCTTGCTAGAAAAGGCCTCCAAAGACAGCTTAGATGACCATGTTTCAGATATATTATTAGAAGAAATTATATTCAGGTATTGCTGAGGTACCATCCAACATGAGAATCTGTGACCTTAATTTGACTAATCTTGAATTTACTTCTTTGAAAAAAAAAAAAAAAAAAAGGAGGGAATATCTTTTGGGAGCTGTTCTATCTTAAATACTTTTGATTATCATCTTAGAGTTGTGGAATTGGAGTTGAAGTGGAAGGGAATTAGTATTTTATGGTCATAAATTTAGATCTGGAAGGGATCTTGGATGTCATCAAGTGCAACCTCCCTGTTTCTTAGAAAACTGAGCTAAGTAATTTGCAAACAATCACTCAGGGAATAAATGTCAGAGCCAAGTTATCAGCTGTGTTTCTGTTTTTTTCTTCATTTAAGGTACTGTTTTTCAGTGGCCCAAGTTGATTGACCTGGGCTTCAAAACAAAACAAAATTGGATAATCTCAAATATAAAAACTGGGTTCAGAAGGTCTGCATTTTAGCCCTAATTATTCTATTAACTGTTTTTGGGACTCTGAGAAAGTCACTTTAACCTCAGTTTCCTCATTATAAAATGGGGTTCTCAGAAGTTTATATGTCTTTAAAGTCTTATGATTCTAAGTTCTAAATCAAACTTAACTTTCTACCTTGGCAAATCATATTTGACCATGTTATTTATGTATATTCTCATAACATACCCATATTTTAATAATTCATTGAAATAGGCTATCCTGTAAAGTCTTGTTCTGTTTCTAAAAATAGCCCTTCCCCTCCCCCCCAAAAAAAACATGGAAAGAAATTGGAAATTTGCATTCGTTCATCCAAATGCTCAGGCATTTGAAAATGGTAGACAAAACATCTGGATGATTGACTGAGTTTTTCACTTTCCATCTGGATGTTTGGCATTTTATAGACTCAATAGTGAGATTTTGGAATAAGATCTTGATTGATTGTCAGTAAATGCACAAACATCTCCTGAGTCCTACTTGAAGTAAAATCATGGAGTAGATATTAGAATTGAAAACAAAGAAAATGTATTTGTCTGTCTGTACTTGTGTGTGTGCGTGTGTTCTTATAATTATTTGGAGTCTCGATACCAAAAATAAAAATCTTTCCATTTACTCACAGGACATCTAAATGGCCAAACTGACTGAAAGACACCAAAGTGCTCAACAAATATTTGTTATTTATGTAATTGGTTGAATTTTTTCTAGAGAATATTTTTTGGTTGACTCTCAGGGAGGTAGATTCATACCCCAATTTATTTTATACCCATTATGAACTATGGAAAAAGATTTTGAGTCAGTGAATTAGAAATGTGTTTAGGATGGGAGCCCTCAAACTTCTAAGAGGAGCTACTCAAAGCATTGAAAATCTATAGGAGACAAAATAACACTATAGACTTATATGAATGGTGTTACCCCTCAGTGTCTTAGGGAGTACCTAAGAGCAAATTCATTCCCATTTCAGCTTAGGAGCATTTCATTGCTGTAAGCTACCACCATCTTCTCCTCCCTTGGCTCACTGCTATTTCAGGCAATGACACCAAGGAGAGCAATATCACCTGCCATCTTATGATGAAATAGGTTAGACATCCTATTCAGTTTACCAATCACAGTTCACAAAATGGTATCCTTTGCTAGAGAGAAAAGCTGTGATTCAAAAGAGCATTAGCATTTTGCTTCAGCCTTCTTTTATCAAGGGCTGAAAAGGAGAGGCAAAAGAATCTATAAAGGAATTCAAACTCCAGATAAAATTTCTTATTATCCTGATGAATTACAATGAACTTGAAGGAATGGTTGCTAAAGCCCTGTGCCTTACATTTAAAGAATCATGGAAAACAAAAGAGATTTCAAAGCACAGAAGATGAACAAAAATCTTCATTTTGGGGTAGGAAATGAAGATGAATTGAGCAAGATGTAAACTAGTGAACTTGACCTCAATCTCAAACATAATTATCCAACATATTAAATAGGCAGTCTGTGAGCACTTAAATGAGCAAGCATAGGTTCATTAAGAATACCTTAAAATACAAACAAGATCCCCTCTCCCCCAAAAAAGAATAAGTCATCTCAAAAATTACCTTATTTCCTTTTATCAGTAACATTACCAGAGTAGCAGATAAGGGATAGATCAGGAGCAATCAATGGATTTCAGCAAAATATCTTGCCCAATTTCTCACCATATCTTTGTGAGCAAGAATGAGTGATAATTGAAATTGAGTAGATTCAGCATTTGTTGAATTTAATAATTAACAGCTGAGTCCAAAGAAAAATGAATGAGTCCTGTCATTTTGGAATAAAGTTCTAGAATTATGTCATAAGACTAGTCATTGGCTTTCTTCCATTAAACTTTTGATCAGTTACTTGGAGAAAAGCATAGATTATCATTCATGGGTTACACCAAATTAGGAAGGATAGCTAATATATAGTAGATGACCAAATAAAGATCCAAAAAACTTCCAACAGGTAGAATCTATAGGTAGATGAAATTTATAAGAAAAATTTACAAATAAAGTACTATACTTAGGTATCTACATATATATTACTGTATAAGTTTAGAATAAGAGAAATATAGGTCTACAAAGCAGTGGGAAAATATTGGAGGGGTTTTGGTCTACAGGCTTAATATCAGGCAATACTGTGATATGGTAGCCAAAAGTTCTAATATTTTAGGATAGAAGTAGTAAAGTTAAGTGTTATTATAGTTTCTGCTGGACATCTGTAATTTTGTGTTCATTTCTGGGCACCACATTTTAGGAGGGACATTCATAAACTGGAGCTTATACAGAGCTGGATAACCAGGATGATGAGGTCATTTGAAATAGAATATCAGTTGAAGGAACTATGGATATTTCCCTTGAAGAAAAGAAAATTAAAGAGATCCTCTTTCCTGTCTTTAAATATTTGAAATGCTAATACATAGAAGGATTATATTTATTATGTTTGGGGTCATAGCTAAGATAAATAGAAATTGTAGAAAGAAAAAATTTAGAATAATTTAAAACATTCTTAACAGTTGGTTGTCTAAAACCAGAAAAGTTTTCCTCATAACGTTCCTTATTGCTATAGATGTTCAAGCAGATAGGATGACTTCTAACAGTTACTATACAGAGAATTTATGATGTCCATTAGATGATCTTTCACAGCCTTTCTAAGTCTTGAGATCTCCAAGATCTCTGCTCTAAAGGTAAAGGTAAAAATTTTCATTGAAAGTGAAAAACTTTATTTAAACTATTGTAATTCATTACTTTCAAAATGGTTCAATGATAATTTCTCTTAAGCTCTTTACTTGAACATAGCCATACACAATTAGATCTAGTAAATCTGCCCTCCACCTTAGCCTGAGGCCTTATGTTCCCAAAGTAAAAGGGAGCAAATCAACAAGCTTTCAATATCAATAAGGCTTCTTAGTTCCAAGTTTATAGCTTGTAGCTGGAAGCTATCTTGGAATTCAGTAATATATTTCCAAAAGTCTAAATTCTTCAGTTAAACATAGTGGAAAACCATCTATTTTTAACTATTCATTTAAAAAGTAAATCTTTATTTTATAAGTAACTTTTAATGTATTTTTGTTTTTGTAACATCTGTCTATGAACACATTCTAAGTCATTGCAAAGGGACCAGAAACATTTTAAACTCATTTCTGAATTGCTGATTTGAATTTGAAAAGACTACTAAATGAGCTCATCCAAGCTCTGTCCACTGAAGTAAATGAAGTACTTGAAAGTAAAGGGGCTTGAAGCAGTTTTATTGATATTAAAATACACTCACATCAAAACTTTTTGCAGAATTTTTTTTTTAATTTCATTGCGTTACCAATTGAAATCTCATTCAAAGAAACATTTTATCATCAACTTTAAAAGATCAACTCATATATTATGATATATTGTTTAAATGTAGATGAGGACAGGTAGGTGGTACTATGAATATAATGCTGGGTCTGAAGTCTGGGAAAACTCTTTTTAGTGAATTCAAGCCTAGCTTCAGACATTTTATTATCTGTGTATTATCCGTGTGACCCTGGGCAAAATGGCAAACAACTTCAATATCCTTACCAAAAAAAAAAAAAAAAAAAAAAAAAAAAAAAATATATATATATATATATATATATATATATATACACATATATATATATATATATAAAACAACAACAATTAGTGTCACAAAGAGTTAGAGAGAACTGAAAATTAATATCTAAGGGTGTGTACAAATGTATATGTATCATTATATACACATATATATTTATAGTACATAATGAACACTCAAATATTTGTTGCCTTCCTGTATATGTGTGGATTCTTTTAGGAATCATAATCAAAATTAGATAGCTAAACAGTTTCATCCAACTTTGTTTTGCTTTCTTATGGTTTTATGTTTTAGTCTTTCCCCAACAGCTCTACTATAAAAGTCTCTTTGGAGCAAGAACCCCATCTTATTTATCTTTTTAATTAATTCAGCAAGAATATGTTTAGCACATGCTCTCTTCCTAATTCTTACCATAGGGCAAAGTAAGTAGAGAACTTACAGTTTTGCCTAGATCTGAGGACAGCAGAGGCTTCATACTTTTCTGCTTAATTTGACCAATAACAACAGAACTGGGAAGGACTTTAGGGTTGATTTAGTCTTAAAGTCACAGAATGATAGAATTGGAAAAACTTTTAGAGACAGCCCAGTTCCGTTTCTTCATTTTAAAAAGAAAGAACCTGTGTCCAGAGTGTTGGAGATGTTTGATTGTGGTCATGAAAGTCCTTTCTAAGGTGGAATTGCAGCCTCAGTATCATAACACCTGATCCATGTTTGGGGAAGTAGAAAGATTTATCACCTTTTAAAGTAATTCCCCATAGAAGCTTTTGAAGAGAAAGTCTGTTCTCTGTATGCGATGTATCAGTTATGTGGGAAACCTCTTTGAGTCTCTGTTAGATCCTCTTTAAAATGAAATAATGATCAAAATAAATTTTATCAACTTCTTTGTGATATTATCATTCACAACTATTGAAGCCACTCAGCAAGAGGTTTGGGTGGAAGGCATCATATAGTGAGATCATCAGGTGCTGTTATTAAAATGAGGACTCCACACTCAGGCAAAGTCAGGAAGAGAATAGATTCTGTGCATGAAGTGATTTCTATTAAGATACTCATTTTCTATCAAATATTCAGGGCTCCCTTTATAAAGAGGAAAGAATGAAAGATGTCTTCCAAGGGCAAGCTTTTCTGCAGCTGAAAAGGAAAGGGCACAAATATTTTATGATCAGTTTTGAGATGAAAGGGTTTGCTTGACTTGCTTGCTCTTTCCATTTCCAGAAGTCTAATTAAATTGTTGGCTTAATGATGGTGAGATAATTTAGTGGCCACCAAAAGCAACCGTGTTAATGGGAAAGGGGACAATGCTATGAATTTCCTGTAATTAATGATGAGGTCTTTGAAAAAACTTTTTTGATTTCAATGAAGTTGGCAAACTGAACCCAGCTGTTGGAGGGGGAGGGGGTCCTTTCCTGCTCAGTGCTACGGGAATTGGCTTCCAGTATCTCAGAAAGGCTCTGTAATGACTGTCATTAAGAATGATCTTTAGGGGTAAAGACAAGCTGTGGCTGGTTTGAAAAAGGAAGGGGTTATAAGGAAAGAGGAGGGGGAGAAAGAGAAAATATTCTTAGCTACAATTTCCCTTCTTATCATCACTTTCTTAGCACTGGTTGCATATGGTGTCATCAGAAACATCAGGAATATCTTTAAATGGATCTACTGCAAGTAGGTTAGAAGGTGATTTTAGAATGGAATATCACAGCTGAGAACATGGTAGTTGCCATAAAATATAAAGGACTGCCCTGGAGTAAGGGAGGCTTTCCTCAGGTTTTGTCTCTGTTACCTCTCTACTCTATGGCCACAGGCAACTCATTTAATTTCACAAGATTTCAAATGACTCTCTGAGATTTTAAGTTATAGAGGTGTAGCTGATCTACACATTGAAAAGAATTTACACATTGTGAGTTGTGCTGATCTAGTGGAATCAATTATCATCCCATATGCCTTCCACACCATCACCATGCTGCAATTTAGAACTGGACTATTATGGTACTCTAGTCCAACTCCTATATTTGGGCACTGAGGAAGCTGAGCCATAGAGATGGGAGCTATGCTCCCATAGCTAACAACTCACAAGGATGGGGTGTAAAATCCCAGGCAAGAGATCATGGATTTCAATCTAAAAGGGGACATTAGAGATCATTTTATCCAACTTCATCTTTTTTACATCTGAGGAAACAAGAGGTCCAAAAACTTATATAACTTGCCTATGATTGCAAAAGGAAATAAAAGCTAAAATTTGAATTCATTTTTTCAAAATCCAGATCCTGTGAGTTTTTTAACACAATAGCACACTACTAAATTTTGAGCAGCTGAGTGGCAGAGTGCATAAAGCACCAGGCCTGGAGTCAAGAAAAGTTATTTTCTTGAGTTCAAATCCAGCCTGAGACACTTACTGACTGTGTGACCCTTGGCAAGTCACTTAACCCTACTTGCCTTAGGGTTGCCTTAGTTTTCTCATCTATAAAATGAGCAGGAAATGGAAATGGCAAACTACTGTAGTATCTCTGCCCAGAAAACCCCAAATGGGGTCACAAAGAGTCTGAGAAGAAGAATCTTTTGAGTTCTAGTGTTCTTTTCCCTTTACTAATTCTATATATAGCATCTTCTATCAGTACCTTATTTTGGCTATAAGGTAGAGACTTCTCTGGCAGGGTTACTCCTTGGTCTCTTCCATTCATATATCCTTCAAGTCTTGAGTTCAAATGTGACTATTCTAGCCCACATCAACCTCACCCTTCTCTGCCCAGCTGTTATACTGCTCAGTACATATTTAAGTGATGCCAGAAACTCTGCTAGGCACTATAACAGTATGCAATATAAGACAAAGACAGAGTTCCTGCTCTCTAGGAGTTTATAACTTACAAAGTTTTTAAAATAAATTTTTAAAAATTAAATACAGTTTATATTGTTGTCTTAGACTATTTAAAGTTTTAAGATGTTGCAAGACAGTTCTTGTTTTATTAGCAAATGAATTGTGCAGTTAGTAATTATAGTCAGAGTTCAAAGATGGGAAAAATCCTTTTAAGTTAGAATATATTCCCAAGTGTCAGTGAATCAATAAAAGTTTTATTAAAAACCACTATGTTCCAGGGACTGTGGATACATAGACTTCTATACAATAGTCCCTGCCTTCAAGGAGTTCATATTTTGTCAGGGGAAACAATACATACAACTGCTACCTAGCCTTTATCACTGAATGGGTACAGTGTTAGGCAAACTGAGATCTGTTGAAGACCTTAAGAAGGCCAAGGTCTCCCACTGTGTCCAGCACTATCTTCAATAATCCTGTCCTATTTCTGGCCACTGTTCCCAGATGGTTCTGGAGGAGAAAGTAAGGCAGGTGACATTGCACAGCCCTTCCTCCCTCACTTAAATCCAATTCACTTGCATGTCATGGCATCACCTCCCTGATGTCATGGTTCTCTTTTAAGAATAAAGAATAAACAATTTTATTAGGGAAAACAACACAAATATATATTTCTTTTCCTTTACTTTTTTATTGTTTCATTGTTTCTGGTAATACATGTACATAACCTTTTTTTAAATACACATTTCTTTGTGAATCATGTTGAGAGAAAAGTCAGAACAAAAGGGATGAAACCACAGGAAAGAAAAACAAAAAAACAAAAAAGAAGTGAACATAGCATATCCAACACTATATTCAAGTATAATAATTAAAAGTAGCATTTGTATTGGACTTTAAAATTTGCAAAGTGCTTTACAAAAAATTATTTCATTTTATTCTCACAATTACCCTGAAATGGAAGTACTATTATTATCCCCATTTTACATCTGAGAAAACTGAAACAAACTTGGCCAGAGACATAGTTAGTAAGTATCTGAAACAAGATTTGAATAACAAATTTGAAATTTGTTTCTATTTGAAACAAGATTTTGATCTTCATGATTCTAGATCTGTCAACTATACCACCTAAATCCCTATGTAAAATATATCTTTAAAACTATGTAGATACAAAATAACTTGGAGGATGTGGCACTAGCAGCAGCTGGGAAAATCAAGAAAGACCTTGTTGAGAAGTGAAGTTTGAACTGAACTTTGAAGATATTTTGATGATTCTGAGATTCTGAAGGCAGAAGAAAGTTCATGACAGGAATAGGAAACAACTTCTACTAGGTCTGGAGACAGAAGATCAATTGTCTCATGTGACAAGCAGGCCAGAGTGGTCAGATTGTAGACTAAATAAAGGAGAGTAATGTAAAATAAAACTAGAAAGTATGACTGGAGCTACATGAGAAAAACTTTAAATACCAGAGGCATTTTATTTGACCCTAGAAGTAATAGGGAGCCACTGCTAATAATTGAAAATTAAAGTGACCCATTCAGACAGACCTGTATTGTTAGAAAATCATGTTGATAGCTATGTGAGATGGAGTGAAGAGGAAAGGGACTTAAGACAAGGGGAACAATTAGGAAGTCATTTCAATAATTCTTGTGAAAGGTGATCGGGTTTACATGGCTAGGCACTGGTTGAATTAGAATTACACAGAAGTTGCTTGACCCTTTCTTTCCCTTCCCCACCCCCTCCTGACTTTGCCACAGTGCCTCACTGCTTTAAATTGCTCTTGACATGTTTAATGTGTATTTGTCTTCTCCCTGTGGCTATATTTTAAGCTCCTTCTAGGCAGTCACCTTACCTTCCCTTTCCCTGTTATGCATGTTTTCCACATAAATGAATTCATGATTGATTCAGTCAATCAATCTCTCTCCCACAATGGCTTCCTCCTTCCCATCAAACAGAAAACAAATCTTACCTTTCTCTTTCCGATCTTTCTAAAATGGGAAATGCCTTTTTTTTTTTTTTTAAAGTATTTATTAATGTATCTCAGGAGTCTAGTCTATTGGTTTCCCCTTCTTAAAAAGAAAGTCAGAAAAAGCTTCAGTTTTTTTTCCCTTATTTTCCCAGTATTTCCATACTCTGGCTTTTTTCTTTTTCACTTCCCATGTTCCCTCCTTGGGAAATGCTCAGTTGCTAGGCCATTTATTCCAGAGATAGCAGCATTTTGATTTGTAATATAGACACTCCAGGTGACACCTTTTGGCCACAAAGTTGACTTGAAATAGAGGAAAGATATCATTGAGAGCCAGAGGAACATATCTGAGTCCTATGAATGAGTCTTTCTTAAGATTTCAGTCCAAACATTTTAGCAACTTTGTGGAAATTGCATTGAAAAAGGTAGACATTAGGAAGCTCCTATTATTTTATGAGGCAGCTAGGTACTACTACAATGGATAGAGTGACAGATTTGGAATCAGGAAGACTCATCTTCCTGAGTTCAAATCCAACTTCAGACACTTACTAGCTATGGGAACTTAGGAAGTCACTTTCCCCTGTTTGCCTTAATTCCCTCATCTGTAAGATGAATTGGAGAAAGAAATGGCAAACTACTTCATTATCTTTGCCATGAAAATCCCAAAAGAGATCACAAAGAGTTAGAAACAACTGAAAATAACTAAACAAAACAAAAACTACTATACTGTGGGTATAGTGGGTGTGGTGTTCACGTCTAGTCAGTAGTAGAACTGGAGTTTTGAAACAAGAAGGGGCTGAATATGTGCTGGGGCATGGTAATGCCAACTTTGTGAGGTTTCCAATGCCATGACCCTGTATAGTCTCCATTGTCAGGGAGCAATACCTGATCATAAAAGAGGGTGAATCCAAAGTGATTTGCTCATCTTCCATACACACAGTAGGGCCTCCAAACCATTCATGCTGAATGATTTTTAAATGTATACTGTTTGAAGTCACTGTATCTGAGAGTGTATGTCAGGATTGGGCTCTCTAGTATCAGAAGATATTTTGGTAGCCTTGGAGTTTTTCTAGATTTTCAAGGTTCCATTTGTTTAGGACCCAAACACTTGAATTCCTGGCTTTTGTCTTCAAGAAGTCACCAAAGTGAAGTGATTTGGGGCTTACATATGGAAAATGCATTTTGTTGTGTAATTAATGGGAAGCAGACTTTGGAAAACTGGCGATCCAGGCCCTTATTTATATGAGCGCATATGTCTGTGTTTTGTTTATGACTCACTCTCTTACTCCTTGCATTGTAACCGGTTTGTTTATTCTAACTTTTCACAGAATCCAAGCCACATGGTGCTATATGAGCCAATAATTTATAGTCTCTAAAAGGAAAAGATGATGAATGAGCTTTTTCCTCTTAAATTGTCAAATCTCAAATTGAGGAAAGAGAGTTTGTTGCCTCAGGGCTGTCCAAACTTTGTTTGAATGTTAAAGCAATAACTGTTTCCCCCCCCCCCCCACTACTGCTTGTGTCTTTAGAACTTAAATATGTAATGGTCCCAAACTTACCCCACCTCTTCACCCCCCTACCACCCCCAATAAACTTTACTATAAATCCCAGCTGCCTTTGAGGCTGGTTTTTGGCAGGGGATGGGAGAGATCTGTTTAGACATTTGATGATGATGATGATGATGATGATGATGATGATGATGATAATGAAAATATTCTATTTTTTTAATTAAAACTTTTTAATTTTCAAAGATATGCATAGATAATTTTTCAATATTAACCCTTGCAAAAAGAATGTTCTATTTTTAAAGAAATCTCTTTGGATCTGGTACTTGATTAATTCCTAAATAGACCCTTTTTTTCAGATCAGATTATTTTTTACGACTAGAATTGCAGAATTATTTCCTTCCTCAGTCAATTATTTTCTAGTAGCTTGAGGTAAGGTTGTGACACAGGGAATCACTGGCTCACATCTTGGGGAAGTCATCTCAACTTTTAAGGATCTAATTGTTTTTCATTTGCATATAGAGGGAGTAAAGATTGGTGCCATGGCCCCCATTCATCTCTAACACTCTATTTTTGAACTCTCCTACAAAAATAAGATAGACTAGTAGGAATTAGTAGTTTTATTTTTCAAATAAGGAAAGTTAGGTTTGTAGTGCTTTCTTAAGTGCTCTTAACACCTCTAGATTCTAAGGTGTTAATTCTAGATTCTAAATTCAGACTTCATAAGATTTTTGCTATACCTCAGACATGCACATTCCACATGTATAGTTTAACAAGTTACTGCCTTATTATGTGTAGTAACCATATGAGCCCAAAAAGGGTCAGAAAGGATAATAGAAGGTAAATGATAGTACTTGGCGATTTTACAAAGTATTTCCTCCATAACTGTCCTTTGGGATAAGTAGTGAAAATAATATTACCCCCTTTTATAGATGGGGAAACTAGAAACATGGCGGTAAAATTATTTAGGCAAGGCCACATGGTTAGCAAGAGGCAGATCCTAAACTCAAAATGTAAGTCTTCTCACTCCATCCACAGGATTGTTGTTTCTACCACATTGTGTTATCTAAGAACCTAATCTTAGATTCTGTATGAACCCATTTTGGACCTGATTATTTTTGAATTGGATCGCTTTGTATAAATTCTCACACATCTGGAACACTTGTGGAAAAGATGAAAGGATAAGTGAATGCTGATTGAGGCAAAATCCTACTTGTTTGGATGGAAAGATACAAGGTTCTTCCTCAAAAACCATAGAAAACACCTCTAGGTTTTTCCACCAAGGGAAAAGAACTGCTTCTGATTTAAAGAAAAATGTCATTTATATTTCTAATCACATAACAGAAGCAGCATCTTCTGTCACTCATAGAAAGAACCCTGCTTTGCACTAGCACATAAATTGATTTAAAAAACAACAACAACAACAACAACAACAACAACATTCTAAATCTAGTAGTACATCCATCTCCTTTCCAGGCAGAAATAAAGATGTTTGTCATTAAAAAAAAAAAAAAAAAAAAAAAAAAGCATTTCTTCCCCTTCCTTTCCCGTATCCTGTGGAGTCAATACCTCACTGGTTTTACTGGCCTTTTTTAAAAATAGAAAATATCTTTAGCATCCAGAGGAATGATAGTATGCATTTGATGACTTGGATCTAGTCCCAAAAGGGAATTAAAGGAACAGTGATTAGCTAGTACAAACAGAATAAAATATAACTCTTTGGGGAGCTGCCTACAAATTTGAATCCTTTTTTTTTTTTTTTTTTTTTTTTTTTGTGCTAGTGACACAATCAAGATTGAAAATTATCACTACAAATTTGAGCTCAGGGTCAGTCACCAAAAGGTTAAATGAAAGAAGGATGAAGATAAAATCCTACAATTAGATTTGAAAAGTTCAATTGCCTAAGTACAGGATAGGTAAAATGTTCATGTGGAAAAAAAAGTCCTGAGGGTTTTGGTTGACCTCACATTCCATATGAGTCAGCAATGTAATATAGCATTTTTTTTAAAAGCTAACAAAATCTTGACCTATATTAATATAGTGTCCAGAAGAAGAGGAATAATAAACTCATTTGACTTTGTGTTAATTAGACTATATCTGTAACAGATTACATCTGTTCAATTGTAGTTACTTTGTTTTTGGAGGAACTTTGATAATGTAGACAGAAACCACAGGAGAATGGTGAGAATATAGAAATCAAGGAATGGTTGAAAGAGCCTAAAAACAAGAATAGTAAATGGAAGCAGCAGCTGTCACTAACAAAGATAAATGTTCAGATTTGTAGGTGTTTTCCTAAAGAGTCACAGGATCATGGAATATTACAGCTGAAATTACTTAGCAATAATCAATTTTAGGGGATCCCATGTAGAGAACGGGACTTAAGACTGATTGAAGCCCTCGAAAATCATATTATTTTGTTTACCTCGTTCAGGTAAATATATGAATAAGTTTTATGAAGGGAAACAAAAATTTATATAGTAAAATATAAGATTTGTGAGTAAATATAAGATGAAAGAGTAGAGACCTTTTGGGATTTTTTGTTTGAATTTCTGTCTTTGATTCCTTTGATTCCCCTACACTTGCATAATGTCTAGAATCTAGGAAATCAATAAATTCTTGTTGAATTGTGCTAACTAGTAGTAATACAAAAGCAGTGTTTTTGCAAACTGAAAGTATTGATATAATTGGAATTAGAATCCCAAATCTCCTTTTATAGATGAAGAAACTGAGGGATAAGGAAATGAAGTTATTTTTGCAAAATCAACAGCAGACCTAAAGTACAATTAGTTCCCAATTTACCATTCCTTTGATGTATATTTTGTCTTCAAATGTGTGAACTTCTGTGAAAGATTTTACAGAGAAGAAAATAGATAATTTTTTGTATTCCTTCAGAGAACAGAACTAAGGTGAAAGTAGAAATTGTAGGGAGGCAAGTGATATAGAAGGGATACTTGCATCTGATTCTAAACTTCCCAGTGACTAAAGGACCTCTAATATCCATTCCCTCCCTCCCCCCCCATCACTAAGCCTCTAAAGGTCTATATCAGCAATTGGGTGTTCCGACTCTTTTCTGGTCCTTCTTACCACATCTTGCAAAATACTCTGCTTTAGTTGTTTATAAGAAAGCTGTTTGCTCTTCCTTGAATTAAGATGATACTAAATAAAATACTGTAAGTAAAGAGAAAAAGATACTATTCATCACTTCATTCAACAAACAACTTTGATTCTTCCAGTGCTTTATGTAGATCATGGGATTTAGAAATGGCAGGACCCTTATAGACCATTTATATGTAAGAACTCAAATGTATCTCTATTTTCACAATTACTCTATGAAAATAGGACAGGGTAGGAATCATTGGTTTTATTTAACAAATGTTGAAACTAAGGGATGTGATACTTCCATTAATAACATTTTCCTCATAGTGGCAATTCAATTTGAATACATACCCAGTTACCTACATCAGTGTTCTTTCCGTTGTCCTCTTAACATAAGGGCAAAGAGGAGTCTTCCTCCAAATTCAAATACTTAAATGAATTATGAAATATATATATATATGTATAATAAAAGACATAAGTAACAAAAGCCAGCAAGGGGATCAAATATGGAGATCCTACAATGTCATATCCAAGTCCTGGCATTAACAGTGGGAATGTTTTTATACTGTTTTCATTTAAGCCTGAATCATGACAATTAGGAAAGCTTCTCATTAGCCAACAATAGAGATCATCTAATTACCTAAGAAACAATATTTGTGGTTTGTGGAGAATCCCTGCTACGCTTTGGGTGGCATGGAGGGGGGAAAATATTGGAACAATGGGTTGAGTCTATCAAAATGACATTTATTTGGGATAGGTATAACATTTATGCCTGTGTTCAAAATAACCTCAAGTCAAGAAGAAAAGAGGTAGTTTAATAGTTGGTTGGTTGGTTGGTGGTTCTCCTTCATTCTCAGAGAGGACAAAAATGATACCACTATGTTAAAGTCAAGTTATAGTGTGTCCAACTGTGGCTAATCAGACCAACATGAGTTCAGAATGTTCTACTACCAGTTGGGCATAAATAGTCTGTGTGAACATTTGGAGTGGATTCTCTCAATTTGCACTTCTCATATTTCTTTTGAGCTACTTCAATAGAACAAAGCACCTTCTCTGATGAAGACATGCCATGCTTTCCCATGTCACATAATCAATTCCAAAATTCTTAAGAGAGACTTACAGTGTCCTTGTATCACTTCTTCTGACCATCATGTAAATGTGTTCCCTGCATGAGCTCTCCAAATTTTTGACAAATGTACGTTTAGCATTCAAAAGATTTTCCAGCCAATGGAGTTGCCCTCTTTGCAGTAGAGTATGAAGGCTTAATAGTTTAGTTCAAGAAAGGACCTCAGTGTCTGGTATCTTATCCTGCCAGGTGATCTTCAGAATCTTCCTAAGACAATTTAAGTGAAAGCAATTTGGTTTCTTAGCATGCTGCTGGTATAATGTCCAGGTTTTACTCACATATAACGAGTTCAGCACAACAGCTCTGTAGACTTTGACATTGGTAGTCAGTCTAATCTTGTATTCCCCCTTACTTTAGAGCCTCCTGAACACTGAGCTAGGTCTGGCAATGCATTTGTCAACCTCATTATCAATATGTATATTTCTGGAAAATATACTGCCAAAGTAAATGAACTTTTCCACAACATTCAGAACTTCTCCATTTGCTGTAACCAGTGGTTCTACCTATGGATGGTGTGGTGCTGGCTGATGGAGCACCTTTATTTTCTTAGTGTTGACTGTCAGGACAAAATTAGTACAAGCAGCAGAGCATTGATCCATACTTTGTTACATCTCAGCTTCAGAGGCTGCATTGAGTGAGCGATCATCTACAAATGAAAAATCATGCACCAACACTCCTTCCATTTTAGTCTTGGCTTGTTTGTAGCCTTTTCAAGTTAAAGAACTGACAACATGGCTGAAAACATCATGCTAAAAAGTATGGGAGCAATCACCTAGTCTTATTTCACTCCATTAGTGACGAGGAAAGTGTGAGAGCATTGTTCATTTTCCAGAACCCAGGCAAGCACTTCTCTGGGCAACAGTTTTTGGACATAATTTTCCATAAGCTCTCATGACTGACAGTATCAAGAGTCTTGGTCCTGTAGTTGTCGGGCAGCAAATACCATGTCAATCATTCTTCAGCCTTTTTGAAAGCCAAACTGGTTCTCAGGTAGATGACTATCTTCCAGGTGAAGGATCAACCTATCAAAAGGGACTCCAGCAAGAATCTTGCAAGCAATGACTAAGAGAAACCACCTCTATGATTGTCCTGTGACAATCTATTCTTTTTTCCTTCATAGAGATGAACAATGGAGACATCCTTGAACTCCTCTTGTTATTTAATCTGGAAAATTTCATTCAGCTTTTTTATGAGCAATGGACCTCTTCCCATCTTGTAAATGTCAGCTGGAATAGACTCAGCGCCAGGTTCTTTGCCACATGAAAAGGATCTAATGGCATTCAAAACCACTTCTCCAGTTCCAAGCTAAGGAGAATTGACTTGAACTTGAAGGTGAATAGACAATGGCTAGATAGCAGTTCAGATAAAGCTGTAAATTGTAGTTGGTGGCAGGCTTTCAACAAGTCAGTAGTACAATATGCCTGGAATGCAGTTTTTGGGAAGTATCAGTCCTGTGCTAGAGTTCAGACTGAACCTGGATTGTTGTATTTAGCTTAACTAGTGAATATAGACATAAAAATTTTAAATAAAATCTTAGCAAAGAAACGATAACAGTATATCCAAAAAAATATTCATTATGATCAAGTTGGATTTATCCCCAAGGGATTTAAGGATGGCACAAAATTAGGAAAATAATTAGTACAATTAATCATATAATCAACAAAAATAAAAACTACATTAATTGTATCAATAGATGCAAAAAGAAAGCCTTGAGCAAAATACAAAATTAGCATTTGTTAAATGGTCCATCTTTAAAAATGATAAAAGGTAAATCTCTAAAATAAGAGGCAATCATTATTTTGAAATGAAAAAAAAAACTGAAAGTATTTTGTTGTTGTCATACTTTTATTTTCTTTTAAAATTACTTTTAGTTCCCAATTTCTTTCCCATCCTCACTAATAGAAAACTCTCTTGTAACAATTACATTCAAACAAAGCAAATTAGCACATGTGCCATTCCTAAAAATGCACCTATCACATTTATTGTCCACCACCTCTTTACAATAGGTCAGAGAGATGTCCTACCATCAAGTCCTCTGAAATCATAGTTGACCACTTCATTGATCAATATTCTGGTCTTTCAGTGTTTTCCCCCTTATAATATTGTAGCTATAATAGAAATTATATCTCTGCTCTGCTCACCTCTCACTTCATATGAGTCTTCCCAATTTTTCATGAATTCTTCATTTTTTTTAATGTAAAACTTTCCAAATAAAAAAATTAATAAAATATGGATGTTATAGGTATCTAGAATTAATTGGCATAGTTCTATAAATACTTACTAAAGAAAGGGAGATAAATGGAAGGTGTAAACATCATCAAAGAAAAAACAACAAAGAAATAACTCCTATTTACAAACATTTTGGTTTTCTTAGAAGTCCCTGAAGAATCAGTGATGGAAATATTTGACACAATTCATAATTCAAATCTTCTTGATTCCATCTAAGTCACAAAGCCAAAATAAATTCACAAAATTATAAATGTTTCCATGTAGTTCTAATAAAAATCAAGGGAAAATAATAGAAATGTTTAATTCAAAATATCAAATTGAGTTTAGGGTTGTACATTTTCAGAATGACACCAGCAGTTAGAAGAGAGACCATTATGATGGTAAAAAGGATTACAAATGTATATCATGTTCAGAAGCAGTTAAGAAAACTCATATGTTTAGCTCAGAAAGCAGAAACTTTGGGAGGAAGTGAGGGAAGAATATAAGAAATATCTTCATGTACTTGAAGAACTTCCCTAGGATAAAAGGAAAGAGATGAAAGTAAATTTATTCCATGTAGTTCCAGATAGCAGACCCAGGACCAAAGACTGGAAGGTTCAGAAAGGAAAAATTTGGTTCCGTATAAGAGAAAATTTTCTTATGAGAACTGATTAGGAACGGACTGGACTGATTCAGAAGAGTATTCAAGTATGGAAATCTGCAAGCCAAGGCTGAAATATGACCTGTTATCTATGCTGTGGCAAAGATTCATACACTGAAATGGGCATTTGAACAAGAAGACATCATAAAGAGTTAGATATTTGTTAGCACAAAGCAGGGCTCTCCAAAATTTTCTACTCTGGGGCACACCTAGGAGCACTTATATATATTTTTCATGTGTGTGTATATATATATATATATATATATATATATATATATATATATATATATATATATATATATATATATATATGTATGTATTTTTTCTCAGTATATTTTCCCCTTTCCTCTTTCTCCAACTGTATAAAGGAATTTTTCCGTTTCTTCTCTCCATTATGAACATAAATATTTCCAGGGTTCCCTGACTATGGTCAAAAATTAGCAAAACAGGATGAGGGGGATAGACTTAATATGATATTGAGGACATTTTCACAACACAGTTTAATATATTTTGCAATAGATTTTAAAACATGATAATAGTTGGTTTTGACCTTGCTGATTTTGATGCCTTGATTAGAAAAGAGTAGCTTAAAGTGATACATTCAGGGAATTTTTAAGTAATCAAAGGATTAGTCAAGATTTTTTTTTAAATTTAACTTAACATTTCAAAATATTACATTAACTACACTGAGAACAATCTTAAGAGCAATAAAGAAACATAAACACAAAGGAGAGAATGCAGATAAGAGGGAAGGATGGAGAACAACAAAATTCCCAGCCAGATCATTGTAACCTTTGATTAGACAGAACTGTTTTAGAGTGTGAAAGCAGTTGGCCTTGGCCTTTTTGATCTTGGAGACTATTTTGTGTTGTCCCTTCAAAAGGGATATTTGGCCATTGATTTGCCATTTTATTCATCTACATAAAGGGGAAGAAATGTCAGATCATGTATGAAGAAGAATTTTCAGCTATTTGATTTATTTCAAGGAGTACTAATTGAAGGCCCATTCTTCATTGAGTATTTGGGATATAGTAGCTACCCTTTATTCATAAATCTTAGATAACCATAGAAATAGACCACAAAAGTCAGAGAACCATAGAAAAAATAGGAAATTCAGTATGCATTTTGTCAATTTTTCTTGTTTTTAGTTCTTTTTTAATCCTATCTTACTCTTCATGACCCCTTTTGGGATTTTCTTGGGAAAAATATAGAAGTGGTTTTGCACTTCCTTCTCCAGCTCATTTTACAAATGAAAAAAACTTAGGAAAACAGGAGTTAAATGAGAATTTGAACTCAGGAAAATTTGTCTTCCAGATTCCAGGCCCAGTGCTCTAGCCACTATGCCACCTAAGCTGCCCCCTGGTCAAACTCTGTCCCACAATCTATAAGAGAATGTTAAAGCTGCTCTGTAATTCACAACGAAATTTAAAGTACAGGCAGTGTCTAGAAGATTATACGAATTGTAGGATTGTCAGAGAATGAGTTCACAGTTTGCCTCAAGCTCTCATAATTGTTCTTGAAAACTAATGAAGAGCAGGCTATATATCAGAAGATTATAAAGGAGAGAAAGCAAATATGGAATCAATCTCCCAACAAGAGCCTAGAAATTACTATCCAGCAAAGGAACGATTTGAGGAGAAAAAATCTGCAAGCATTTAGAAGACAGTGAATCCTTGAGCAGTGAGGAGAATGATTTGAAAGAATAAATTCTGCCAAACCAATGGCTGCTGCCCCTTTGCACTTGAATTTCTTTCCAAAGCACTGTTTGGAGTAAATATTTTGCAGAGTTCTACACCAAGTGATTGGGCAGGATGGTATTTGTATAAATTTGCAGAGAACAATCAAAAGTGAGAGTGAACATGGAAAAAGCTATTTAGACATTCTATGCTGTAAAAGATTCTAGAGATCATCCAGTCCCAAGAAGTGACTTACCTAAGATCACACACCTGGTCATAAGCAAAAGAAGGATTAAAAACTGGGTGTCCTGACTACCAGATCAAGGCTCTTTCCGTTATTCCATACCATTAGACTTCACTGTGTCCCTGAATATCTTTGATTAGAGATAGGAAACAAGAAGCCAGCTTAATTGATGGAATACAAACAAGCATGACTCTACTGGATCTGATTACATCTCTGATCATCTTTTGGTTCCCCAGTTCTGTGGTAGGCTGCATGGGGACCCAACTGGGAAAAACACTAGCCATGCACTCAGAGAGACAGAGACAATCTCCTCCTAAACACCACAGTGACAAGGGGAGGAGAGGGACATCCTATACTAGAGCTGCAGTATTCATCGAATACTTCCCAGTCTCTACCAATCTTCCCCAAAAGATAATTCCTTCAATTTTTACCATAGCATCCCATTTTCCTTCATGAAGCACTCTTACTTCTATGTTCTTTTTACCAGAGGAGATAAAGTGGATTGAGTGCTGGGCCTAAGTTCAGGAAAACCTGAATTCAAATCTAGCCTCAGATACTAGCTAAGTAACCCTGGCCTTCCTTACTTTCTCCTTTCCCTTCTCCTTTTCCTCCCTTCCTCTTTCCCTCCCTTCTTTCCTTCCTTCCTATCATGATTCTTATCATACCACAAAACTACTTTACTACAGTCCCCATCCTACTGCAGGCATTCCTAAATATTTCAATAAAAAAAATGAATCTCCTCTACTCCATTCAAGTGGCACAGCTACTATAGTAGAAAATATCAGTCAACTCAGGACATTTGTCCTGGCTTCCCCCTTCCACCCCCCATAGTCTCTTATAGATCCACATAAATTGACAGAAGAATGACATGCTTACATGGGGAAAAGAATAGAAAAGACAAAGTTAAAGCATAAAGACAGAAATAAATTCAAGATTTAACAAAGTCTGAAAATGGTAAAAATGTAGAAGAGTTTGAAGGACTAATAAGTCAGCTTATGCAGTAAGGGAAGTTATCTGCATTTGCTTAAAATCTCACCAAGTGACAGGGAAAGGAATACACTCACCTAGAGGTTTTTCATTCAACTAACATATGAGTAAATCAAATTAATTATAACCCACATATCTGTAGTACTTTAAGATTTACAAGGTTTCTTGAAAATTTTTTCAGATAATAGATGTTACTGATATTATTATTCTCATTTAATAGATGAGAAAATTGGAGTTCAAAGAAGGGATATGCCCATGTTTACAAAGCTAGTCAAATTTCTAAATCAAGATTTTAGATAATTTCTCCTGATTTCTAAGTCCATACTGCCATGAATGAATTCATAATAGAATTATCTGAGGGAAATTATGGAATTCTTTCACAAGAGGGCTTGAATTTTTTAAATATAGTCTTTCATCTTCTAGAATGGAACAATAAATTTTCAAATAAGGAAATAGATTAATGTTCAAGGTCATTTCTATATAAGTCCATCCCAATGCCATGTCATGGAGAAAAATTATCCTAAGGAAGAATTTATTAATCTGGGATCCACAGATTCTCTAAGCATGCTATGTTTAGGTTTCAAGAGGTCTATAAGCTTGGTTGAGGGGGGAAATCTGACCTTTGGTTTTCTTTGAATCTTATTATTTATTAAATTTAAAAATATTCTTCTGAGAAGGGATCCACTAGCTTCACTAGACTGCCACAGGGTCTATGACACATAAAAACATGTGAAGAACATCTGTTTTAGGCTAAGGCTGACTATGTAAAGAAAGAAAAATATTGGATAAAAAAATTTTGCCCTACTTCATCTCCAGGCTGATTGTTTTCCCTTTTAATCATTTTTGGACCATCAAACTGGATAAAAGAGAGGCAGCCAGGCATAGTGTGTAAAGGGCAGACCTTGGAGTCAGGAAAACCAGGAGTCAGGTTTAAGTTTCTGAACTATATTAGAAGACTGGTCAGTTAATTAACCTCTTAATGCCCCTAGGCAACTTTCCAAGACTAGAAAAGCAGCATTAGTTGCTATACTAGGAGTTCCAGTACATACTGATGAAATCACAGATCTGCACATAAACACAAACATACATGCACATATGCATATGTGCACACAAATGGATAAAATTAGAAAATTACTCAACATCACAATTTAACAATCCTCCATACACACACACACACACACACACATACACACAATATAACTCAATGTGTTAATAAGGTATTTAGGCATAATATGTATACCTGATAGTGTGACAATCTATCTTTGAATGAAAACTACTGAAGAGAAGGAGGATAGGGAATTTGGGGTGAATATTGTGTTAAAATAATACCACCAAAGAAATTCCCTATACTTGAAGTTGGCATATTTGTTGGTTTTAAAGTCACTATTTATACTGGCTGTTTAAAAAACTTGATCTCAAGCTATATTAGACACTATATTTAAAGCAATTGGATTCCAATTATTAAAAAATTAATTCTGAAATGTTACCATTTTTACATTCAAAAACTCACTACAGTTATAGTTTTGTTCAATTTGGATCTTTATAACTGATTTTAAAGATCCTACTGTATCACACACTTGCCAATGGTAATAAAATCTGACCTGACCAATGAAACCTGGAGTCAGCAGTTTACTGTTCCCCAGGCTTTAAAAGGAGCCCTTCATGGACAACTATGCTTGGCATGGGAGTAGTGAGGTGAGTAACATGAGGGGTTACTCAGCTGCTTTTGCCCAAGTTTATCCAGATAGAGGTAAGGGTGAGTTGTAGAGATTCAGCAGCATAGCCCCTGGTGTAAATCCCACCCCTCTTCCAAACCCCTTTGTTCTGATGTTTGTTGTACTTTCTCACTATTGTGTGAAACAAGAAAAGGGTCAACAAACCGCAATGCTAAAATGAAACACATTTGTTTTCCTGCTGTGGGGTTTAGAAGTACCATGCAGCCTATATTAGACCATGTTAGGGGTTGCCCCATTTTGGGGAAATAGCTATCTATATTGAGGATAAGTTGATAACTGAATCATATCTCAAAGGAATGGATGTTGTGAATGGGGCTCCTGAGATTGAATTTTTGTGTGTTTGTATGTGTGCGGAGTCAAGGAGAGGAGACACTGGAATGGGGAAAGGGGGATGGGGCATCTTTTCTCCTATATCTTGAAGCTATTCCCACTTTATGGTTTCCGTACTTCAAAACAAAACAGTTCTGAGGGCCATTTAGTGGCTGAAACAGAGGACTTCCTGAGGCAGACAATCTTGGCTCATAAAATGGAGACGCATCTGGTCACCGGGACATGAAAAGAGCCCTTTCCAGAGAACAGCCTAGTAGCTTGAGTGTAAATGAATCAGAAACACCTGGCTGATATTTCCCTTGAAGTCCACAGAGGGATGAGCTGCTTAAGGAGGATGTGGTTAAGGTGGACATTTTCTGAAGTCTGAATAACCCAGAACATTGAATAAAATTGAAAGTCACATGTATGTTTACTAAGAATCCAGTACCCAACTCAACCAGCACTTGAATCACTGAAAAAAATAAAGGGAATATATTTTCTGTTAACAGAGGGGATCAGGATGAATTGACTTCTCACTATTGAGATGCAAGTGAGATATAAAGTAGAGTGTTACCTTATATGGAATTGCCATGAAAGCTAATTGATGAGAAAGTCCATTATGTGTCATTGTTTTAATTTAACAAATATTTGCTGATCACCTACTATGTAGTTGGGGTGATATAAGATACTAAAATTTATTAATATTTTTGCCTCCAATGCCTCTTTTTGATCTTAACAACCAACATGTGAGATAAATAGGACAGGTATCATTCTCCATTGGGGCAGCTAGGTGGTCCAGTGGATAGAGCACTAGGTATGGAATCAGGAAGATTCATCTTCATGAGTTCAAATCCAACCTCAGATACTAGCTATGTAATCCAGGACAAATCTGTTTGCCTCAGTTCCTCATTGGTAAAATGATCAGGAGAAGGAAATGACAAACCATTCCAGCATCTTTGCCAGGAAAACACTCAAAAATGTTATCCCAAAAAGTCAGACACATCTGAAAAACAACAAAGTATTCCCATTGTTCAGATGAGAACATGAAAATTTAGATAAGTTTCAAAAAAGTTATACAGCTAGTAGCTGCCAAAACCAAGATTCAAGTCTAGATTTTCTGATCCTAGTGTTCCATGTCTCAGTGTTCATACTCAGTATAACATGATAAGCTAAGATTCATACCCTTTAGTATTTTGTTTATCATGGAGCTAAACCCTTATAAAGTAGGTTACTGCTTCAATGAATAAGAGTGACTGATCATCCTTCCTGAATACTCTGCTGCTTTTGATCCTATGAACCATCCCTTCTTCCTAGATTTTTAGTTTCTTTGATTCTTATGTAGTTCTCTTTCTATCACACCAGGCAGTAATTTTCAATCTCTTTTTTGGGTTCCTACTCTGTCTTCTGTAACTAGATACAGAGATCTTCTAAAGCTCTGAACTAAGCCATCTGCTCTTTTCACTTTACTATCTTTCCTTCATTTATTCTATTTTCACTGTTGCCAGTGATGACAATGAAATTGTCATCACTATGTAGAAGACTCCTCAACCTATGACAGAGCCCTAAACTTTTTTTTTTTTAAATTCAGTCCCCTATTTCCAGTCATTGGTAATCTCCATTGGAATGTTCCTTATGCACCTTGAGCTCCACATTTCCAAATATACCTCATGTTCTCTATCCCTTATTCTACCTCTCCTCCAAATATCTTTTGGATTTTTTTTCTTCCACTTGTGAAGAAAGCATTACAATACCAGTCACCCAGATTTGGTACCTTTTGTTCATCCTTGATTCTTCCCTCTCTCATCCATCATATTCCCAATTTTATTGCTTCTGCTTCTACATCTCTTAAATCTATCTGTTTTTCTCCAAATAAGGCATAGTTTAGGACCTTTAACATGAGCTTTTGTAATCATTTCTTAAATTGGCCTTGGTTCCAGCCTGTGCCCTTTCTAAACTATCCTCCACATAGCTGCCACAATAATCTTCCTAAAATCACAAGCTGAAAACATGTCACTTCTATCAATGAGAAACTTTCAATAACTCTGTATTGCCCCAAGAGGTGGTGAGAAAACTTTTTACCCAAGCATTCAAAGCCTTTATCATCTTTAGAATCTCACCTTTAAGATTGTTCACCATCAAATATTATAGACAGAACAAGTCTGTTCCCTAAATCTGACAGTCTTGTCTCCTCATTTCATTCCTTTACACAAATTGTCTTCCACTCCTGACCTGAATTTCCTTCTCACTGCTGCCTTTCAAAAGCTTTTCCTTCCTTTAGAGCTAAACTCAATTATCACTTCATTCATGAAGGTATCTTTGATATCTTTCACCAATTGTTAAGGACCTTATATATTTCAAATTATTTCATGTTTACTTTATTATCTATAAGTTATACTTATCCCTTTTTCCCCCCAAAAGAGCATAGGCTTGAAACAAACAATGTTCTATATATAGGACATAGTACCTGACATATAATAAGCATTTAATAAATATTTGGTTTATATTTTATAAATATTTTATATAAATAAATATTAATAAATATTTGTATGTAATGTGTATGCCACAAGAATACTTGTGCTTTGTGCTAGGTTTCACATATTGGTTTTTAATTTTTTTTAAATGACACGTATATTCTCTCTCCCCTCTCCCTGTTGAGAAAGAGAAAAAAAGCCTTTAAACAATATACACTGTCAATACAACAGATTCCCACATTAGCCATATCTGAAAAAATTACATCATAGTCTATGTATTGAGTCCATTACTTCTCAGTCAGGCAGTGAGGAGCACCCTTTATCATTGTTCCTTTGGAATAATGGTTGGTCATTTGATTGACAATAGTTCTCAAGTCCTTTAAAGTTTTATTTTTGTTTTTCCCAATGCTGTAGCATAAAGTGTTTTGGCTCTGCTTACTTTTTAACTCAATCTGCCAAATAAATTTTAAAGGCACAGAAAATGTGTAATATTGATCAAAAATTTTCAGGGTGAATTTTGATTGTTGTTTTTTTTTTTTTATTATTATTATTACTGAAGTCCATTCCACAGTCACAGTGTGAGAAGGAAGTGTGTTTTAGTGGAAAGACCTCTTGAGAGTCAGAAAACTTAGCTGGATTGCAATCCCAGATCCTTAGAAAATTGAGGCTTTGTGCCTCAAAGGTCGATAGTGAGATTGAAGGAGATTATTGTTTAAATCCTCTCCAGGTATAAATTTGTGATTTTAACTTGAATACACTAAAATCTCAGTTTCTGTTTTCTCTCTTTCACACAGCCAGCTCATCCCTGAAGAAACGCTTCAAGAGGCGAGAAATTGAAGCAATCCAGTGTGAGGTGCGTAAGATGTGCAACTATACCAAGATCCTGTCCACAAAGAAGAACCTCGACCACGTGAACAAGATCCTGAAGGCCAAACGGCTGCAGAGACAATCAAAGACGGGCAATAACTTCGTCAAGAAAAGGAGAGGGCGACCTCGAAAACAGCCTCCTTCTTTCGATGAGGACTCCAGAGACCAAATGCCAGTGCTAGAAAAATGCATTGACCTCCCCAGCAAGAGAGGTCAGAAACCCACCTTAACCCCTTTGGTGTTGGAACCAGTGACCGATCAAGACACCATCATGGCAACCATTGAGGCTGTCATCCACATGGCCCGAGAGACCCCACCTCTGCCACCACCCCCTCCCCCTCCCCCTCCTCCTCCTCCCCCACCTCCCCCTCCTCCTCCTCCTCCTCCTCCTCCTCCTCCTCCTCCTCCTCCTCTACCACGTACACCCAGAGGTGGGAAGAGGAAACACAAACAGCAGCAGCAACAGCAGCAGCAGCTACAACATGAGGAGGAGGTGAAGGCTAAGAGACACCGAAAATCAAAAGGAAATGAAAGTGAAGTCCTTCCCTAGAATTGGAAAGGGCAAATGGGAACATGGGGTAGGGTAAACTGAGGCATTGAACATGCGAAAGTGAGGGTTGGGAAGGGGAGGGAGCAGGGAGGGGGTTCTGGCCGCAGTCACAGACTTGCTTTTCCCCCCAGGACTCTCATTATTAGCTTCTGGGGGAGCAAGGAAGGGAGGCACCTTCAAAGGAAATAGCAGTTTGTGTTACAGAGTTTCCCAGCCAATGGGCATTGCAGGATTGTTGTATGTTTAAAAGTAAAGAGTGTCAAACAGCCCAGCAGAAGGGAGGAGATGGTTCTCTCAGTCACCTAAAGAGATAAGAGAATCACAAAGCAGAAAGGTGTGGCTCATTTGCTGGGCCTGTCCAATCACAGAAGCACTAAGCTTAATTAGGAGGAGCTCTAAGGGAGAAGGGAGGGCTAGGATTGGGGGGGTGGGAGGTCAATAGCTATAAATCCCTCAACTATCTTGGCTGTAATCCAATTTGATTAATTTTTATTTTACAGTATTTTATCAGTTTAAAAACCCTTCTAAGAATTTAAGATGACATCATCTTCAAGTGGCTTAAATCTTTCTGTAATGATAAACTTTCTTAGCTATTCCTGGATTTTAAAGTTGAGCTTCCACTACAGGCACACACCTACCTACGCACACAAACACATAAACAAGATCTTTACTTTCTTTCTCACACTCAGATTTTAAACTTTTTTATGGGAAATCTCTCTCACATCAGGTATACAAATATATGATATCACTTCATCCTTTTTTTCCTTTTCCTTCCTCACTACTCGGCCATAAATTTTATTAATTCACTCACCCTCATCTCTGTACATAAACATCTGAATCAAGTAGCCCACCTATCATCAGTGCACACTCAATCTCATATAAAACACAAACTTCACTCAAAATTACACTCTGTTACTGTCCCTAGCAATGGTGGTGTAGTTTCACATTTAAGTATTATATATTCAGTTATGGTACAGCCATCTTATTAAGTAACGTGGAGTATCCGGGGATATGTTGACTTTTGTGTCAACCATGTTATTTTCATACTTAATACATATCAGGAGAGAACAGCTGGAAACTTCTTTTTTAAAACCCCACTACAAACGAACATGGAAATTTCACCAAAAAAAAAAAACAAAAAAAAAAACGTCAAAAACCAAAACACAAGTGTGTGTCAATGCCTTTGTATGTGATTTGCTTTGCAAATAGCTATTGGAAATTGTTGAAAAGATGTACCTAAACACACCCACACATACAAGAAAGAGAGACCTGAAGAAATCCATTATCTCTTGGCAGTTATTTCCTAAAAGAAAAAAAAAAAAAAAGGAGTAAGTGTTCTTATCTGAAAATAATAATAATAATAATAATAATAATAATAATAATGCTCCAAGGGTATCACCACTGCAGTTGCATCGAGCCACCTTGGGCAAGTTATCCAGGTTGTGGTTGCCTTAATAAACTAAAATGATTTTTTTGTACATAATGTAATTATAAAGCTATCAGTCTGCATGAATGCAAACTGTGTGTGACAAATCGTCTTTAAATGGTCAGTTTCAAATGTACATTTCTCATTGGAGTGGTACTTTAGCCATTGATTTAGCTTGGACAGATAGCTCAGCTCCAGTATTCATTCCTACAGCCCAGGTTAAATTGTTAACAAGACTCAGGCTGAATGTGAAGCTATTCCATTGCCGTAAATGTTTTCTAACACTCAGATGTGAACATTTCAAACAGGTATTGTCAACTTCCTCCTTCTACACAATGTCTTTCTGCACCACTTCTCCCCACCCTCCAGAATACCTATTTCCAGATATGAGGAAAAAATTGTAAAATAAGGAACACAGAAAGAGAATTTATAATCTTAAGTGGGAAGGGGAAATTCAATCATCTTCCAAATGGTATTTCACAGTTAAGAAAGTTCAGCAGCAACTGAGGCAGGGTGAGACTTTTATTCCCACTTCAGAACAAAACCTTTAAATCGTCCAAATGAAGTTGAGGGTAGATTTTGAAATGTTACGATGTCAAAGATTATGCACAAGTTTGAATTTATCCCACATCAATCTTTTCTATATTGCTGTGTATACAAGTGCCAGCTGTGCAATGGACAATTCACCCAGGAGCAACCCAGTTGGCATTATCACTATGGATTTGACACCATTGGCCATTCTAACTTGTCAGCACACCTTCGATCCCTATAATCAGCCTGGGGAATTTGGGGCATTGCAACATTTGAGGAGATCCGGACTCCAGATGCCCCATTCACCCAATTATATTGTTTTATCTTTGTGTCCTATAACCCTTTTGGGGACTCACTAGTACAAAATTCATCCACACATGTCTTAGTTCTAGTGACATTAAAGATTCAAGGATTATATCCCCCCATGTTTTAAGACTTTTGACCCAGAGATACCATTTCTGTCCTTTTTTATCTCTATGTTGAATAGCAAAATCAAACTAGCCAATTTAAAAGTGTCTTTTCCAAGCCAAATCTGATTGGTGCTGAAAACAGGTGCAGAAAATTTAGATCCCTTCACCCCTTTACACACACTTGTCCAGCCTCCACAAGTCAAAGATCAGCCATTTTTCTTTCCTTTTCTCTCCTTCCTGGATTTTGAACATAATTTCTCTTATTGTCTAAGGTCATTGAGTTAAAAACAGAACCATAACTACAATTCAGGTCTCTGAATACCCCTCTCCAATTTATTGGTCTATAAACATCACCTTCCTGTTCCACATTTCTTTGCTGTATTTTGGTTTCTAATAGGGAGCAATTCAAGAAACCAAGGGAGGTAGTCTATAGTGGAGTGAGGAGACTATCATTAATAACTACGTCATCTGAAGCAGGCCAGAAACTTCTGTTTTAAGTCTACTTTTAACTTAAGGAGATTTGATGGAAGAAAAAGCTACATAATAAGACTTTGATTTAAGAGCCTACAGCCCCACCCCTCAATCTCTTTAGACCCTCTTGGGATATGTGTCCTTTTTATTAATTGGCAAGGTCTTTTGCTTTGTTAAGTATGATTGCATCCTGAACGAGTTTTCAAAAATGAGTTTGGAGTTCCTCTGCACCCTGTTAGAGAAGGATTGAGGTTTGAATAACTCTCAGCCCCAACTCTGTGATGAGAGCCTTTGTGTAAAGACTAAGTTTCAGGCCCTGGGACTTGGGCTGGCAGAGCTCTGGTTAAAGAATAGTGGCCCAGTGACAGCTTGGTGGTGGTAACTGGGGCTTGCAGAGGATTAGCATGTTAACTTGGCTGCAAGCAGGAGGGAGATGTGTGTTAGGCAGCAGTCAGAATTGGTGTTCTGCATATTGCTGGGTCTATAAATATGATAAGCAAGTACTGACAGAATAATAGTATAAGGTGATGTACTACATGCAGATCATACAGGATTTGGTTTTAGGGCTTAAGTCGAAAATCCCACTCCTACAGCTTATTACCCAACAATATTCTGATAATGAGCTTTTAGAGTCTTTTTTCTCCTTTACTAGTAGGAAGATTTACCTGGGAACTGTCTAAATTTTATACATATATTTTCAAGGACTTAAAAATGCCAACTATAACATGGGAGAAGAGGAGGCAGTGGAAGCAGATGCATCTTAAAAGCCATTTCAGAATTTAGTTACTGGATTCTATTCCTCTTATTTCATAGCAGAAAACTAAGGACATACTTTCCTTCCACCCCCAGCCCTCTCCAGGCAGTCATCTCACAATGGTCCAGGACAGCACAGTTAACAGCAAATAGCATTACAGTGCCTCAAGACAGGAACTCTCAAACCTGGTCAAGTTGTCTTTGCCTTTGCATTACTTTCTATGTTCTTTACACAAAACAAGGCTCCCTACCCCTTGCCTTTTGTTTCCCAGAGAGTTGGCCTTCAGTCTTTCCAAATTTGTTCAAAGTGAGGGATTTGTTCACTTGGGGACAGTTCTTAGAGAAGCACATTTCAACCAAGGAAGGAACTTCCTGGATTTCCAGATCCTGCCTGCCTACCTACCCAGGTTGTAGCAAACACTAAAAAAAATAAAATAAAATAAAATAAAAAATTTAAAAAACCCAAAACAAAACAAAAAATAAAAAATAAATAAACAGGAGAAAAATAAACAAAAAATAGTGAAGCTAGGAAAAGAGCTGTCAATTGGTCAACATGGGAGGGCAGCTCCACCCTATGTTGGTTTCTTTTCTTTACTTTTTTTTTAAAGCTATTTCTTAAATAATAATAAATGCACATGACGTGTTAAATATGTATATATTTCAAAAGAAAAAGAATGGGGCACAAGATTGTTTTACAAGTCGTGCTGGCTAATTTTTAGTTTGTATTCATAAGTGGTTTTTAAAAGCCTTTTTTAAAGTGTAATTTGCATGTTCTACTTTGATTGTATGTAAACATATTTTAGAGCAAAAAAAATGTATTTGTATTTTATTGAATATAGAGGCAAGAAACTTGTACATTGTTTGAAATGTTCTTTTTGTAACAGTTTTTATTCATAAAGCATTTTTGTACATTTCAAAATGGATATGGACTTGCTGTTCTTTGAGGCGTAGATACATCTGGCATGCTTTAATGTCATGCTCCTCCATGATCTTAGATGTTGATTTTTAAACATTTTTTTCTAAAAGAAAGCTCAGTCTTTTCGCTACCAGACCAGGTTAGCACAGTATAGAGCACTTAACTACAAAAAAGAAAAAAAAAGGAAAAAAAGAAAAAAAAAAGTTAATCCTATTCATATGTTATTCATTGTGTGAAATTAAAGGCATTCAATTCAGTCTAACATGAGTTGTGAATTCTTTTGTCTTATTTTCCATCTGGTTCACATCACTAAGAAGTTTAATAGCTTTTTTTTTTTTTTTTTTTTTTGAGGGGGTGCTTGCTCACACCAGCTTAGTATAGACTCATTGAGAAAATTCTTACCCCAAAGTGGCCCCTTTCTAGGGCTCTGGAAAGTCCAGCATGATATCAAAATGAATAGAAAAGCAGAATCCTAGGTGTTTAGAGCTGAAAGGGATCTTAATGATGACCTAGTAACTTAGACAGATGAGGAAGCGGAAGACTGAGATATTTTATGACTTATTACAGATGGAGCTGGTATGAGCAGTCATAGAATTATAGACTTAAGCATTGAAGAGATCTCTTTTATTTTTCTGTTCATCCTCCTTTCCTTTCTCTTTTTCTTTCTTCCTTTCCCTCCTTTCCTTATGTCAAATGGATGGAAAGAATTCAGTTTGAGAGTAATTAGAGAAGGCTTTTATGGATAGTGGTTCCTGAGCTGGGCCTTGAAGGATGGATACTGATTACACAGAGGAAAGAAAAAGACAGGGCATTTTAGGTAGCGGGAATGATATCGCTATCATGCTTTTTTCCATTACATTTAGAGCAAAGATACTGTAATAGAAAGCATGCTTGAATAAGGAGAAAGAAACCAATTCACTGGGGCAAAAGATATTGCTAAGGAAGCAGTGAGAGTAGAGAGGGGGTAGCTTAGTGTCAGGAGTATAAAGAACTTTGAATCTCTAGCTAAGGAGGGTAGAATTTACCCCATGGACATTGAAGGTTTTTGAATGGGGGAGTGGCAGGAGGAAAGTAGAAGTTTATATAAGGAAACTAATCTGAAAATGATGTATAAAACACTTTACAGGGAAAATAGCCTGGAAGTAATAGACCAATTTGGAAGTTATTGTAATAATCTAGAAGGAGGGTGATAAGGTCTTGGACTAAGTTGATGGTAATAAAAAGAAAGAGATATATAAAAAGTCATTTTAATGAAAGAATCAACAAAATTTAGTGACTCGTTCAATTATTTTGGTAACTGTTCATTTTTCTTTGGTCCCCCCAAACCACTCTGGAATTCCCTAAACATTTTCCCCCTCCACACTATTATTTCTTCATTTTATCAGTTTTTCTTCCCCTTACATCCTTTTCATTCTCCTTTACCCCTAGGACAAACATCTGGCAACAGTACAGTTTAAGTTGGGAGACATGGTGAGATTTGAGAGATCATGGTCAAGATCAAGGAATAACTATAACATATTCTTCTCCCCCAATATCAAGCCCTGAGGATTAGTCTGACCTAGCATGTACTTTTTCATGACTTTATGATCACAAGTAGACTTTTCTGTGAGAAACTGAAGATTCCACTAGATAAGATAGAAGGCATCTAAAGGTGGGTAGGGCATAAATCATTGCTGTTTCTATCTTAGAGATGAGGAAAACAGACATCAAGTAACTTGTTCCAAGTGTCACATAAAGTTGGTGTGGAGATTAAATAAGTCTAAATGATATGAATAAAGTTTTTTTTTAACTATAACAAAGCTCTGGAGTTCAATATTTTAAGGACCTGTTGTTATATCTCTATTACATATTTCTTCAGTCTAGTTATATTTAAATATACTTAAAATAAATTCTTAATCTGGGAGTCTAGGAACTTGAATGGAGAAAAGTGTGTATGTGTACATGTGTGCTCACACCTATAGATTACATGCATTTATATATATGCATAAATATATGTTTATAGAATATGTTTGTATACATATATATAATACTAATCTCTCATTGAAATTTAGCATTTCCTCCTATTATGAGTATAGATGAGAAATATTCTAAGAAGGATCCGTAGGCTTCATCAGTGCCAAAAATAGATTTAAGAATCCCTGCTTCGTGATTTAACATTTTAGAACATATGTATAAAATTATATATCATAATGTATAATATTTTATTTATTTAACTGTGTAGCTAGTCTATTAATCTGATGATAAACATATAAGGCAATACCAAGGCTATTGCCACTCACCTCACTTATGTTATTTGTAAAGTGGGGATAATAACAGCCCTGTCTTAGAGTTGTTGTGAGCAACAGATGAGATTGTGTATAAAAAAAAGTTTTGTTTTTTAAAACCTTTTTAATTTTTTCAATTAAAAAATACTTATTTTCTGTTCCTATCACTTCCACTCTTCCCTCCCTCCTCAAATGAAAAAGAAGGAAAACAAAACCCTTGGAACAAATGCGCATTGTCAAGGGAAGCAAATTCCCATTTTGTCCATATCAGGAAATGTGCCTTTATTGATTTCCTGGTATCTCTGGCTGGTCATTGCCTAGATCACCATTCTTAAGTTGTTTCTCTTAATTTTGTACAAATAATTCTCTGAAGTTCTTCTCACTTCACTCTTAGTTCGTACAAATCCAACAAGTGAAGTGCTTTGTAAAGTTAAGTGCTATATAATATTATTATATTCAGATTTTCATTTGGGACAACCTCAGGGCAATTCAGCATATTTTGCTCATTAGTCTTGGTTTGTTGATTTGTTGGTTTTTTGTTGTTGTTGTTGTTGTTGTTGTTGTTGTTTTCTGAGTTACATTTAGAAGAGAATTGGCATCCAAAGTATCTCTCACTGACCTTACTGAAAATACACTTCAAAAGAGGGAAGAAAATCATTTTTAAATGAGAGAAATACAAGGGAGAAACTGGAAACCCAAAAGAAATTAAACACTTATTTTCTAGATTAAAAAAAAAAAAGAGAGAGTTTATGTTTCTGTCCTCTTTTTCTTTTCTACAAGACGTAACAGAAAATGGAAAATTCTGATGTAGTTTGCTATATGGTTTGTTCAGTTCTCAGTGTATTAATATAAAAGGTCTCCATGGTCAGGACACACCCTCATTTTCCAGGCTTATTTCCCAGAGCTCATCTGAAAGAAACCTCAGTTCCAGAAAGCATCACAGAATTAGATCTAGACAAATTAGATCTAGACCTCAGAGGTCATCTGGTCGAAGCAATCAGCTCCCTCACAACTCTTAGCAGGATTTGCGTTTCCAGCGAAACAATGGTCTCATTTCTATTTAGTGACTGTTAGTGATGAGAAAGCCTCCTGAGGCTGCCCATTGCACCCTTAGTTCTAATTGCTGGGAAGCTTCTCATTGTAGCTTTTAACTATTTGCACTCATTGTTCTGGTTTCCTAATGCTTTTTAAATATCTTGTTCAATCTGTCCTCACCAAGAATTGATCTGAGCACTCACTCAACTTCCCCTCCCTTTCTTTCCCCACACTTTACTTTATCATCATTCAACCCATTTCTAACAGATTACTCAAGTGCCATACTTTTCACAAAATCTTCCTGAACACCCTCATTTCCTGACCTCTTGGGTCCAGAGGAGCAGAGAAGTAGTGTATTGAGCAGGTTTATATTAAGAAATACTTGGGGGGGAGGGGGGCAGCTAGTTGGTGCATTGGATAGAGCACCAACTCTGAAGTCAGGAGGACTAGAGTTTAAATTTGACCTCAGACATTTAACACTTCCTAGTTGAGTGACCCTGGGCAAGTCACTTAGCCCTAACTGCCTCAGTGAAAGCAAGCAAGAAAGCAAGCAAGAAAGACCTGTGTAAATAGTTAGGACTGGCTGAGAAAGCTCGAAGTACTGATAAGATTATAGTACTCCTGCAGGCAAGCAGGGATTGCCTTAGGATCATCTCAGCTTTATAATCCCACCCCTGTAGCAGTCTTGGACAGCCCAATCTTACTGTATCCAATCAGAAAGCCAAGTTATGATGTCAAATTCCCTCCCCATTTCAGGTTAAATTTTCCCTATAAATCTGTCTATAGCCTATGCCATCTTTGCTGAATCCCTTTTGGGGTTATCTTGCCTCATAGTATCATTCTTGTCATTTCCTATCCCCCATCCTTCATGCTGTCTTTCTCCTTCTTATAACTAACTCTTTTAGGATGTTAAACTCCTCTGTGGATTTAGCCTGCCAGTCCATGGCATATTCCCTTTTTCCTAGTGAGTTCCATTAGGGAACTTATCTTTTACCTTGTTAATTGTTAAAACTCCTTTCCTTGCTAACTATGTGCTCTCCCAAATCTATTTTATATTTACCATTCTTGGAATTTATTTTACCTTTTCGTATTGTCTATAACTTCTTCTTATAAATAAAGGTATCTTTTGGGAAAAAGAATGCCATTGTAAATTCTTCATATGTGCCTTTCACCTTGTACCTAATATTCAAACTAGGAGTTGCCCACTCCAACCTCATCATTTGGTGCTGAACGTACGAAATGTATAACTTTGAGCAATCCATTTATAATCTTTCTAAAGATTATAAATCTTTATAATTTATATTATAAATTATATATTTTATCAATGGCTCAAATATTCAATCAGGCATTTTTTAAAGGAAAAAGTCAAAGCTATCAACAGCCATATTTTTTTTAAATGCTCCAAATCATTAATAACTTTTAAAAGGCAAATCAGAGCAATTTTGATGTTCTGCCTTATACCCAGCAGACTGAAAAAATTAAAATAGGAAGGAAAGAAGGAAAAGAGAAAAAAGGAGGAAGGGAGAAAGAAAGAAAAGAAATAAAAAAGGAAGAAAGAAAGATGGAGGGAGGGGGGAGAAAGAAAAAGAAAGAAAGGAAGAAAGAAAGGAAGAAAGAAAGAAAGAAAGAAAGAAAGAAAGAAAGAAAGAAAGAAAGAAAGAAAGAAAGAAAGAAAGAAAGAAAGAAAGAAAGAAAGAAAGAAAGAAAGAAAGAAAGAAAGAAAGAAAGAAAGAAAGAAAGAAGGAAGGAAGGAAGGAAGGAAAGAAGAAAGGAAGGAAGGAAGGAAGGAAGGAAGGAAGGAAGGAGGAAGGAAGGAAGGAAGGAAGGAAGGAAGGAAGGAAGGAAGGAAGGAAGGAAGGAAGAAGGAAGGAAGGAAGGAGAAAGAAAAAGCAAGGAAGGAGAAACAAGAAAGCAAGGAAGGAAGAAAGAAAGAAAGAAAGAAAGATAAGAAGAAGATGGGGTATTGAAGAGACTTTGGGAAAATAGGTGTATTAATAAACAGCTAATGGAACTGTGAATTGGTCTAACCACTTTGAAAAACAAGTTGGAATTATGTTTTTAAAAATCATTAAAGTATATATACCTTTGAATCCAGCAATACCACTACTGATCCTCAGACAGCCAATCAATAAACATTTAGTGCCTACTACATACCAGACAACTTGCTAAGCCCTGAATATACAAAAAATGTTCAAACTAAAGTCCCTGCTCTTGAGAAGTGTAAAATCTAAGAAAATCATTTAAGGAAAAAAAAAAAAAAAAAAAAAAAGCTTCAGAGAAACCTGGAAAACTTGTACAAATTGATACAAAATGAAGTGAGAAAAACTATTTATAACAGTAACAATAGTATTGTCTAAAAAAACAAAACAAAACACTACATTGAGTGGCTTAACTCTCTCTAATCAGCATAATTAAGAGGGCAAAATGAGTCTTTTATTTTTAATTGTCCAATATGAGATTTTATTTGCTTGATTATACACATTACAAGATTTTTGTTTTTTTTTTTTCCCCTGTAGAAGGATAGGAGAAAGAAAAAATAAATTTTGGTCATTGATTTTTTTTTTAAATTTATGAGAAGTGCTTTGCAAATTTTAAAAATGCTATATAAAAGTTACCCATCATTATTATAGATCATTCATAATCCACTTGTTGTCTACACCATCCATTAGGCACTTTTCCTGTAATTATTTATATAGCTCCTTATATACAATTCTTGTCTCCTTAAGGAAATTAAAATCTTCCTTAGTCTTTCCTCCCTGCCCAATTCACTCCCAGCATGAAGCTTTGCTTACAACAGAGGATCACTAAACTCAAGGTGATTGATATAAAGAAAAGGGCACTGTTCAGTCAGGAGAGTTTCTACAGAAATGGATTTTTTCCCCCTCCCCCAAGGTGATCAGACTATCTCAAAGGGAAAAGAGAGCAAGAAGTGAACTAAGACTTACTGGAAAAGGTAGATGTTAGCAAGAAGAGCCTGGAAATGAAGAAGTAAGCTCTATGCTTTATATATACTCCTTAAAAACAAACATTTTGTTTTTGTTTCTTTTTTTTTTTTTTCCATCTTTATATTTCCAGAACTTATTACAATGCCTTGCACATAGCAGACAATCACTAGTGTATGTTGCATTATTTAATTCAATTGAAGAGGTTAAAAATCTGCCCTGATCTGTGGGAATTAGGGTTAGCCTTAGGCAAAATGAAGTGGGTAAATTTGTCTCCATCTCCCTGCTTCCAAGGATTCTTCCGTCTCCAATGTGGAACTCCAGCTTATTCCCTTGCTCCTACTTTAATGTAATAATAATTTATATTCTCTGGGCCTTTAAGATTTATGAAACATTTTACCTCATAATAATTTTATGAGGTAAATAGTGCAAGCATTATTATTAACCCTCATTTATGGACAGGAAAATTGAAGTAAAATGAAGGGAAGTGACTTGGCCATAACTATACAGTTAGTAAGGTTTAGAGCTTCAGACCCAGACTTATGGGTTCTAAGCCAAGCCCTCTACTCTTGCTACCATGTTGCTCTATGCTTTATCCTGAATGCACAACTGAAAAAAAAAAAAAAAAAAAAAAAGTATTTCTAGGTACTCAAGATCACATCTCAGGGGAGGAAGAGTAGTAATAAGATTAAAATGTATAAATGAATGCTCATTATATTGTATTAGTTATCTACTCACTTCCCTGGGTTAAAACAATGGCTTGGATTTCAGAAAGTCCATGTTCTGGTCTTAATTCTAGTCTTCTCATTCTTCCACCCAATTTTTTGAATGACCTTAGACAAGTGTCAAAATTATCGAGCACTTTAATGTTTATAAAGTACCTTGCAAATATGATATCATTATGTCTTCATAACAACCCCTGGGAGGCAATTGCTATTATTATTCTTATGTTACAGGTATGGAAACTGAGGCAGAGCTACATTAAGTAATTTGTCCAGGGTTACCTAGCTAGTAGAGCAGAATTTGAATCCTAAATCTTCCCAACTCCAGGTTCAACAATCTATCCACTATGCCGTGAACTGCTTCTCTGGGTCTCTGCTTTACATCTATGAAATGAAGAAGGAAAGATAATGCTCCCAAGGTCTTTTCCAGTTCTAAATATGATGATGAAATTATTCTGTGAGGCTGGTTAGGTGAGCACAATGGATAGGCTGTTAGAATTAGGAAAATCTTGGTTCAAGTCTTACCCCACATACTATGTAATCCTGTGAAGTCATTTAACTTCTCTAAATTCATTCCCCAGCTATAAATTGAGAGGGTATGACCTCATTGACTTCAAAGGTCCCTTTCAATTCCAAACATATATAATCCTATGCTTCTATGAAAATGATCAACAACATTGATTGAGTAATTAAATAGAGAACTTTGAACTTCAGAGAAGATAAGAAAAGGAAAAAAAATCATTAAGAAAAATTATATTAGAGACCTCTCTGGTGGGCATAAGAAGTAATCTCCTTCACTGTTTGCTACTTCAGGATGAGAGTCCCCAAAGCAATCATCCCAATTTGCTGAGCTCTAAGGACAGCTCTGATTATATACACATCCAGAAGAAATGCTTCCCTCTTGAGTGCCATCCTAGCTACAGAGCTTTTTCCTCATGACTGCCACCTGCAATGGTCTCTCCCTCCTCTGACTTTCTTAGTACAGATTGTCTGCATCAGTTCATTTGGCCCTTAGCACAAACTGCCTAATACTGTGAGTGTGTGAGTCACATTCCAGTGCAAGAATGAAGGTGACATCAGTGAGAAAAGGCAGCAGTAGCAGCTCATGCCTTGTGATTTTTATCATTGTGCCCCAGAGCAGATATGTTATTTATACTCCTGCAACAGGCAGACCAACCTTATTAGGGGGCTGTTTGATGCTATTAGTTCTCTGCTGTCTTGACTGAAGTTACACATACACACAAACACACACACATAAATAAGTATTTTTTTTTTTAATGAATCTTCCTGAGTTCAGTAGTTGATAGAGAAGATTTTCTTTGCCCCCTTGGTCTAAAATTGTTGTAGGGTGCAGCAACAAAACCAAAAATAGTTGGCTCAATTCAGATGTCAGAACTCAGGAAATTGGTTCCAGACAGTGTGACTTCCTGTGATCAACCTTCCTGTAGCTCTCTTTCAAGGGTCTCTATCAATCTTTGCACTGCAGATATGAGATGACTAAGAGGCAATGTATGAAATTCTCCAATACTATAAGAATCTGTCATTTTGTCTATGTGAGTTGTTCTTTTATTGAAGCAGATTCCAACCTCTCTTTAACTGATTCAATGATCTGCAAGAATTGCTATAAAGAAGGTGAATCTTCTGAAGCTAGTTAACCTGATTGTTGTACATCAAGCATGTAGCCTATTGTCTGATCATATCTTAAATCCTTTCCAACTTCATAGGATCTGACTACTTTCATTGTGTTGACAGAGCCCTCAATTAGTTAAGATCACTTCAATCTTATGATAATTCATTGTTGAGGTCAGTCAGGCAATCAAAAGACATTTATTAAGCACCCCCTATATGCCAGGCACTAATCTAACCACTGGGATAAAAACACAAAAGAGAAAGAAAAAAAAAAAAGGAAAGAGAGAGAGACACACAGAGAGAAATGGAGGAAAGGGGGGAGGAAGAGAAAAAAAGGAGGAAGGAAGGAAGGAAGGAAGGAAGGAAGGAAGGAAGGAAGGAAGGAAGGAAGGAAGGAAGGAAGGAAGGAAGGAAGGAAAGAAGGAAGGAAGGAAAGAAGGAAGGAAGGAAGGAAGGAAGGAAGGAAGGAAGGAAGGAAGAGAAGAAAGAGAGAGAGAGAGAAAGAAAGAAAGAAAGAAAGAAAGAAAGAAAGAAAGAAAGAAAGAAAGAAAGAAAGGAAGGAAGGAAGGAAGGAAGGAAGGAAGGAAGGAAGGAAGGAAGGAAGGAAGGAGGAAGGAAGGAAGGAAGGAAGGAAGAAAGAAAGAAAGAAAGAAGAAAGAAAGAAAGAAAGAAAGAAAGAAAGAAAGAAAGAAAGAAAGAAAGAAAGAAAAGAAAGAAAGAAAAGAAAGAAAGAAGATTCCTGCCTCAGATCTTACAATGTAATGGAAACTTAGGTGCCCTCCTTGTTTATCCTTCCTTCTGGAAGAGGACCATGAAATAAGGGAGTTGATATGGAAATGAATTGGATTTAAATGAGGAAGAACTATGCAAGCCATCTGAGTCCAGTGGCAAGATATAGATCAAAACGATTGGAAATGGCCCTGGGTAAAGTGGGAAACTTTGGTCTTTTTTTAAGCTAAGGTCTTCAAAAAGTCTGAGTATGACTGAGGAAGCACCCATTTAGTGATTAAGGCTAGGTAAAATGAAGCAAAGAATCTCCTCTTTCACCAGTTCTCTCCAGCCCTGTACCCCCCCCCCCCCATAAATAAATAAATAAATAAATAAACAAACAAATAAATGAATAAATCTGGAAGGGGAAGATCCTTAGGGTTTCTGGCCTGAGAACCTGAATTCAAATCTGGCTTCAAATACTAGCTTCCTTATCTTCTTCCTTCCCTCCCTTTCTTACTCCCTCCCTTTTCTTTCTTCCCTTCCTCTTTCACTTCCCTTCTTCCTGCCTCCCTCCCTCCCTCCCTCCTTCCCTTCCTTCCTTTCCTCCTTCCTTCCTTCCTTCTTTCTTCCTTCCTTCTTTCCTTCCTTCCTTCCTTCCTTCCTTCCTTCCTTCCTTCCTTCCTTCCTTCCTTCCTTCCTTCCTTCCTTCCTTCCTTCCTTCCTTCCTTCCTTCCTTCCTTCCTTCCTTCCTCTGTCTATATAGAATATTGTGCCCTTACTTTCAGATGCTCTTAAAAAGCATTTTTTTGTACCTCTGAACCCTCCCAAGATAAGTTGCAGTTTACTGACTAGATTTCTTTTTTAAGGTGCCCTCTTTAGACAAAAGTTTGAGAAAGAGCTCCCCACTCTACGCTCAAGTTAGAGGTACATAATAAAATAACAATACAAAAAGTGACAAAAAATCATCATCATTACCATCATTCATTACCAATAATTAATGTCTCCTTCTCCATACTGAATGATGGGGAAAAGATAGAAAAGGAAGGCTACTTCATATGCCTTGAGGTCATTAAGGTAGTTATGAGTCTTATACAAACTCTGATATTCAGGCAAATTAGACTCTGGCAATAAATACCTTGGCCAGTATGGTATAATTGCTCCCAGGAATCCAAGAAAAGGATGACATAGGGATGCAGGATGACCCTACTTAAAACCATTATTATGATCAGATTGGCAGGGAGAATAGTTAAGTGAATAATATCTCTTCATTTTCTATAATCAAAAAGAAGCCAAGATAGACTGGAACATACCAGATATACCTGCCAGAATTTTTTTTTTTTTTAGGTTAGATGGTTCTGATCACTAAAAACAATAAACCTTGAATACACATGAAATGGATTAAAGACATGAATAAATGTATTCTGCTCTAGTTCATTTAATTTTTTTTAAAATGTATCTCATCAAGTATAGGCAAGAGATTTATATTGATTTTTTGGCCACAAAACTCTTTACTCCTTAGAGCATATGACCAATAAGATATAGAACTAGGCATTTTCTACAGACCTCATGATCTCTCAAACCTTTCCAAAACAAGAATCATGTGCAAGAAATAAAGATTTCAGCTATTTCCATGATATAGGAAACCAAGAACCCAGTCAAAGGGAAAGCTTGATAAACTAACAACAGAGAAGGGTAAACCCCAATTCTAAAAGTGTTCTCCGTACTTCCCACCACACTCATGGCAACTGAGCAGTACAAACCAATGCATAGGCTTGTAACAGAACACTTTCCCTCTAGATTTCTCCTAGTGCTGTAAAGATACAAAGGACAGAATTTTGCTCAGGTTATGATGATACAGAAACTGGCAAGAAACAGATAACAGAAATATCAGGGACAGGACACATATTGGAGGAGGAGGAGGGCAGACAAGAAAGGGAGGTTGGTAGTTGTGTAGCCCTTCACTAAGCCTCCACCTAGTGAAAGTTCTCTTTTTGTCAGTATTCTCTTGGGACCAATACTGTGGCTAAAGAACCAGGAATTAATTGTCCAATGTTGGAAGAGATCTAGCCCCACAGTGACACTATCATTAACAGAAAAGGAATCAGAAAGTGAGCAACAGGAGAAAAGAAAGGGAGAAATAGACTGAAATTTACAAAGATCTCAGAAGGAAGAAAACTCAGTTAAAGACCTTGAGCATAAGCAGATAAACTAACGGGAAATTGTAATAACAAACGTGAAAATGGCCTTCAGATCAGGGAAGAGTTCAAGCAAATATTAATATGTATTGAAAGGGAAAGGAAAATTAATCAGCATCTAATCCTACAAATTACAAAGAGAATGTTGGTACCACAACAAGACATTCCTAAATACTTTATAAGGGAAATAAATGTAAACCCTAGCCCAAAGTCCTTGTTAGAGATAAATGTTCTGCCCTTTGTGAAAGGCAGGATGGAGTTGGAGAGAGTGAAAGAGCTTAATTTTTCAACTAGTCTTTTTTGAGTTGTTTCTGGTGCTTTTGGCTTCCAGCTTCAAGAAATAAAGTTTCTCAGTAGAAAGAAAGCTGCTGGAGAAGGGCAAAGTAGGAATAGTCAGGTGTTGAAAAGGAAGATAAAAAGGGAAAATCTTATTTCAGTGATGGGAAAGAGTTGCATACTTTTATTGGTAAAGAGATTTTTCTATAAAAGGAGATAGGGATTTTTTCAGTGGGAATTGTCTTCAAGGATTTAATACTTAGAGAGATCACTCATCCTGTCTATGGGAAAGGAAAATTTGAACTCTGGGGTTAAATGATACCCACAAGAAGAGAAGAATACTGAATGGGGAAAGAAATTTTGAGGCAAATGAGGAGAAATGAAAAAAATTATTAATGAACTGCACAGAGACATGAGAAGATTTCTTCCTATTGGAATTCCTACAAGAATTTCTGTTTCTAAGACTGAGGCAGCAAAGAAAGAAGAAAGGAGGAGGAGGAGGAGGAGAAGAGGAAGAAGGAGAGGAAGAGGAAGTGGAAGAGGAATAAGAAGAGAAAGAAGAAGAGGAAAATTGAAGGTTAAGGGAACAGAGCCAGTGAATGGGATTGATTTTAAACAGATTAAGCTGAAATATCTGGCAAAAATAGTATTGTGTTTGCAAAGAAGGAAAATATCCTATTTTGAAATAATTTAAAAGAAACAATCATTAGAGACCAATGGAGAAAAAAAATATAAGCATGTCATTATTTTAAAATGTAAATGGGTTAAATTACATGATAAAAAGAAAAACAAAGTGGCACATTGGATAAGGAAAAAAAACTCACAAGCTTTTGCTTACAAGAAATAAATTTCAAAAGCAGAGATATACAGTGTGTAAAAATGAAAGTGTGGTTAAAAACTTTATCATGGATCAAGTAAATCTAAAAAGGCAGAAACTGCATTCATGTTATTAGTCAAAACAAACATTCAAAACTTAAAATGGAAAAACATACTGGATTATATTAAAATTATTCTGAAATTTTATTTTATTATTTTACTGAAATTATACTGAATGCATTATACTGAAAACAATAATAGAAAATAAAGCATTTTGATTACTAAATAAATATGTTCAAATAGTTTGGCATCTAAATTCATAAAGGAAGCATTATCAAGGAGATAAAGAGAAACACAATAGTGATAGAATATTTCAATCTTTCAGTTTTAAATAAGTCTAATGGAAATATAAATAAAAAGGACAAGAAGGAACTGAGCAAATTACTGAGAACCCAGAGGTAAAAGACAGAATCCCTTATAAGTGAGTCTATTCCAAAACATATATTTTTCATCACATGAACCTCTTAAAAATGACCATATATTAAGGCACTGGGATTTTGCAAACACATGAAAAGGCAGAAACAGCATCAATATACTTTAACAAATCATAATACCCCCCCAAATACACAGATTTAAATAGAGACTTAACAATGAAACCCTAAATAATTAGTTAATCAAAACACTCAGAATAGCCTGACACATAGTAAATTTTGAAAAATGTTTATTAATGTATTTATTGAGCAAAAAACAAATAAATATAACAATTAATAATTACATTAAAGAAAATTATAATGATAAAGCTACATGCCAAAATTTCTTGGGGAAGAAGAATCATATCCTCACAAACACACATTAACAAAATACGAAAAAAAGAAAGGATTAGCGAACACAATATGCATTTAAAATATTTAGAAATCTAACAAATAAACAAATGTAAAATAAGCATAAAAGTAACATTAAAATTAGAAGACAGATGGATAAATTGGAAACAAAAAACATAGAAATGACAAATAAAGAGTCTGAAAATTTTAATAAAATGATAAAGCTTTAGCTAATCTTGTTTAAAAGAAAGAGGTTAAAAAAATCAATAAAATAACAAATGAGCAATGTGAATCCAAACAAAACCAGAAGGAATTTTTTAAATGATAATAACATACTCTGCACATTTATATGGCAACAAAACTTAGAATACCAAAAAAATGAAGGAATACCTTCAAAACACCCAAACTATCAGAAGACCAGAAAGGAATTCTAAATGAAACAATCTCAAGAAAACAAAAAGATATATCCATAAAGGAACTATAGAACTACATAAGCAATTTACTAATATGTATATGAGTAGTAGTCACTCCCCATTAGATAAGTATCCAAAGGATATATGAACATACAATTTCTCAAAAGCAGAATTAAATAACTTCGATGTGGATTTGTTTGTTGAGATGGAGTATATGAAAAAATAAGATACAGTTACAGAATCAAAAGGTCCTCAATGAATGGCATCCATGTGAACTCTACCAATTATTCTTCAACAAAGAAACTTCAAACAAATGAATGTAACATGTATATTTGTTTATGGAGTAGAGTGTTTTATATGATCGTAATGCCATATCATGGATCACTTTGCCACTATTAGACATTATAGAAGCACTATCCTTAAAGAATTCTGGCTAAAGAACATTCAATCATTTTAGATTATATAAGAAAAATAGAAACTATAGAATATATCAATGCAGAGTACAAAAATTTAGCACCTAATAAGAAAACATAATGGCTAGAATTTTCATAAGCTAAGGAAATATTCTTTGAAAACACACACACAGAGAAGAAAAAAATCAGAACAAGAGAGAAATAAAAAAAAAGTGGTACTAAATTATTTGTTCACATATTGATGTATTTTAAATTAAATTAAATTTTTGTTGTTGTATTTTAAATTCTAAGCTATCTTCTTCCCCATCCATCTTTTTCACTATTTAGCCCACATTATATGCATATTATATACATATGTATATACATATATAACAAAAATATATACATTTGCATATTTGCTTATATACATACATACATACATATATATAAAATTCATGGACAAGTCAAAACATCGTTGGTGATGTCATTGTTCCTCTTCAAAAAACAAAGGACAAAAGGACAAACATTCATGCTATGTATAGCTTAATATGTATATCTTTGCATTTTTTCTTCCCCCATTAGACTGTAAACTCCTGTGGGAAGGGATTGTCTTTTGTATTTTTTAAAATCTTCAATGCACATAATTGGCATTCAATATGAATTTGTTGAATGAGTGCTTTAGTCTCTTCTACTATGAAATGGGGATAACAGTAGCATCTAGTTCCCAGAGTAATTATGTGAATCAAATGAAATCATTTTTGCAAAGAACTTTGCAAACCTTACATTATTACATAAATTCTAGCTAATAGTAGTAGTTGTCATAGTCATTGTTCTCTAATTATAGCAATAGAAATAGCAGTTGTAGTAGGAAGAAGAAGAAGAAGAAGAAGAAGAAGAAGAAGAAGAAGAAGAAGAAGAAGAAGAAGAAGAAGAAGAAGAAGAAGAAGAAGAAGAAAGAAGAAGAAGAAGAAAGAAGAAGAAGAAAAGAAGAAGAAGAAAGAAGAAGAAGAAGAAGAAGAAGAAGAAGAAGAAGAAGAAGAAGAAGAAGAAGAAGAAGAAGAAGAAGAAGAAGAAGAAGAAGAAGAAGAAGAAGAAGAAGAAGAAGAAAGAGGAGGAGGTAGTGGTGGTAGTGGTAGTGACAGTAGAGTAGTAATATGTAGCAAAATGGAAGGAAAATTATGACTAAGAGTAGAAAGACTGGAGCATTTTTTAATTCATAGGACAAGGAGGCAGTAAAGAGGGAGAGAATTAAAATGCATGTAACCAGAAATAATGAATGGATTGAGATCTTTGAGAAGATAAAAACATGGAATCAAGTTCAAAGGAGGTAAAGAAAGGCAAAGAAAGGAGGCATCTCTTTCTCTTTTTATTATTAGGATCATAGAGCTGGAAAGAACCTTAGTGGTTATCTAGTATAGGGTTTCTTAAACTTTTCCCACTTATGACCCCTTTTTGCCCAAGAAAATTTTATGTGACCTGGATATATATATATATATATATATATATATATATATATATATATATATATATATATATATATATATATATGTAGGTAAAATAGATATTTAAATCAAACATTTACTGATAATAAATTATAATTTCATGATACCAACATTCAGTTACAGATAATTTAAGAAGCTATAATCTAGTACAGACGTGTTTTTATCATAGATATGTAAATTAAGGCCTCTAGAGGTTAATACATGGTGAAACAAATAGTAATCAAAAGATTGAAACAGCTTTCTTCCCTACAAATACATCCTCTCTAGACTATCAGTAACTTGAGAATGGGAGGGGGACTATATTTTATTCATCTTTGAGTCCTTGTGTCCCCACAGTACTGACCATATCTCTGAATATATAAGAGGTGCTCAGTAAATATTTTTAAATTTAGTTTGATTTTGCATTTAGTGGTGAAGGTTATCATTGTAGGGAGACAGAGATATATGAATAAACCCCAGGTTGAACCCAGCATGGCACACTCACCATTTTTGCTCCATATGTCCAGCTGCTAAAGCTTCATAAACACAGATATACTTTGAAAGGTTGAAAGAAATTTCATGGGATAGGGGTTTTTATGTCTTCTCCTAGATCCTAAGAGGTACCTTGGGAAACTTCTTTACCCTCTACTTCCAGATAATACTTTCCATTGAAAACACTTTATAGCTTATTAACTCTTCATGTTTTATCCCTTCAGTAAATGCTAAAGTAGAATAATGCTCCTCTTCTTACAGACTTACATTGTCAGAATAACCACACTTTCCCTAAGTTAAAATCAGAGCACTTTATAGTTTCCAAGATGTTTTTTTTTTTTTTTTTCACATAACATTCCTTGGAGGATGGCAGTATCAGTAAAACAACCTCTGTTTTAAAAGATGAGAAACATGAGGCTGCTTGCTATAGTGGATTGAGGGTTAGGCTTAGAATCAGGAAGAACTGAGATTAAATTTGGTTTCTTATAATGCATGGTGAGGTACACGTATAATTCCTGGCTACTAGGGGGTAAAGTTGTTTGATCACTTGAGTTCAGGCGTTTTGAGGTGCAGTAGGGCTAAAGCATATCAGATGTCCTAAGTATAGCACTAATAAAATGAGACTCTAGAAGAAGGGGACCATCAGGCTTCCCAATGAAGGGTGACTTGATCCTGGTAAGAAAAGGAGCAGGTCAAAGTTTCCATATCTGCTAGCAAAAGGATCATACCCAGTCTCGATTGCATTTCTATTCTGAACAAGAGAGGGGTATCTAGTCTCAAAAAAGACCCCAACAAATTCTGCCTACATCCTATTCTACCTGTATGAGTCTGGGCAAGTGACTTAAGTTCTGTGATTACATAAGTGAAAAGTCAGAACAGGAATACAAAGCCAGATCAAAGCTAAAGTTTTACTGTTAAAGACGAGAGAGAGAGAGAGAGAGAGAGAGAGAGAGAGAGAGAGAGAGAGAGAGAGAGAGAGAGAGAGAGAGAGAGAGAGAGAGAGTTGCAGACCAAACTGGACAAGTCATAAACCAGGGCTCTGATCTATTTTTGTAGGAAGAACCAGGACAAGGCATGACTTTGCCTTAGGCAAGGATAGAAAATTGGAGCAATTCCCTTTGGATCAAGGAACTTTTTCTGAAAAATTCACTGCAACCCCTTGTTCAGATAAGAATCAAGAGATAAGCCAGAGTTGTGTCTCTGGGTCCCTAAGACCTCATAACCATGAAATTCTATGTTTCTTCAGAACAAGGACTATATAATTTTTATGATGCAACAAATAGATTTTTAAATTGGTAAGTGATTAATAAATATTTGTTTAATTGAACTGTTATTAAGTAACAAAACAGTTCTTATTCACAATTCAATCAATCAATCAATCAACAATTTGTTAAGGGCCTACTGTGCTAAGTGCTGGGGATACAAAAAGAGACAAAAGATAATTCCTGGCCTCAAAGAGCTTACAACCTGGGGGCAGGGGGAAGGGGAGAACAACATGTAAACAAATATATGCATGAAGTCAGCTAAATTCAGGTTAAAAAAGGAATAATAAAAAGAGAAAACTCTGGAATTAAGAGTGTTGCAGGAAGGATTCTTGTAGAAGGTGCAGTTTTAGTTGTACTTAAAAGAAGCCAGGTCAGATAATAGTCAGAGTGGAGGAAGGAAAGCATCCTAGGCATGGAAAGCAGGAAAGCAGGCAGAAAAAAGCCCAGAGCTGAAAGATGAGATGTCTTATTCAAGGAACAGCTAGGACACCAGAGTTACTAGACTGAAGAATGTATGTCAAGGAATTAGGAATAAGAATAATGAATAAATAGGAGAAGGCTATATTATATAAGGCTTTGAATGCCAAACAGTATTTTGTATTTGCTCCTATAGGCAATAGTCATTGGAATTTATTGAATAGTAAGAAGACGTGATTGGACCTGTAGATTTTAGAAAAATCACTTAGTGGCTGAATGGAGAATTGACTGGAATGTGCAGGAAGATCCTTGCAGCAGACAAAGTCGTGTTATTGCCATAACAAGGTATGAAGTGATAAGAGTGATCTGCACTAGAATGGTGGCAGTATTAGAGAAGAGAAAGAGGAATATTTGGGATATGTTAAAAAGCTGAAATTGATAGGCCTTAGTGAGGAATAAAGAATAACTCCTAGGTTAGATAGTATTGTCCTTACAGTAATAAGAGTTTAGGGGGAAAATAATGAGTTCTCTTTTAGACATGTCAAGTCTAATATGTGTACTACACATCTAGTTTAAGATGGATAAAAGGCAGTTGGATATTTGAGTTTGGAAGTCAGCACAGAGATTGGAATAGGAAAGATAGATTTGAGAATAATCAACATAGAGATGATATAAAAATCACCAAATTAAGTAGTATAAAAGGAGAAGAGGAAATGGACCAGGATAGAACGATGTAAGTTCCCTCTGGTTAAAGAGACTAATCTGGAGGCGGGTGTAGCAAAGGAGACAGAGGAGGAGAAGTCAGATAGAAGAACTGAGATTGAGTGTTGTCCTCAAAACCTAGAGAGAAAACAGTTTAAAAGCCACAGAGAGGCCAAGAACAATGAGAAGAACAGGCATTATGAGATGTTTCATAATTTTGGCGAGAGCAGTTCCAGTGTAATGATGAAATCCCAAGGCAAATTATAAAGAGTTAAGAGAGTAAGAGAAGAGAAAATAGAGGAACTATTGTAGATAGCTTTTTGAAGAGTTTAATTATAAAGGTCAGAAAAGATAAAGGATACCTTGGATAGAAGGGCAAGTGAGAGCTTTATTTTATTTTATTTTTTAAGATAGGAAGACATAAGCATATTTGTGGACAGGAGAGAGTGAACTAGTAGATAGATTGAAAATTAGTGATACATATTTAACCTAAATCAGATTGCTTGCTGTTTTGGGGAGTGGGAAGGGAAGGAAAGGAGGGAGAAAAAATTGAAACACAAAGTCTTACAAAAATGAATGTTGAAAGCTGTCTTTACATATATTTGAAAAAATAAATTACTATTGAGAAAAAAAGAAAATTAGTTATAGACTTGGGATGACTAAAGGGGTAACCTGTTGGAAAAGACAGGATAGAATGGAAGTCCTTGTAAAAAGTAAGGGGCTATTTTTGATAAGGAGTAGGGCTGCTCAATTCCAATAGACTTGTGTTAGAAAGTGCTATCTGCATCCAGAGAGAGGACTATGAGGACTGAATATAGAGCACAACATAGTATTTTCACCTTTTTGATTGTTGTTGTTTGCTTACCTTTTATTTTCCTTCTCATTTTCCCCTTTTCATCTGATTTTTCTTGTGCAGCATGATAAATGTAGAAATATGTTTAGAAGAATTGCACATGTTTAACCTATATTGGATTACTTGCTATCTAGGGAAGGAGGGAGGTGCAGAGAAAGGGAGAAAAATTTGGAGTACAAAATTTTACAAGGATGAATGTAGAAAACTCTCTTCACATATATTTTGAAAAATAAAAAGCTATTAATATTTTTAAAAATACTAAGGCCACTTAATTATGTGAGAGGGATAAAGGAAGAGAAAGTGACAGAAGGCATCTAAATGACAGAAGATGAGAAAGTGGGGAGAAGAGTGAGGTCAGAGTGAATTTTTTTTCTACAATTTTTTCTACAAAATATAAGGCAAGATCTTCAACTGAGAGAATGGGGGAAGGAAAGCCATGGGAGGTTTTAGAAATGATGGGAATGTTTGCAAGAATGATTATGGAGAGTAGAATAGTTGATAAGAAAGATATTATAGAATTGCTCAGCATCTGGGGATGGTACAGTTGTGATTATTTCACATAAATGTGTGTGTCAAGATGGAGAGGAGAGAGTGGATAGTACAAGAGAGATGGGTTGGGAGAAAATTGAGGAATCAAAAGATTGGAGGTCATTAATTGAGTGAAAGGTTATATAAGGAAGGGGAGAAAAAGATGAAAATTCAGTTGATTGTAGTCAGATAAGATTTCAGAATTTTTAAATGTGGAAGAGGTATATTCATGGTTGATGGCAAGATCAAGGATATGAACATCTTTGTCAGTTATTGGAATGAAGTACAAAAGATTCATAATTGTACTCCCCTCAAGACCAACAGTAGGGGCTGAATCTGAAGAAAGCTTGGAAAATTCTGCACAAGATGGCAGCAACACTGTTGGAGGCAGGAAATGAAAACAACTTTAATTAACTAGAACAAAAACTTCAGAAATGATCTCAAGCTATGTAGAGTTGACTTCCTAGAACTCCTTACATTTTTGGCTTTCTAGACTTCAGTGTCTACTTCACCCATTGACCTTCTCTCTCATTTGGTCACTTTGGATTTCAGATATAAAACTGGTATCAAATTGGCTAATTTTAAAAATTTATAACTTATCTCTTTTCTGCTTGGATTTCAGCTTATGCTCTGTCTTCTTTCACCCCACCATCCCACCTGGTGGGTTTAACTAATCATTAACTTATATGCCTTTCCCTGACTGGAACATGACCCTGCTTAGGAATTGAAAAGCTGTAATAGATCTATGCCAGATTTTCCCAGGCCTAATTAGAGTCACAAACCACCTTCCCCAAGACATGGCCAGAAGTAAAGGATGCGAGAACAGGGAGTCAAAAGTAGAACAGCTCACAGCAGGCCTTAATGCTGAGATAATTGATCCATTCTTTGGTCTGCCTAGTAAGCAAGACTTAAGTTAATCAATTCCATTTTTACCATCTTAACTGATTCAATTCAACCAGATGTGATCCCAACAATTCAAGTATAAAGTGAATCAAATAGATTTTTCTTCAAAATAAACTCCCCCCCAATCATTTTCTCTCTTCCACCTCCCGATCCCTTTGTTGGGGGAGAGATATAATGCCCACAATAAATATCCATAGTTGAGGGGGGGAATTTTCTACATTGGAGTATCCCCCAAAATCTAAGTGATTCTATATTTTTAATATCAACTCTGTTGGGGGATGAATGAGATTATTAATTCACTGGGATCAGGGGAGATTATTGCATTAATCAGAATTCTTAAGCATTTTAAAGATATTCAATTTTTTACAATGTTATTTTAGGAGAATTGTTTTCTTGGCTCTACTCACTTCAGTATACATTGGTTTATACAAATCTTCCCAGGTTTCTCTGGAATGGTTGTTTTTATTGTTTCTTATAGCAAAACAATATGATGTTATATTTATAAACTAAAAATTATTTAACCATTCCCTAACTGATAAGTACTTTGTTTCCAATTCTTTACCACTATAGAATAACAATAATAACAAAGTAGAGTTAATTATGTTAATCTTAGATAAGGCAACAGCAAAAATGGACTTGATCAAAAGAAATAGCCAGGGATATTACATTATACTGAAAGATACCAGAAGCAATGAATTAATATCAATACTTAACATATATGTATCAAATATCATAGTATCTAAATACTTAGAAGAAAAAGCAAACAAGTTATAGGGGAAATAGCTGTAAGACTATAATAGCAGGAGAGCAAAAAAAAAAAAGAAAGAAATTAAAGACTGGTACTGCATTTTAGAATCATTATATAACTAATAGACCTCCAATTAATTCTAAAAGGAAAATTGAAAAGAGTACATCTAGTTTTCAGCTCTTTATGGCACCTTTACAAAAATTAACCATATATAAAGACATTTTAGCCCTTACAACAAATGTAGAAAAATAGAAATACTATATACATTATTTATTTACCATAATAAAATAAAATTTTCTTCAATAAATGGCCATTGAAAATGTATCAAAATTTGTTGAAGACTAAATAACTTCATTCTAAAGAAGCGGTAGGTCAAAGAACAAATCATTGAAAGGATTAGTAATTTCATTGATTATATTGATAACAATGAAATAACATCAAAATTTGGGTAGTACAACCCATTTAAGCATTTGGGAAAATTAAATATCTAAATCCTTTCATCAACAAAATAGAAAGAACAGATCACTGAATTGGATAGGCAGCTAAAAAGAAAAAAGCTCTAAAACCCCAACAAATTAAAAATCTACAAATAACTAAATATTTATTTATTACTACAACTACAAATAACTAAATTCTGAACATTCAAATATATATTCATTTAAATAGGCTCATCCATTTTCCAGTTGTAGAGAATTTTGTATACTGCTTTTAGGCCTTTGTTTCTAACAAGTTGACAAAAGATGGGGAACTTATCATACTTTGGGGATTTTTTTTTTGTTGTTGTTCTTTCAAAATAACAAAAATTGCCTGATGGTGCACATCTGTTACAAGGAATTTGTTTTTCTTTTTCTTTTCCAATGTATATTTGAAGGGATTGGGAGAGAAGGGGGAAAAATAGAAAAAAAGTTTTTCAAAAGTTAAGTAACAAGCCTCTCCCTCCCCTACCAATTGGGATTTTACATGCCAGTTGTTTATCCTGGTGTCCATATTTGTACAAACAATGAGAAAGACTCTGATAGAACAAGATACTCCTCAAATAACCAACTTGTTCCTAGAATAAATAAAAGAAATGAGAATCAATTTCTCTAATTTCATTACCACTGTTCCCATCTAGTCTAGTGGATGTTTTATTGTTCCTCCAATCATACCTCACATATTGCTTTGTTCATGCCCTTATAATGCAAGGTCCCCAAGATCCTCTTATAAGTCATCTTAGATCATACTTGGAGTTTTGTACTCAGTTTTATACTTTAACATTGTAAAAAATACTATTATCATACTAGATCAGGTACAGAGGAGAGCTGATGAAGGGACTAAGGATCATGCCACATGAGGTTAGTTAGAGGAATTGAGGATTTTACCTTTAAGAGGAAGCTGAGAAAGACATGAAGCTGTTTTCAAGTATTCAATGGAATATCACATGGAAGAGTGATTAGATTTGTTCTACTTATCTCAAGGATATGAAAAAGAGATACTGAGGAAAGAAAGAGATGAAGAAATAAGCAACTACATCATGCCAGGCACAGGCTAGGCAGCTTTTTGTTTAGTTTAGTTTTGTTTTTACAAATGTTCTCTCATTTGATCCCAACAGCAATCCTGCAAAGTATATGCTATTACTATCTCTATTTTATAACTGAGGAAGCTGATTGGAATAACTTAATGATAAAACAAATATAATAATTAGAATTGATCAAGAACTAAATGGCTGAAATTGTGAGATAAAGGAGGCTTCTTTATTGGAAGTTTTCAAAGGAAGGCAGGATGATCACTTTGGGGACATGTTAGAGAAGAATTCTTAGTCAGGTGCAGGTGGCCCTAACTGGCTTCTGAGATCCTTTTGAGTTATGAGAATCTGTGACTATCACTGTTACTATAGAATGAATATATTAATTGTTGGAGGTTGAAATATAGGAAGTGATGAAACATGTGGCACAGCATTGCACTGTTTTCCTCCCATAATTTCCCAAAACAATAGACTCTCCTCCAGCTATGCAAGCCCCCTCCATTTTGGAAGCTCTTTTAGGATAGTGTTCATAGTGTTTCTCTTACCTGGAATACTTTTTTCATATCCTCCCAAATTATTCTAAGCTTAAATTTTTACTTCTTTGATGAAGTCTTCCTAGACCATCCCAACCCCTTTCAATCTTTTTTCCCCCATATACCTTATCATTATCTCACAACCTAAGGTGCTTGCTTGCCAGTCTGGCCCTGGTGGCTTCATCACTGTGGCCACAGAAAGTTATTTCAGTTTCTAGGTGCTTCATGGATGACAAGCCTTTACAAACAATAGCTCAAGATTCCCTCCTCAATGTGCTTCTCTTTACTAGCCATCCAGCTGGTGTTGACTTCAAAACAATTTTTTAGTGGAATACCTTAGTTTAGTAACAAAAGTAATAGTAGACCATTCCTTTCCATCAATTCTATACTTCTCTCCCCAACTCCCTCCCTGAAGCTTACTTCTACACAAAGGCTCAAACCCTCAGTAAAAAGAATGAGAATATATGCATCTCAGAAGTGGCTACTCTGATGCCAGGGACCCTACTCTTGGAGAGGTTGCAGCAAATGACTGAAGAGCAGCAGGTGCCTTCTCCTAATGTGCTGCTCTTTACTGGGGAGAAATGAATTGGAGATGGAAAAGGGTAGAACAAAGAAACCAGGAGACTATTGCACTAATCCAAGGAGAAAGGACTAGGGACTGAGCTAGTCTTGTAGTTATATGAGTGGAGAGACCCTACTCCCTCTGGGGAATAATTTTCTACTTATTTTTGGCTTTCTCCTCTGTAGTCTTTGCCCTTTTGAACAAATTAGAGTATGACAATGCTTCATCTAAACTTCAGTTGTCCAGTTGCCATCATGGTCACATAATATTGATTAAAAAAAAAAAACAATAGGGGGAGAAGAGAATGACTATAATCCTTCCATCCAGTTTTTTAAAAAAAATCTATTTTGGAGGAGTTTTACACTTAGAAAGCCTATGTAAGGTTAATATCATAACTGAATTTTGAATTCTCCTCTGACTCCCTCAATTCAACTCTCATTTCATTTTTGACTAGAAACTCATTCTAATTCTTATTTCTATTTTATCATATCCTCTTCCCTTGCTCCCTCTTCCTTGCTTCCAGGACTTTCCTTTAAAATGGGGGTGATTTTGAGTAAAACTGTGGTAAGAAAATAGCTTTCAGCCTTCCTCCTCTGTTCTATACAAATCACAAATGCTGGATTGGTTAGAGAAGACTGAAAAAGCTATTAACCGTTAACCATTGTCCTACTTTTCTCCAGCAACAAATCACAGCCTGGCAGATCTCTATGGTCCCTTGACACTGGCAATTAATTATAAACTGTCTTTTCTATTTCAGCTTGGACACTTAACTAGCCATGGAATCATAGGTATCAGTTAATGTCTGTGTCTTTCAGTTTCCTAATTTATAAGTTGGGAATAATAATACTCCATATCATCTACCATACAAGATTACTATAAGAAAACCTTTTGTAAACTTTAAAGTTTTTATAAAACTAGGAATTTTAATTCCCTTATTTTTCTATTAATGTTGCTCTTTTACTGAATCATTTTCTCTGCACTTCCTCCCAGGTGTAGTGTACCTTCAGGGCTCTTTTTCAGGAACCATTTTCTTCATTCTCAATATTCTTTTGGTGATCTCATTAGCAAGATGGGTTCAATCTTTGGGGTAACTATGTAACCTAGTATATAAAGCATTGGGTCTGAAGTCAGAGAGACCTGAGTGCAAAGCCAGCCTCATATACTTAATATCTGTGTGATCCTGAAAAAGCCAATTTACTTCTTTTTCCCTCAGTTTTCTCATCTGTAAAATGGAGATAATAATAGTACCTATTTCACTTGGTGGTTGTAATTATCAAATGAGATAATATTTCTAAAGCACTTAGTACAGTGCCTGGGACATGGTATATATTATATAAACATTAACTATTTTTATTGTTGCTCTTTTATTTTATGCAGATGACTCCTAGATTCACCTATTCAACTTGAGTTTATCTCTCCTGAACTCTGGTCCTGTATCAGCACTGCCTGTTAAATATATTCAGATATTATAAAGTAATAAATTTTATTATTTTATCCCTCCAAACCTCCCTTCATTCTACTTTCCCTTTTTCTATTAAGAATACCACTATTCTTCCAGTCACCCAGGTTTACAACATTATTTCTATCTCATTATTTCTATTATAAATGAGTAAACTTGTGTTAGAGGGGTTAAATGTCTTGCCTTGCTACAGATTGGTAAAAATGACTGCTGGTAAATGTCAGTGGTAGCATATGAATTCAGGTTTTCCTGGCTCTAGGACCTGAACTCTATTCATTCTACCATCTAACTGCCCTGGCATGTTAATGCATATTCCTTTCACACTTGCTGTTCTTTTTCCATTCTACTCCATCTCTTAGCTCCTTGTATTCATTGGTCATCCTCTATGTCTCTGCCTTATGCAATCTCTGGCTTTCTTCAAGGTTCAAAGTATTTTAAGTGCTGTTTCCTACAAGTCAATCTCAATCTCATTCGTTGTTTGTTCCCTGTTTCTAGATGTAACTATGTACATGTCTTCTATTTAATTTTCTGCATACATATTGTTTCCTCTGTCCCAAAGAGTATAACCTTCTAGAAGACAGGGCCTATGTTGTTGATGTTTCCCTGGGGCCTGGCAGAGTGTTTGGAAAATAGTAAGTGACCAACAAATTCTTGATAAATTAATGAAACTTAGTATCACAAGAACAGAGATCAGGAATTAGAAGGGACCTAATAGGTCATCTAGTCCTGTCTTCTATTTTTTAGAAGAAATTGGGACTCAAGAATGTTAAATATCTTGCCCAAGATCACATAGGAAGTAAGTACTGGAGACAAATTTTGAATCTGTGTCCTCTGTCCTAAGACTCTGTCAAAGCCAAATTTCCTGGAATTCAGAAATTTTTATACCTTCCCTCCACACACATACCCTGTGAATTCCCCAAAGTATCTAGCATAGTAGTTTCCTAATTTTACCTCACTATTTCAAGAGATCAGTGATTACAATAATCAAAACTCTTTTCTAATCTTCATGGATTGCTGCAACCATAAAATTCATCCCAGCCTGCTCAGTCTTTGGATGAGCAGCTTCTCTAATCTTAGATAAACTGTTCCAAGGACAATAATCAAAGTCTTTTTTTATGCTTAGAGAAAAAGGCTTAGGCGTAACAGTGTAGTTACCTTCAAAAATTTAAAGATCTGCCACATAGAAAGATTAGAAGGGTTCTATTATGTTCTAGATTACATAGGTTTTGTGGGAGTGGGAGATAGGTTTTGAATATATGGAAGGAAAAAACTTTATTCAGGAATGGAATGAACATATGCCATGGATCCCTACGTCCCCAAAGGCTGTGTGACATTCCACTTGTCGGGTCCATTGAGAAATTGAGAGAGAGAGAGAGAGAGAGAGAGAGAGAGAGAGAGAGAGAGAGAGAGAGAGAGAGAGAAGAGAGAGAGAGAAAGAGAGAGAGAGAAAGAGAGAGAGTGAGAGAGTGAGACAGAGAAAGAGAGAGAGTGAGACAGAGAGAGAGAAAGAGAGAGAGAGAGAGAGAGAGAGAGTGAGAGAGTGAGACAGAGAAAGAGAGAGAGTGAGACAGAGAGAGAGAAAGAGAGAGAGAGAGAGAGAGAGAGAGAGAGAGAGAGAGAGAGAGAGAGAGAGAGAGAGAGAGAGAGAGAGAAGGAGGGAGAGAAACACAGAGACAGACACAGAGAAACAGAGAGACAGAGACAAAGAGGGAAAAGGGGAGTGAGGAAGGGAAAGAGGGATATCCTTGAGATGCTTTCTGATTTCTGAGATACTCAGGTTTTGATTTTGTGATCCAGCTTGGTGAAACCTGTTGGAACATGTACTAACTGGCAGGAGATTTGAGAAATGAGAATCACCTCTGACAGTTCTACTTTTGGGAGTTAGGACTTTGGTAGAGGTATAGTTATTCTTTCTAATAGTCATTTCGTAAACAGAGAAGTTATTTAAGATATTTTTGGTGTTTCTTTGAGACAATGACCAGCAAAGAAATCTAATTAGGGAGGACTTGAGACTGAAGTCAAACTGAGCAAGATCTTTTGGGGGGATAGTTTCTCCCCAAAGCATCAGTTTTCTTTGCATCCTTTTTCTTTGGGGCCTCCTGGATTCTTGTATCTTTCTGGCATTTATGGGGAGAACTGATTCAACTAAATCTGATCAATGCCCTTCCATCTGCCTTCAATTCACAGGCTGGGAAAAAAACATTTCCCAAACAGCCTGTGTCTAAGAACTTGATGTGGTGAAAGAACATCTCTTCTTCCCCTCGATATTTGATCCAGGTCTGGAGAGTTTCAGCAAGCCCGTAAATCCTGAGGGTCTTTCCCAGCCTCAGCAAACTAGCCCTCTGCCTCTGCCTCAGTTCCAGGAAATGGGAGCTTTGAATTACCCTCTCAAAAGAGTACATTGTGTTTCCTGTACATCCTGCTCTATCGAGTTTAATGTCTTCTGATGCAGCCGGCCAAGCTGCCAATTAAGACGAAAGCATTTTACATTCTTGGCTATAGTCTTGCAGGCTTTGCTCAGAAAATGTTTAATAAATAAAACTTGTCCAATACTGTACAATGATATGGTCGAATGATCTAAAATGAGTACACATTTGTCAAAGCTCTTGTGTATCATATTTCCCAGCTAGAATGTAAACTTCAAGAAGGCAGAGATCATCTTAGCTAAACTTTGTATCCCTTACCCTCAATTCAATTCAATAAGCATGTATTAATTTCCTGTAAAATAACAACCATGAGTTTAGCAACTACTATGTGCAGTATCTGTTACATACTGAGCATAAACTACAAAACCAAATAGAGCTTGACTTCAATGGGCTTATATTCCATTAGGAGGGAATAATATATACACACAGATAAGTAAAAACAAAAAAAAATTGCAAAATAGTTTCATTCTGAATCTAGCATCATTAACAATGATCACATGTGGGATGCTGCTTGAGCTCCAGATCAGACTAAAAGGGAGCTACAAGTTCTCAGAGGCTGTTGTTGTTTGTTCTATGTTCTCAAAAATGACAATGAGATCAGTAAAGTGATGCCAGGTCATGCAATTGGATTTGAGGGAGTGAGGAAAGCTATGCAAGGTCATCTCAAGGTCGGCTTACTTTCTCCTCCTGAACTGTCTGAGTATAATGGCAAAATATAGATCAGGACAATTACAGATGGACCTGGATGCAGTGAGAGACCTTGGCCTCTTAGAAGCAGAGGTTAGGAGGAATGGATACATTCCTTGTGTATAAAAGTACACAGAGATAACACTTAACTGAGGCCATGAGGTCTAGGGTACCTGTCCTCCCCATTGTTACAGCCAGCCTATAGTCCAAAGCTAGAAGAAACTTGACATGCCCTTAGGAAACTGAGGATCTTTATTCTCAAATTCATTGGCTTATCACTCACCCCAGCTTCCTAGGAAAAGTTGTTAAGTATTTATGTAAATATATTATATTTATGGCTCAAAAGTCTAAGGGATAGCCAAAAGGAGGGAGGTTAAAAAGAGAAAGATACTTGATATACAATATAAATCAGATATAGAACAAGACATCTAATTTTACTTAGGAAAAAAGTGTAGTCATAGAAATATCATAAATGTACATTAATAGAATGATTTAAGCAGGATTCAGAAACTACTTATCACTACACTTACAGTTGTCTGAGAAGTGCATAGTTCAGCTTCATCAAAATGTAAAGCAGCTTTTACAAAGATGCTTATTAGGCATTTTGAATCTCACCTCTGCACTGGTTATTGTCCAATCAAATAGTCAAGCTTGATCTTTCCAGGAATTTTCTCTCCTGGTTTGTCCCCTTTATTGTCATTCTGCTCTTGTGTTGTTCAAATGTTTCAGTAGACAGTGTTACCATCATTCCCAGATCTCTGGACTTTCATTTTCATAAGGTTATCTAGGAAAGGAGGCTTCCTGCATTAGCCCTTCTAGTTTTGGCTCTCACCACTGTCTGACGTGTGCAAGCAAGATCACTATGACACAGAGACAATGAAAAGATTCCTTTCTTCTTTGACCTCCACTGGAGCCTCATCTTGTCCCTTTGAAAGCTGAAGGCAAGAAAAACAAACAAACAAAAACCTGTTGCTTCCTAAAAAAAAAAAAAAAAAAACTTTTTAGTCTTCAGTTCCTCCAATTCTGTAATCAGGAGGCTCAGTGATGAAGCATAGAAGCTGGCCCCTAAAGGTGCCTTGTGGCCAACTGGTATCAGTGCATGTTTTAGGGTGGGGAAAGGGTATCATTACACATACAAAAGCACAACTGAGGAAAAGGGAATGATTGGAATTAAGAAGCAGCAAGTGGACTAGTTAATCTGGAATGCTTGTTGAATTTATGCCTATCCTTTAACATCCAAATCAATTAGTATCTCCTATTTCCTAGCAGCAAATTGGCACAGACATTATGTATTGGACATGGAATTAGGAGATGTTAATTCAGATACTTATTTGCTGGGTGACCCTGACCTACTAACTTACCTTCTGTCTGCCTCAATTTCCTCATTTGTAAAATGGAGATAATAATAGCAGCTACCTCCCAGGCTTGTTGTTAGGCTAAAATAGAATAATACTTGTTATTTTTTTTCAAAATCATAAAATTGCAATTTAAATGCTAATTATTGTTATCTTCTCCATGAAGTTTCATCTAATAACCTGATTGCTGATCACAATTTTGAGACCTTTAACAGCCCTTTGATTTCTAATTCTCTAATTCATTTATCATGGAATATTGTTCACCATAACTATTGATGTTTTTTTTAACACCCTTAATAGAATGATAAAACTCTATAGGGCAGGGCATTCCTTTTTACACTTTGTTCCCCTCAGAACCTATACACAATAAGAATTTAATATAGCTAAACAAGACATTTTGTGGAGTTCAATCCCAACAAAAAGACTCCAGGAACTCCAAACTCCTTTTAACCTAAATGTCCAAACCAAAAGATCTTTATTTCTCTAGTGGTCTTCATTTTAGAATCCTGCCCTTCTTCCTAACAAAGATAACCCACCTGTCAATCTTATAGGGTCTGCATGAAAGTGATGAGAGACAAGATTGAATGCCTTCTTCCATCCTTTCTAACTCAAAACAAGTCCTCTCTTTTTATTACCTTTTGTCTGTTTCAGATAGTATATTATATACTGATGGCATTTCTATAATAATTGCTTAGACTTTTCTCTTATTTTTGATGTTTCCCAGAACTCCCTGAGGAAGTTTGAGTAAGTAAAATTGGATATGGAGTCCTTGTTTCACTCTCTCTCCTTTCTTCTCTCCATAAATACTCTCTGACTATGTTGCCTCTTTGTAAAATTTATTTCATTTATTACTTTTATTTTTTCATTTTATCAATTTAAGATTCTCTCAGTCTTTATTTTTACTTGTGAGCTCTGCTAATCAGACTACATTGGGAACATGTGCTCAGTACTGCATTCTGTTGCATTTTGGAAAACATAATGAGAAGATGGTGTTTGTCTGAGTATTCTGATGAAGCATACTCTATGAAGTTCACGTGAAAGAACTAATGATATTTAGCCTGGAGAAGAGATGATTTGGGGTGAGGGCATGATAGCTAGCTTACCATATTTGAAAGGTTAATATGTTAAGATATTCATGGTTTGTTCTATTTGTCTCTAGAGAACAAAACTCAGATCTTTGTCTGGAAGGTACTGGAAGAGAGATTTCTATTTAATATAAGGAAGGAATTCTTCTGGTAATTAGAAGTGTCCAATAGTGAAGGGAGTGCCTCAGGATATGGTGAGCTTTCCCATCCTTGGAAGAATTTAAACACAGCAGTAGATACATAAGACACAGGGATAAGGGAGTGGCTGTAGTATGGGGCCTTTAATGAGGGAAAAATAACAGAAGGAAGTAGATAGCTCTGAAGACAATCTTAGCCATTTTCAGAACTTTTCCTGGGGCTGGCCCAAGAGCAAAGCTATAATTACATTGATTCCAAAAATATGGTTGGCAATACAGAAAGCTGGAGAGTAAGCTGCTGGGTAGGCACCTTTGATGGTAGAAACATTATTTTAAAAGGAGAAAGGCCTGATGAGCAAGATAAAAGAAACTAGGTTTTTTTTTCTTGAAAATTTCTTTAATTATTTAAAACAATTTTGAATTTCAAATTCTTTTCCTCTCTTCAGCCCCAACCCACCAATTGAGAAGAAAAGCAATATGATATCAAGTATACATGTGTAGTCATGCAAAACATCTATATTAGCTATGTTTCAAAAAAAAAAAGAAAAGAAAAGAAAAAGCAAGAAATAAAGTAAAAAAAAGCATCTTTCAATTTGTACATAAAATTCTTCAGATCTTGCTTTGGAGGTGGATAGTTTTTCTTATCATGGGTCCTCTAGAATTGTCTTGGATCTTTTTATTGCTGAGAATAGCTAAGTCATTAACAGTTGAGCATCATACAATATAGCTATTACTATGTACAATGCTCATCTGATTTTGGTCATTTCACTGCATCATTTCATACAAATCTTTTTGGGTTTTTCTGAAACCATTCTGCTTATTATTTCTTATAGCATATTATCCCATCATAGGTTCCATTCCTTTTTCTTTGTTCTCTTTGGGATACAAATTTAGTGGTATTGCTGGGTCAAGAGGTATTGTATAGCTTTATAGCTCTTTGGGAATAGTTCCAAATTGTTCTCCAAAATAATTGCTTTATTTCACAACTCCACCAAGAGTGCATTACTATCTGCTTTTCCACTTCTCCTCCAGCATTTTCATTTTCTGTTACATTAATCATTTCTGTCAGTGTGAGATAGCACCCTCAGAATTGTTTTAATTGGCATTTCTCTACCCATTAGTGATTTGGAGCACTTTTTCATGTAATTATGGATAGCTGTGATTTCTTCTTTTGAAAACTGCTGGTTCATATTTTTAAACCATTTATCAATTAAAGAATTACTTTTATTCTTATAAATTTGATGCATCTCTCTATATATTTAAGGAATGAAGACTTAAGGAAATTTACTGTAAATTTCCTCTTCCTTACTCAGTTTATTAGCTTTCTTCTAATTTTGGAAATATTAGTTTTGAGGGTTCAAAACCTTTTTTTAAAAATTTAATGTAACCAAAATTAGCCATTTTACTTCCTATGATCCTTTCTATCTCCTGTTTAGTTATAAACTCTTCCTTTATCTATAGATCTGGCAGGTACTTGCTCTCCAGATTTACATGTGATATCACCATTTATATCTAAATTGTTTATCCATCTTGACTTTATTTTGGTATATGATGAAAGATGTTGGTCTATGCATTTTTTTTGACAAATTACTCTCCAGTTTTCCCAGAAATTTTTGTCAAATGATGGGTTCTTGCTTCTAAAGCTTAGATCTTTGATTCTTTCAAATACTAAATTAGTTAGGGTGATTACTATGCATTGTGTACCTAACCTGAGTCACAAGTCTATTTCTTAGTCATTACGAGATTGTTTTTCTGATTACTGCTTTGTAATGTAGTTTGAAATCTGGTACTTCTGGGCCTCCTTCCTGCATACTTTTGTACATTGATTCCCTTGATATTCTTCACTTTTCACTTTTCCAGATGAATTCTATTATTTTTCTATCTCTATGAAATAATTATTTAGTAGTTTGATTAATATAACACTGAATAAGTTAATTTAGATAAAATTGTCATTTTCATTATTTTGGCTCATCCTATCTATGCCAATGGATATATCTCCATTTGTTTAGATCTATCTTTATTTGCACAAAGAGGATTTTATAATTGTGTAAATATAGTATCTAGAGTTGTCTTGGCAGGTAGACTCCCAAGTATTTTATAGTGCCATTAGTCATTTTAAATGAAATTTCTCTATTTCTTTCTGTTGGATTTTGTTGACAATATATAAGAAAAAATGATAATTTACTTGCATTTATTTTATATTGCAACTTTGCTAAAATTGTTAGTTGATTAACCTAGTTTTTTAGTTGATTCTCTAGTGCAAAAGCGATAGTTTTATTTCCTCATTGCTTATTTTTATTAATTCATTTTTTCTTGTCTTATTGCCATAGCTAGCTTTTTAAAATAAAATATTGAATAATAATGGTAATAATTTAAATCCTGCTCACCCCTGATCTTATTGGGAAGGATTCTAGATTTTCCCCATTATAGATAATGCTTGCTCTAGATTTTAGATAAATACAATTTATTTTAAGAAAGGTTGCATTTATTCCTATGCTTTCTAGTGTCTTTTCAAAAAAAAAAATGGGTGTTGTGTTTTGCCAAAAGCTTTTTCCACATCTTATTGAGATAATTATGTTTTTTATTGATGTGACCAATTATGCTTATAGTTTTCCTAATGTTGAACCATAGCTGCATTCCTGTTATATATCCCACTTAGTCATAGTGTATAGTTTTTGTGATACAGTGCTATAATTTTGCTAGTATTTTATTTAAAATTTTTGCATCAAAATTCTTTACGGAAATTGTTCTATAGTTTTCCTTCTCTCTTTTTGTTCTCCCTGATTTAAGTATCAAAACCATATTTGAATAATAAAAGTAATTTGATAGGACTCTTCCTTTATCTATTTTTTTCAAATTAGTTATATAGTTGGGTTACTTTTTTCTTAAATGTTTGGTAGAAGTCTCTTAAAAATCCATCTGGTCCTGGAGATTTTTTTAGGGAGCTAATTTATGGCTCATTCATTTTTTTACAGAGATTTTTTAAGTATTTGATTTCTTCTGTGCAACTTTTTGGTAAATATCTCATTAATATTGTCAAATTTACTGGCATTTCATTGAGCAACATAACTCCTGATCATTGCTTCAATTTTATTTTAATTGGTAGTACATTCATCTTTTTCATTTTGAAACTGGTAATTTGATTTTCTTTATTTTTAAAATCATATTAATCAAGAATTTATCTACTTGATTTTTCTTCATAAAACTGTTTCTTAAATTTGTTTTTCTCCTAGATTTGTAACTACATGTTTACTTCATTTGTCTTTTGTTTCTCTCTTTTATTCATATAAATATTTAGAGATATATATTTTCCTCCAAGTCTGCTTTGGCAGCATTCCAGAAATTTTGGCATGTTTTTTTAATGTTGTTATTATGTTCAATAAAATTATTGATTGTTTTTATAATTTGTTCTTTAACCCAATCATTCTTTAGAATTAGATTATTTAGTTTCTAATCAATTATTATTTTATACATCACTTGCTCTTTTTTAGATATAATTTTTATTACATTATGGTATGAAAAGGATGCATTTAATATTTCTGCTTTTTTACATTTGGTTCTGAGGTTTTTAATACCCTGAAACATGCTCAATTTTAGTGAAGTGCTATATACAGCTGAGAAAAGGTATAGCCCTTTTTATTCCTGTTCAATTTTCTCCAGTGATCTATCATATATCTAACTTTTGAAAAATCTCCATTCATAAGATCTTTCTTATTTATTTAGTTCTGCAGGGGGAAAATTGAAGTCTCCCACTAGTTTAGTTTGACTGTTTATGTCTTTCTGTAACTCATTTAACTTTTCCTTGAAGAATTTGGATGTTATACCATTTGTTAAATATATGTTTAATATCGATATTATTTCATTGTCTATAGTGCCTTTTAGTAAGAAGCATTTTCTAATTTATCTTTTAATTAATCTTTATTTCTGCTTTTACTTTGAGACACAATCACAATCACAGCTCCTTTTTTTTTTTTTTGCTACTTTTAACTGAAAAATAATAAATTTTTCTTCAGCCATTTACTTAAAGTCTATACTTTCTGACTCAAGAGTCTTTTATAAAGAACGCATTGTTGGATTCTTATTTCTAATCCATTCTGCTATCTATTTCTATTATGTGGGTGAGTTCACCTCATTCACATTCACAGTTTTATTAACTATGCATTTCCATCCCTCTTATTTTCTTTTTATTCTTCTCTGTATTTATCTTCTCTCTCCTTAAAAGTCTGTTTTGGGGAAAAAAATCTGTTTTTGTCTTGACCTATGCTCCTTTAATCAGTCCTCTATGTTTATTACCCACCTCTTTCTCTTGTTCCCTTTCCTTATTTCCCATTTGGCTCAGATAGACTTCCATACCCTATTGAGGGTGTGTGTGTGTGTGTGTGTGTGTGTGTGTGTGTGTGTGTGTGTGTGGTGTGTGTGTGTGTATGTGTAAAATTCTTTCTTTTTGGAGACAATTCATATGAAAGTAAGGTCTAGTGGCACTCCTCAACAATGAGATGATTCAAACCAGTTCCAATTGTTCAGTGATGAAGAGAGTTATCTACACCCAGAGAGAAGACTGTGGGAACTGAGTGTGGACCACAACATAGCATTTTCATTCTTTTTGTTGTGGTTCTCTACTATGTACTTTATTTACTTTATTCTGTATTTCCTCTTTCATTCTCCTCCCCCCAAGCAAGCTACAGTTAAGAAAAGATATATTTAGGTATACACACACATACACACACACATACACACACACACACACACACACACACACACACACACACACACACACACATATATATATTTCACACACTCACATCTACACATACATACACGTCTTTCCTAACATTGCTTCCTCTTTAACTAAGTTCTGCTCCCTAACTTGCCATTTTGTAACCTCTCCTACCCAAGGATCTTTCCTTTGTCTTCTTCTGTTACTCTTTGCTTCTTCATCTGCCCAATCCTCCCCACTGAAACTATTCCCAAATGAGTAATCCTACCCCTCTAATGCCTCTATGTCTATTCTTCCTCTGTACCTCATTTTTTATAACTTGATTATTATTTTTACTTAGAGTCTGACAATCTTTCTTTTGAGCTACCTTATTGTTGATATGAAACTTAAACATATATCATACATTTTCCTGTGTTAAAAAAAACATAATCAATTTGTCCATGTTTAAACATTTTGGTCATGTTTAGTTCCTTAAAACTGAAAATTTACATTGACTCTTACATGTTAAATTTCTGCTAGTTTCAGTTTTGGTTGAAAGAAAGTCCTGAAAATCTGCAAGTTCATTGAATGTCCATTTTTTTTCTCATTCAAAATCATATATAATTTTGCTGGATATATATTTTGGCCATAGGCCTAATTTTTTTTTGATTGTCAGTAGATATAATTCCAGGACCTATGGTCTTTTATTGTAACTGTTAATAAGTCTTGTACAATTCTAATTGTAGCTTCAATGTATTTCAATTTTTTTTCTTGTTTCTTGTGAAAATATATCTTTGATCTGGAGATTTCAAAATTTTGCAATAATATTCCTGTGTGTTTTCCACAAAGAATCTCTTTGAGGTAGTGATTGGTGGATTTTTTTCTATTATTAATTTTCCCTCATGTTCTATCACTCCAGGACAAATTTCCTGGATTATTTCCTACATTATTGTGTCAAGAGTCTCTCTAAGGTCACAACTTTCTTACAGTCCAATTATTCTTATGTTTTTCTTCTTGATATAGTCTCCAGATCTGTCATTTTTCTTATATTTCACATTCTGTTCTATTTTCTCATTCTTTATAGTCTGTTTTGTTATTTCTTGGTCTCTCATAGCTTTACTGATTTTGCCTTGCCCAAATCTAATTTTCAATGAGTTATTTTCATCTTTGAGACTCAATCTCCTTTTCTAGTTGGTTAACTTTTTTTACATAAGCTTTTTGTTTTTCTTGAATTTTTTTTAACTTTTTTTTATAGCTTTTCCTCAGTATTTTTCAGTTGATGACATCACTATATTAGAGTCAGAATACAATGTATCCTACAATGGCTGATCAGACCAATATGAGATCAGAATGCTCTGCCACAGGTCAGACACACATTGTCAATATGAACATTTGGGGTGCCTTCTCTAACTCTATACATTTTGTGTTTCTTCTGAGCTAAATATTTTTTTGTTTTGCTCATAGAACCCAGCACTTTCTCCGAGCAGGGCACACCTTGCTGGGTGGGACTCTGACAGTGTCTCCCAAGTCAAACAATCAATTCTAAAGTTTTTAAGAGTGACCTTTAGAGAGTCCTTATATTGCTTTTTCTTACCAATTTGTATGTTTGTGTATATGTGTAGGGGTGTGTGTGTGTGTGTGTGTGTGTGTGTGTGGTTGTTTAGTTGTTCAGTTGTGTCTGACTTTGTGACTACATAGACTCCATCCATGGAGATTTTCTGATAAAGATATTGCAGTAGGTTGCCATTTCCTTCTTCAGTATGTCCCCATTTTATTGGTAAGGAACTGAAGCAAACAAAAGTTAAGTGACTAGCCCAGGTTCACATAGTTAATAAATGTCAGTGATCAGATTTTAATTCATATCTTCCTGATTTCCAGGCCTAGTGCTCTATCTAGCACTTAGCTACTACACACACACACATATTTTAAAATGTACCCCCATATTTTAAAATTTCCATTTAAAATCATTATTTTGAGAAGAAGTTCATCAGTTTTAACAGAGGCAAGAAGTCTGTGGAACAAAAAGGCTAAAAAACCCTGTTTGAAAAGACAATGGCAAACTGACTTTGGTTATTGATGTGCTCACTGGTCATGCTAGATATGGAAGATGGACAATAAAGAGCTCTTCCAATTACTTCTTATGTGATCTTAGGTCACAATTTCCTCATAGTGCTTCATTTCTTACTGTCATACCTTTAAACAGATTAGCTCCAGGCTTGAAATATACTATCTCCAATTCTCTCCCTTTTCAAATCCCTAATCTCCTTCAAGACTTAGTTTAAGTAACACCTTCTATGTGAAGTCTTTCCTGATCCCCTACCTGATATTGTACCCCCACAATAATCTTATATCTACTTATTTCATGTATCCTTATAGACTTATAGACAAAATATATGTTGCCTTTCCCAATAGAATAAAAATTTCTTGAAGACAGACTCTTTCAGATGGGGGGAGGAAGAGGGAGAAGGAGGGGAAAAAGGAGAGAGAGAGTGAGAGAAAGAGGGAGAAAGTGGCTGGGGGAGGGAAAGGAGGAGGAAGGGAGGGAGGGAGAGAGGGGGGAGGAAGAGAGAAGAAAAAAGAGAGAGAGGGAAAGTGAGAAGATAAGAAAGGGGTAAGGAGGGAGAGAGAGGGAGGGAGAGGAAAGGGAGAATGAGGAGAAAGAGGGAGGGAAAGGGAGAGAGGGAGGGAAAGGGAAAGGGATGGGGGGGGGAAGGAGGAGAGGGGAATTCATTAATTTCCCCCTTATAATATGCCAGCTATTGTACTAAGCACTCAGGATAGAGATACAAGTGAAAAAAAAAAAAAAAGATGGTCCAGCCCCCAAGGAGCTCCCATTCTAATACGGGAAGACAACATATAAAACAGAGCTAGTAATTGAGGGGAATCTGAGGGACTAAGCTGGATGAGAATATAGCTGGCTGGTATGAATCTTTCTTAAAATGGAGATTCCTAAGAAGACTTGGAAGAGAAAGTGTTGGATGAGAGGTGGCAAAATAGGCTTTTATTTCTATCTGGGTAGTTTAGCACTTCACATTGAGCCAAGCACATAATAAATGTTTAATTAATGTTTATTGATTGGCTGATCTGAAAAAAGGAAAGGCCCCTAAAGCCTCATCAAGCCCTAAAATTTTGTGATTCTAGGATTAGAAATCCAGTAAAAGAGAGGAGTAAGGGACCTGAAACACCAGTCACTCAATAGGTTGCACAGTGAGGTAGAAGTTCAGTCATGCAACACTATAGGCAACTTGAGAATCAAGAAAGCCAAAAGGAAGTAAGTTGGATTGCTCCATGAAGAATGGGTTGAAATCAGAGAAAGGAGAGACATGCTAAATGCAGATGAATAGCAAAGTCACAATGATCATAGTGCATTTATCACATACCACCATGGCTCTTCCCACATAGTAGCCATACGGTTCTTACTTCCTGGAAAGTTAACCATTCTATCTATGCTAAAATACTTCAAGACCCTAGTACCCAGAGCAGAAGGGGAACAGAAGAGATGAAGGAGAACTTCAACTGTTAAGTTAAATAATCACCATTCCTAGTCTATTGTTGAATACTTTATACACTAGGAAATAATAAAACTTAGACTTAAGTTCCTATTACTCTCTATTAGTGAATGTGACCTTAGATCAGCATATCATTCATCCCTATGAGGAAAAAGAAGGAAGTTCCCTGACATGGCAAGCTTCCCAAGATAAGACTTAAGGCTTATCATGCCAGAAAATTTATACAAGCTTATGAGCCAGGAACTAGAGATTCAAATTCTGACAAACTTCATAATTTTCCGGTCTTCCAATATCTCCATATGTTAAGTGGAAATAAAAATACTGGTCATACCTACCATTAAGCATCCTCTATTATATTCCATTTAATAGAGTTTATTAGGTACACATTACAAATTTGCAGATAACACAAATCTGAGAGGGAAACTTAACACTGGATGACGGATTCTGTACTCAAATCCATCTTGAGTGGCTAGATCTTCAGATCAATAAAATTAAATCAAATAGCATAAATATAAAAATCTTAGTCCGGGGCTCCAAAACGTAACTTCAGTGACCTGGATGGGGATAAGTATGGCCAAAGAAAGTCTCAAAATACTTTGTCTTAAAAGAAAGTCAAGGCTTAATGGACTACAAATATGTGTTTTAAAAAATTGGCAGAGAAGCCAAGAAAACTGAAGTGATCTTAAGAGCATTAAGAAAGACAGAGTGTCTTGAACTAGGACAGTGATAGTTTCACTGTTTTCTTTCTGCTCTAATATGATAAATTTTGAGTATTTTGAATAGTCCCATATGCCAGATTTTAGGAATGGGATTGATACATGGGAAAATATCCATAACATGACAATTAGTCCTTTGAGATGATATTCTAGGATTTTGAAGGATCTGGGAATATTTAATTTGGAGAAATGAAGATCTCTATCTTTAAGTATCTGGAGGGTTCTCATGGAAGAGTAACTAGATGTATTCTGTTTGGCTTCAGAGGACAGAACCAGGAACAAAGAATAAAAGTTCTAAAGAAGTTGATTTAAGTTTTATGTAAAGAAAAACTTCCTAATAATTAGAGTTTTCTGAAAGTTTAATGGGTTGCCCCAGATGACAGACAGTGGGTTATAATTTTATGGAAGTCTTTAAGCCAAACGTTGATGACCACTAGTCAGGTTATTGTGTAGACAGGATTTTTAGTCAGGTATGAGTTAGAGCATATGGACTCTGAGGTCCTCTGAGGGCTCAGAGGACTCTGAAATATGGGGAGCAGTTAGATGGTACAGTGGATGGAACACTTACGCTGGAGTCAAGGACCTGAGTTCAAATTTAAACTCAGATACTTCCTAGCTGTGTGATCCTGGGCAAATCATTTTACCTTGATTGTCTCCAAAAAATACACAAAACAAAACAAAAAACAACTCTGAGATATTAGGATCCTCTTATTGTCTAATCAGGGAAAAACTTTTTTTGAGCAAGTTGCCCATGAATTAAGCCTTGAAAGAATTTCTGCAGAAATTTTTTCCTTCAGATTGAAATTGGAAGGAGAGTTATTCATTCCAGACACTGGGGATAATACCAACTTTAGCGACTAGAGTTAAAAATGCTATGTACAAACATGAGGGCTTAGTCCTATTATTAATCCCAAAGCAATATTGCTGAGACCCAGCACATTGCTAAAATCTCAGGTCAACATATCATAATTGGTTTTCAGGGCAGACCAGGATATGTTTATTTCCCCAAGCCTCCCCACAATTTTCAGACTGCCCATTCTTAAGTGTCACATCTTTTAGTCAAAATTCCCCATCTGAATTTAGGGGGAAGCTATGTCTATATCATTGGATATGTCAATCATAGATGAAGAGTGAGAGAGAAGATCATCACAGAACTATTTTCAAGACTGATCACAACTGCACTGCTTTTGCTAGGGAGGTGAGGAAATGGACCATGGTCAGAAAATGTGGATTTCTCACAGGTATGTGAAACACATTTTGGAGAATGGACTTTAGAGATCTGGATACTGTACTTCCATGGAGGTTTCTCTCTTCATGGCAGAATTTATGAATGAAAAAGCATTTATCAGGCATTTACATTATACCAGATATTCTCCTGACCTCTAGGGAAAAAATTAAAAAAAAAAAACAATCCCTGTCCCCAAAGTGTTTATATTGTAATGGGCATAAAGGAAAACAATGTATATATTGGAAAGTTAGTTAGGAAGGGAAGTATTGATCTGGGAAATCAAAAGGATGATGAATGGGGCCATAGGGGAAATGATTGACATGTTATTTCCAGATGCAATTTTAGTGTTGATTCAAGGGCAAGAAGTGAGAAGAGGGGGGATGGAATATGACATATAAGGACCAGATACCTCAGAGGATTCTTGAGATGAAGCCTGATTGCCAATGGACCATCTACTGACTACTGAGTCAGTCCATTTCCCTTGACCCTACTTAACAAAGCTCAGATTTGATTTATTCTTTGTTTAAGAGGACTTATATTTAAGCATCCTGAGAATGGATAGTGAGTAAGAGAGGGACCAAGTATAATCCCCACATATTCTACTTTTCCTGGGGCCTATATGTTTAGAATAGAGCATTTCTTGGTTTCAAGATATCCTGGTTTTCACCTTTAGTAAAAAGAGCACTTCCTTCTCTTACTGTCCATGACAACACTCGAGCTAGGGTTGGCACTACAGAGCAATCCAGTCATCCCAGGCTCTGTTTTCACAAGGAGGTTGACTCAGTCAACCGTGAAGATGAACAGAAGGTAATTCTGCGGAAAATTGCTGAGAATTGGCCCATTTGGGTGCCATGTTGCAGAGATCTCCTGCACATTGGGTGAATTGATTTTCGATAAAAAACATCACCTTGCTCTGTCCCTTTTTGCTGACAGTACAGAAGGAATGCTGAGCCCAGGAAAATCAGAAAGTTTAAAAATTCAAGGGAGCTTTCTACAAAGATGTAGCCTTTTCCCACAGGGCAGGAATGTTTTGAGCCCTAAAACACTTTGACTAATGTCTAGGCTGTTTTGAATGTAATAAATTCAAGTGATAACACCCATTTACAAAAAAGTTTCATAATAACCTTTTCTCACACACATGATTCAAATTATATTGGTCATCTCTCATTTACAGAGGAGAAATCAGTAACTCAAGAATAAGATCTAGACCTATTATTACAATGATAAACTGGCATGGGTCAGCATGTTCTCTGCACTTAGAAAGTTATCTACAGCACTAAGAGAGTAACTTATCTAGGATCATCTAATCATAATATGCCCAAAGTGGTATTTGAATGCACATCATCTTGCTTATACACTAAGCCTCTATATCTCATGACATAGTATCTCATTGAGGCCAAAATTTGAACATTATTAAATATGTGACTATGGACAAGTCCCATAACTTCTTTGAATTATCAGCTTAGTTATTTGCAAAATGGTAAAAAATAATATTTATCTAATATTTGTTTTGCAAGGTTATTGTGAGGCACAAATAAATTTATAAAGTGCTTTGTAAATATCAAAATACAGGGTGTCCTAGAAGTTTTAAGCTATTAAAGCTTTAATAAAGTTTGTAATGAATATAATAATAAATAAATTTAAGAAAGCTTAAACTATTAAAACTTCACTAAGGCTTATGGAATGCCCCATATATAAATGTCACTAGTCATTAATTATCTTTCAAAAAATTAATTATTAGATCACAGAGCTTGAACTGGAAGGAAACCTCAAAGGCCATTTAGTATAACCTTTTTACTTCAGAGATGAGGAAATTGAACTTCATCATTTGTAATCCTCTATGCCCAGAAATGACTTTGGCTACATATAGTTCTGAATGCTAATTGGGAAATGCTTAAAGCATTCTTGCAAATCAATTCTTCTCTAACATGGTGACTTTACTAGCAAGGTTTAACCTCAACAAAATTGTGAGAACATCAGAGTTTTTTTTTGTCTTTGACTGCAAAAGAATCAATTTCACAACTTCAGAAACTGAGACCCAGAGAAGTGACATCATCCAATTAGTTAGTAGCAGATCATGGACTGGAAGTTACATCTTTTGCCTCTCTCAGCAGTTAACCTAGGATTAATTGTTTGGGCCTAGGACAAAGATTAGGCCCTTGACTGATCCAAAAAGGGTTCTAGGATCAGTTTATTGTCCTAGGTCATAGAGTTAAAAGAATATAAAGAAGTATGAATAAAGTTGAATTACATTAATCAGTAGTCTCCCCTATATCCACTATTCCTATGTATGTTTTCTTTGCCCCTATGAGTCTACAGATGCATGTCTCAAACTCATTTCTTACTTTCGGTGGAGGCCTCAAATATGGTTCCTTCATGAACTCTGGATTATCCCAGCATACAATCTTGTTTTACTGACACTTTGAACATACCCTTTTCCCACATGCAGGATTCTTTCTCTCAAAGTCTAATGATTTGCCCCTATGATCCCATAGAAAGACAAATAGCTAAGGATGTCCTAGTCAATGTGTAATAGATGATTCTACCAAGAAAAATCATACACATGATACTCTTTTAAGTTTAATCTTCAATATTAATATTTTCTCTATCAGTTTGAAAAATCTAATCAACAAAAACAATAAAGTAAACCATAATTTGTAGCATTTGGCAATTGCTGAAGTATAAATGATCACTTTGAAAATTTAACAGTAATCATCTCAAGATGGTTTAAGTTGTCTCCAACACACTCTTTCAGAGACATCATAGGAAGAAGGATTTAGAAAAGCTCTGGATGGATTTAAATAAATGTAATTCTGCAGTTCAAAGGCTATGTTATTATTATTAGCTTCATGTTTTTGCATATAAAATCATTTATTTGGTTCTTCCATCCCTAAAAACATTCATTCTCATTATTACCCTAGCCCTGGCATTCCTGCTATTTTTATTCCATTCTGCAAATCAGATAACCACAAGCCCCCCTTGGGAGGAAATAAGTCACTATTGGACTTTGCATGTTTTCCTGGAATTATGCATCTTCATCTTCACTTAAGCCATTTTCTGCTTTGCAAAAAGTGAGTACCTTCTTTTCTTCCTCCTCCTACTCAACTCCCAAAGCTTTTCTATCGTTTTCTCTAAGAACTGTAATCAAATCCCACTACCATTGCCTCTGGAACTATTAACAAATTGCCCTATTATTCCACTCATCATCTTTGTGATTTCCCAGACCATAACTTGACCACCTTTCCTCTACATGTATTATCTCCTTAATTAGAATATTAGCTCCTTGAGAGCAAGAATTGTCTGGCTTTTACAATTATATATTTGTATCCCAAACATTTAGCACTGCAATTGGCATATGAAATATTCTTTAATGTATTTTTATTAATTCATTCATCCTTCACAAGCCTTAGATATTATTTTCTGAATAAAGATATTTCAGGAGATGGGTGAGCTCCCCATGCCAAGTGAATGGTCTCTTTCTTGGAGATTGTAATGAATTTTTTTTAAATTTACTGAAATGTTATTTTGGAATCTGAGCCATATATTAACTTTATGGAGTTCTTCTTTGACATGCACTGAATGATATATCATTATTCATCTTGAGATAACTTAATAGTATACTGTTCCATATCAAACTACTTTAAGAAAAAATAATTATTTTGGAATTCATATTTGCTCAAATGTAGAATGTTAACCTGAATATTGAATTTTGGGATAGGAAAATAACTCCTATAATCATAGTTCTAAGCAGAGAAATAATGCAGTTCAATTTAGAAATCATAGAAGCACGGATTTTAGGAGAAGAATGGAGATGATTAGAGATCAAGTGACTTAGTCTCCTGTACCAGATTATTGATCTGCAAATTATTGGCTATAATCTTCATGAGAAAATTAGCTTCTCTCTCCCTCTGAAGTTGCTCATAGCTAGTTTGAAAAGTTAGAGATAACCCAGCCTACTGGACCAAATTTTCTTTACTTTTTCATGTCACCTTTATTTCCAAGGATGTTCCTCTTTCCTCCTATGGATGATTCATTCTTTGTTTAAATAAAAAAATAAAAATGAAAAAGACAAAGAAAAAAAAAAGCAAGTCAACAACACTAACTAGAACTTCAATAGAGCATATGCAATATTCCACATCCACAATCTCCCTCCTTTGCCAAGAAAGGAGATGAATCTTCCAAATTCTTTAGGGTCCAAGTTAGACACTACAATTATACTGTATCCCTTTTTTGAAGAGGAAAATGGGAGACTGTTGTTAAGATTTATAATATTGTAGCTACTGCTTAATTGTTGATTCTTCATGTTGCATGCGTCTTCAGTTCCTAAAAGGTTTTTCCTACTTCTCTAAATTCTTTAAATTCATTGCTTCTTACAACATAGTAATTATATTATAGTATATTCATGTGTGCTGACTTTTTTTAGCTGTCCTTTAATTTATACACATCTCTTTGTTTTCAATCCTTTACTATAAAAAATGGTATTCTGAATATTTTGGATCTATTGCACTTTCTTACCTTTGATATCTTTAAGATACATGCTGATAAAGATGATTATGAAAAGCAAATGAACATGGTAAGTCCTATGCTTTACACAATGGTCAAACTCTAGGGTTATTTTCTCTATACATCAGGATCTGTTCTTTGTGTTCTCCTACATTGTGTTTGGGAGAGAGTAAAGCAGTGGGTTGAATTTCAAGTTTCTTGAGGTCTTAAAACATATCATGCATATACTTTTAAGAAGTGATAAATCTATGTGACAAGTTTGGTCAGAAGTCCATCCTTGATGGCACCTTTAAAAGCTTTTTTCTTCATTCTTGAGTGTGCTTTTGCCAGAAGTTCTCATAGTCAAAGACTGGAAGAATCTAATACTTTTCTTTGGAGAATTAAGGCATTAATTTCATTTTTACATATGATATAGTCAGTCATCAACCAAATTGCTTTGAATTTTCAGCATATGCTGGCAAAACATATACTCTCTTAGTTCTTATCAACCTGAAAAAGTTTGAGATGTGGTTCCAGAAATAGACTGTATATAGGTGGCTAAGTGTGGAGAAATACATCATCAGAAGAGTGACCACAAACTGACATAATATATAGATACAAACATATAGTTGCATATATACATGTGCACGCATGCAGTCACATACACACACACACACACACACACACACACCACATACTCAGGAAGCTATGACAAACATACATTAAGGTATAGATGAAGTAAATTCTGTGTCAGTGGATGAAGTATTCATATCGATGAAATCACATGTCTTTTGGAGTATCCAAGTATTTAGGTTTTTGTTTTTCTTTTGTTTTGTTTTGTTTTAATTTAGACCCCTCAAGCTTGTAGAAATTGTCACAATAAAATCATACAACACAAAAATGATGTGATTGGTTGATTTTTGAAATCTCTGCTGGCTCTAAAATTCTGTAGCACTAATGCATACTCAAGGGACAAGAGAATCTAGGGCCCTTCAATTGTTATGTGCTGCCTTTGAACTTGAAAAAATAATAAATGAGACTTTGGAAGCATAGGTAAATATTGTGTCCTTCACTTGAAAAATATATTAGTCATATTCCCATCATTATAGTAATAGAAACTTAGGATAGGCCTTATGTATAGATTGAATGGATCCCCTCCATCTCAGCCTAACTCCCACAAGATCTTGTATCACTTGTATGTACATAATTATTTGCATATTGTCTTCCCTGTTAAATGTAAACTCCTTTAGGATAAAGAGCTCACTTTTCCTTTTTTTTTTTTTTTTTTGGTATCCTTAGAGCTTAGCACACTTAGTAAACACTTAACAAATATTAGCTGACTAATTACTTGGTAAGCCATTATATAAGTAGAACAAGGAAGCAAAATGGTAGAAACTTTGGAAATAGAAGGGAGTATGTAGGTTCCATATGTCTCCTTCTTTAGCTGGGCTTGTGATTAGCCCATATATTTAAGAAACAGGACCTAATTTTAGAGGTTCAAGCCAAGCCCATCACTTTTCTGCCCAGATTCCTTGGACAGCAAGAATAAATGTTTTCACAGGATCATAGGTTCATAGATGTAGATGAGAGAAGTCATCTACTTTATTTCCTTTTTGTTACAAAAAAATGAAACTAAGGCCTGGAGAAATTGTTATTTACATAAGGTCACAATAAGCAGGGGCAGTTTTAGAAACACAGGACTATAGATTTAGAGCTTCCAGAGACCTTAAAGGCCATCTATTCTAGTCCTTTCATCGTACATGTGAGATATTAGGGTCTAGAGAGTTCAAATGTCTCACCTAAGATCAAATAGTAAAGGTGGTGCTGTAATTTGAATCCAGATTGTGTCATTTATTATCTAAAATTCTTTCCACTGTACTAAGCTACTTTTTTTTTTTCCTGAGTCATGAGAAATGTATGCTAAAGACTCAGTCCTATATCATTGTGGTGACAAAATTGCATAATTTGTATTGCTGGGAATTTGGAAAAGTTGGAGGCAGAAAGATTTTCATGCCAGAGATCTCATTCTTATGATGGTTGGAGGGAGCCCTCTAATGCCAAATTATCAACAAGTAAAGATAGAATTTCTACCCATCCTTGAAAGTCCTCATTGCAGAAATGGCAATATGAAGGAATAGAATATTATGCTCCTCTCCAGTGGGATATTGTAATGAACTCCATCAGTTTAAAGTCATTGTGGGTTAGGAGTGGGTACTGTTAAAGGAAATCACTAAAGGAAATTTAAATGAGAAGCTGAATCACAGAATCACTAAATGTGAAGGTTAGAAGGACACTTAGAAGGTCATCAGGTAGCTCCAGTGTTATAGCAGATAGTATTCTATTTAGAGTCAAAAAGACCTGATTTCAACTGCAGATAATAGGGGAACTCTAGGAAAGGTATATTTGAAGCAAGGATACTTACAGCAGGGTGTTTACTCAGTGTGATTGATGAGATAATGGTTCTCTAGTTCACATATACTTAATGTGATATAATGATGTAATCACTCTAGTATGATATAATGATATAATCACTCTAGATGGCATATATTTAGTGTGATGTAATGATGTAATCAGACTGAGAAATTTAAGGACTGAGAGGACTGGAGAAGAGAGCGCAAGCTCAAGCTCGATCTCAGACTCAGACTCAGACTCAGACACAGAGGAGACACAGAAGATGGAGACAGAAATAGAGATAATTGTGGTGGCTCTCTTACCTCCATCACTCCTCCTCTTAAGACCAAGGCTTGTCCAGAGATCCTTCAGAGAGCTAGTCTGGACATTACAGCCCATATTTAACTATATCAGATTACTTTCTGTCTTGGGAAGAGGAGAAATAAAAGAGGGAGGAAGAAAAATTTAGAACAGAAAATTTTGCAAAAATAACAGTTGAAAACTATCTTTATGTGTATTTGGAAAAATAAAATACTATTAAAATGAGGGTCAACAACAAGAGTACAAGGTTGTTCTGGGGATCAAATGGGATGATACATGTAAAATGTTTTATGAGAGTTATCTATAGTGATAAGAAAATGCTAGCTATTATTATAGTCCAACCACATCATTTATAGATAAGAAAATGAATGTCCAAAATCAAGGAGTAACTTTTTGAAGGTCCTAAAATTTGTAAGGAGAAGATTAAGAACTTTAATTCTGCTCTTCTTATTTCAAAGTCAATGTTTTTTCCTACTATATCATGCTGGTAAAACATTATTTCCTTTGTAAAAAAAAATTATTAATGGTAGGAAACCTTTTTGCTCACATTAATAGTATTATTAATAATACTATTGAGGATTTTGAGTTCTAATTTTTTTTTCTCTCTCCTTCCTTATCTCCCCCCCTCCCCAAGACAGCAAACAATTTTATATAGGTCAGACATCTACAATACTTTTAAACATATTTCTGTATTAGTCATATTGTGAAAAAAAATCAGAACAATAGGGAAAAAGTAAGTAAACAAGCAAACAATGGTGAAAATAGTAGGCTTTGATCCCCATTCAGTCTCCATAGTTCTCTCTCTGGATGCAGATGGCATTTCCCATCAGAAGTCTATTGAAATTGGCTTGGATCACTGCATTGCTAAGAACTAAATTTATCATGGTTGATCATCATACAATCTTGCTGTTGCTGTGTACAACTTCTGGTTCTGGTCACTTCTCTCAACATCAGTTCATATGACTCTGTCTAGGCTTTTCTGAAAATTAGCCTGCTCATCATTTCTTACACCATAATCTACTTAGCCATTCCTCAACTGACAGGCATCCATTCAATTTCCAATTCGTTCAATACTTTGATACAGCGATTCAAAGATCTGACTCTGAGCTCAGAAACATTTCAGTTTACTTGAAGGTTTTTGTAATGGCAAATATAATGGGAAAATTACTTAGAATATTGAAAAATGGATCAGAAAAAGTGGAGGTGGGGGCCACTAGTCTCTAAAGGAGAGTTCTGAGATAATGTAGTAAACTCTGACCTGTATTGAGAGCACAGAGCATTTGACCATGTAGTCCAGGGGTTCTCAAACTATGGCCCGAAGGCCATATGCGGCTTGCTGAGGACATTTATGCGGCCAGATGGGCTATGGCAAATGGGCTGAGGGGCGGAGACAGAGTGTGAGTTTTTGTTTTTACTATAGTCCGGCCCTCCAACAGCCTGAGGGACAGTGAACTATCCCCTATTTAAAAAGTTTGAGGGCTACTGATATAGTCTATCAATATAGACAACCAATAACCTAGCAGATGACAAAGCCTACAAGAGGAGAGAGGGGCTATAAAAGCCACGGATACAGTATATACTATGTTTTCACTTGAGCCAAGTCAAAAGCAAACTGAATAGGTCCAAACCTTGATCAGTTTAGGCATCTTAGAGAAATATGTTACCTATGATTTAAATATGAGGGAGAATGGAAGACCATTTCCAATGTAGAATATTTATGATAAAGGGATGACCAAGTTAGCACATTCAAATGGCCTGGAGAAGGATATAGTTATCACTCAGGCCAGGGGGAAAAAAGGTGAAAAAGTTATTGTAATCTTAGGCTGCACTGAGAACATAGTATTCAAAATTATGCAATTTGAAAGTTAAAAAGGACATCAGATATCAATAAGCCCAATCTAGACTAAAAATGAATCCCTACTGGGTCATAATCAAGTGCATTGCTTATATCATCATATTAAATATAATTATATCATCATATAATATAAATATGTAGTTGCATATTATATATACATGTATATTTATTATAACTCCTATATATGTACTTTTGTGTATATATAGATATTGAGAATCTATCATTCTTTTAGGACAGTGCTACCAATAATTCAAAACTTAACACAGCATAGCTACAAGCTACATTGGAGTTCAGATTAATGTGTCTTGCTGCCATGATGGTTCCCCTATCCTTCTATTTTCCACTTCTGAAACCATAATCAAAATAAGTCTATAATTGCTCATAATCTATGACTCCACTTAATACCCCCATAACTTTCCAAATCAAAATATACCTTTCTGACTAATCCTTTATATGTGTTTTCTCTGTCTATTAGAATGAACTCTCCTAGAAGGTAAAGACTATCTTTGCTTTTATGTATTCTTAGCACTCAGCACAATGCTAGGAATATAATAAGTCTTTAATAAATTCATTTTCACACACCCACTCATTCAGTCATTTATATATCTTCCTAAACAAGGTCAGGTCACTCAGCCCCACCAGGATTTCCTAGAGTTATAATTATCTCTCTCTAGGGGAAGAGGATGTTCTGTTGCAGAATTCTTATATTTGTGTACATTTTTGAGCAAGGATACATACAGGGTTTCCCAAAATTCTTAGGGTAGCTTTAAGCTTTAATAGCCTTAAAAAAGTATGTAGAGGTACATGAAAACATGTACATGCTACATATATTTCTGGAGTGTGAAAACAGAATGGTTAATGGCTTTACTTTTATTAAATGATTTACTCTAGCTCCTTTACTATTCAGAAGAGACCAGGTTGAACTAAGAATCAGATAAAATTGAATAAAATTGAGCATTCCTTAAGCTGGGTAGATTGGAAGTTTTCGGCAGTATTCCTGCATTGGAAGTTTCTTGCAGCATTGGCATACTAAACTCTTAACTTCCCTTGCTATGCCAGATAACCAACTCAGACTGATTCATATCAGCTTCCAAATCTGGAGAAAAAAACAGCCCAGATGGACCTCATAAGACTGCTACTATACTATAAGACCTTACATGTCTACCTAGTTAGAAAGAATAAAGCCATGGATATAACCTTACTTTTTTGTGTTTCTTAGACCAAACTCTGTGGGGGGAGGGAAGTTGACAGGGTATATATAGTGTATTTATAAATGTATAACTACATTGGTCCCAGGTATGGGACACATATGTGTTTGTGTGTATAAGTGTGTACATGGACACACACTATATAAAGTATATATACATGTAAATTTATCTTTGTATGTGTCTATACATATATATGTGTATATATATACACATATATATAATATATCTATATACACACACACAGGTGTCCCTTGAGTATACATACAATATGTGAGCATAAAAGTGTGAAGATATTTGTGTATAAGTGTGGGGGGGGAGGGATATATATGTATGTAAGTCAGGGTAAACATCAGGGCAGCAAAATACATCAACCTGAACTCCAATGTAGTTTGTAACTATACTGTGTTAGCGCTTAAATTCCTGTTAGCACTTTCCCAAAAGAATGATAGATTTTTAAAGTCTATATATACACAAAGATATGTTCATATATGTATATATACAAGTTATTAGCACATATGCATTTTTGCATTTGAATTACACTTAGGAAAAATATACACATATCCCATGGATCTGTGTTAAAATGTTTATGTCTGTGAAGCACCTTCAGAAGTTCTAGGAGCTAGTAGAAAACCAATGTGGTTATGGACCTTAAAAGTTGAAGAGATGAAGTAAAAAGAGTTATTACAGTGGTCTGGGATTTACTGGATATATGGAATGAGAAAGAAAAATAGAAGTCAAAGGAAGATGAGGTTATGCTCCAATATATGTTGCTGACAAGTTCATCATTCATGGTGAGAAAACAGTATGGGGTAAAAGAAACCCAGAAATATGTGGTTTATACTAAGCTACCATATTAATGTAAGAGAGTAGGTAGTATTCAGGGGGCTATAGGGTTGTCCCTTCCCTTGAGGAAATGATTTCTTAATGGTCCAAGGATTTGCTGACACACCAGCTCCTTTCTTGATGCACACCTATAGAAGAAATCCATAAAAGGTTATTTTGCTCAATCCTCAAAGACAGGTTCAGATGGAAATTTGAGCAGTGTACTTCATTGCCTGATAGACACAGACCCTAATGGGAATTCTGTGTCCCTTCATTTACTAATTGTTGTTTGTCATTCATTTTAGAAGAGGCCAGGATGATGCCTTGACTTGAGGTAAATTGGATTTTAGTGAGGCATAGCTGTATAAAGTTGTCAGTCTCACTTTTTCTTCAAGTCTAGATGCAAGAAAAAAGACAGGACAAAGTTGCAATGGCTGAGGATGCAGTGCATGACTTTGGCCTCTGATGTCTGACTGAGCTCCATAGCACCTTCTTCATGGCGATTAGAACAAATAGCTCTCATCTGTTTATTTCTCTGGTGAAGTTTTCACCTGCTTGCGGTAGCCATTCCCCTAAATCACCAATTGGTTTGTTACCCTCAACCTGATTAAGCCTGAGTGTAATGGGAAACTGAGGACTCCTCAAGAATAGTCACTTGATAATTCCAGACCCAATTTCATAGGTCTGTTAAATCATCAAGGCTCTAGGAAGGAAAACAAAAGATTTGCTTTTCCAGTAGAAATACCAATTTCCTGGACCTTTACTTAACTGCTTAGAGAAGAATCTAACTATTTAATGACCTGGAGATATTCTAAGAGATCTATAAACTGGGTAATTTCTATTTGTTGAGGAAGCCTGAGGTAAACTAAGTCTCCTTGGTTATTCTAGTTTAATGAACTACTTACCTCTAAACAAATCCCCTCTTTGTGGGGGATTATATGGTTTCTTATAAACTCATTAACTAAGGTAGATTGAATTTTATAACTTAGATTCAGTTTATTTGGGGAATTTTGGAAAATGAAATAGGGTAAACTGTTGTAAGCAGTTGCAAAACTGACCACCATAAAACATCTGCAAACAGTTGTAAACCTTGTGAAACTGGCCATCATAAAATTCAGGTCAAAATTTAACAAGTTCATGATTCTTCCAAGCATATTCTTGTGGTCACAACTATATAACTCATTTTAATCTCTGTGGAAATTAACCTTTCTCTATTGGTAGAACTCCAGTTTAAAGAAGTTCACTTCTTGTAAGCTTCTATAATAAACACTTCTATTCTTCACTTGAGATATCTCTCAGTATTTGTAAGTTGAATTTGCCATACCACACAAACCTATCTGCCAAATCAGTTTTACTGAGGTGCAGTCACTGCTCACATTCCCCAGGAAAGTTCAGTCTTTAGGCCAGGATTTGGAGAGAGTGAGCTTTAAAGAGGGGATTGTGTGCATTAGGGAAGCTGGGCTTGCTCAGTGAATAGGGGGAAGAATGAAGCCCACGGGAAACTCCAAGGTGTTCTCACCTTAGGTGTGAATAGCTTTAGTCTACAAAGTTAAGCAAGTCATTTTGTTGAGATTGGGAAAGAGACTCCAAAGGTTTGGGGTCACAGACCAATGTCTTAAGGTGTCTCAAAAGAATTTGCAGGCTTGAACCCATTTTGTGGTCAAGGGGCAAAGTTTATTGTCATTGTAATGCCATTACAAGAAGACTAAATTCCAATGCAATTCAGCAGAGAAACAGAAGCATTTATGTTATAGATATTTTAAGTTTATGGCCCAGAGGTAGGACAAGGAGTGGTCTCAGGAATTTGATATTCACTGACCAACAGATTATCTCTCTGTCTGCAAGGAACTGAGGAGTAGTCTATTCAAAATCAGATAGATTGTTATTAGACTGGGTTTGGAAATTCCCTGAAGCAGACTCCAAGGCCAGAAGATTTAGAATTACTGACATTGTTAGAGCAGAAGCCCTCTAAGGCCAGGGGACCTCAAAATCATTGCTGTCTCCCTTAGAAGCTATTTTACATCAATTTGATCTTCAAGCTGGCCTTCAGTTTTGCTGGAAAGGGGTTGCAGAATAAACTATTTGGGAGAAGCTTTGTTAACATGTTTGTGCCCTACTGGTCCATTCCTTTTGGTAAGAATTCAAGAACAAGATTTAGGTTCTCTTGTTTGTCTAGTTTTGAGTTGTATATCTTTTCATTTCTCACAGAAGTTTTAACATAAGCACTGAACCTGCGATGTCATTTCTATAGAGAAAACCCAGATGAGGAACATGGTCTACTAATGCAGGTTGGAAACTCCTCTGGAACTTATTCTTATTTAGAGTTATCTAGAACCTCAGTGTCAAACTCAAACAGAAATGAATGGTTTTAGGTCCCATATTGACTTAGAAAAACACAAATTAGCATTGCATGCTATTTTCTTTTTACAATATTTATTTTGTTAAATTGATTTGACAGGTCAAGAAATTTATGCAATGCTACAAAGCCATTATGGATCTGATATGGAATTTGAATTTAGTTTTCTCTGCCTTTAAGGCAAGCTGTCTATTCATTATTCCATGAAGCCTCTGCTATGGGTTTGGGACCTGAAGAATATTGAAAAATATATTATGTGATGGATTTCTTCTCCTGAAGCCAAAGACTTCTGTATTGGGAGGAGTTTATGAGGCATAGCCTCCTATTTGGGTATGCTTGAGAAAGACATTGGGTCCCTCCAGTACTAGGAAAGACCTTTAGTTTCTCTGAACTGCTTCTTCCTCTTAAGGTCTGAAATTCCTTCATCAAAACAAAAAGCTTTTCCTTCCACCATTAAAGATAAGGCTTAAAATGCAAATCCCTGTGGGAAAGAAACACAGCAAGCCCTATTCACAATAGTGATACATAAAGGATATCCAATCTTTCCTGGGGACCGGGGATTGATGGGAGAGAGAGTAAAAGTCTGAGGTCATTGGGAATCCGAATGACCAAGGGAAGGGCCTTATCCAGTGAGAGAAAGGGAGCACAGTAGGGAAGCTGGTAGTATCAAAATGGAATGTTGCCTCCTTGACCATTTATCTGGGACCAGTCATGTAGATAATGCATAGGGCTGGCAGTCAGGCTGCCTGAGCTCTTACCCTGTTTCTAGCACTTATTCACTAGGTGACCCTGGGACCTCAGTTTTCCTGTTGACTGACCAACTGAGGGAATCCCTCTCTTACTTGTCATGAAAATGAATTGATTTGTATAGATTTTTGTGTGTAATTTCATGTGTACATTTTGTTTCCTTCATAGAATATAGTGTTGGGAAATTCCTCAATCCAAAGTTCCTAAGATCCTATTGAAGAGCAATTCCTCCCAACATGGTTGGTTTGATTGGAGGTCAATAAATCAAAAGTCAGAGCTAGAAGATAAAAAGTTTAATTAGCATCAGCTGATGGGATGTTGGGAAATACAACAATACAGAGAACAAAAGGAGATAACATTTGTATCTGGAGTTTTATAAAGCACTAGAGGAACATTACTGGCGGCAAAAGAAGTTTATCAGGTGAGATTGGTCAGACTTTTTCCATTTGGGAGAAATTGAGTAATGAGGGACAGGATGTCAGATAATTTAGAGGACAATGTGTTAACCTTGGAATTGGAAGCTTTTATTCTTGGGGTCTCCTGAGACTGAGCTTGTTGTGGTGGGCTAATGCATTTCTCTCAAATTATTTTTATCAGAAAATATTAGCAAGGCCAAAAAAAAACCCAAACCAAACCAAACCAAACCAAAACAAGACAAAACAAAACAAAACAAAAAAAGCCCCTCTAAGTCAATGGAGGCCACCTTCAATATAAAATCAGTGAGGCTCATTCTGTCCTTGTCAGTCTGAAAGTATGTATACAATACAGTAGTTCTATTTCTTTGACTTCTAAGATTGCTTTTTTTTTTTCTAAGATCTCCCACTTTCACAGTATATAGATTTTTATCCCCACTTTCTCCACAATTAAAAGCTCCTTGAGGGGAGGTATTATTTCACTTGTTTTCTTTCTAGCTCTATATCTGGGACCAATTATGTGGGACAGATGTCTATTACAATGTGTGGAGCACATTAAGATTTAATAAATGGTTTTTGAAAAATGGTATCTACCTGCAGAGAAAAAACTGATGACTTTTTGTCTTTATTTTTCTTGCTTTTCTTTTCACAACATTGCTAATAAGGAAATATGATTTACATTATTTCATGTGTTAATTTATATCACATTATTTGCCTTTTCAATGGGTAAGAGAATTCAGAACTCAAAATTAAAAAAAAATTAATGTTAAAATAAATAATACTTTATAAAAATAGTTCTTGAATTACAATAATAGTTAACCTTTATATAGTACTTATTATGTGCCTCGCAATATGCAAAGTACTTTACAATTATTATCTCATTTAATCTTCACAATAACCCTAGAGGTAAAAGAAGTTATTGATATAATTTTATAGATTGAAAAAAAACAGATTAATAGAGGTAAAGTGACTTGTCCAGGTTCAAATAGCTATTATATGTCTAAGGTCACATTTGAACTCAGATCTTCCTGACTCCATTCTCAGTACTCTATCTACTCTGACAATTCTACATACTGTACTACCTTACCATTCCTAGGTATGGAAGCTTTTTCAAGATAAGTAAATCGATAGCTAGATGGATTAATGCCAGAGTATCCAGATGCTTAACACAGTAGTAGGACAATGTTAATTTTAAACAAAGATTAAAAAAGAAATAGTATGTGGCAGGCAGGGAGTTAGTAGAAGTAGTTTAGCTAATCCACCCAACATATAGACCTTGTCAGTATTATGTGCTGTTCTATTCTTACAGTCTCCACTCCTGCTGTGATGAGAGAGTAGTACATTCATCTTCTCAATTCTTTTCTGGGTCCAAGGTTGGTCAGTATAATTATACAGCATCCAGAATTGATAGCTGTTCTTTCTGTTTACATTGTTTTAATTATTATATATATATTTTCCTGATTCTGCTTATTTTATTCTGCTTTAGCTTACATGAGTCTCACGTTTCTCTAAATTTTTCACGCTCACTATTTCTTAAAGTACACTAATATGCCATTAAATTTATACATCAAAATTTGTTTAGTTATAAATCAATCCATGGGTATCTATTCTTGTTTCTAGATCTTTGCAACCACAAAAATTGTTGTGACTATTTTTAAATATAGAGGACTTTTTCTCTTTGGGAATATATGCCTTATAGTAAGATTTCTGAGAGCTTGACCTTGGGAAGCAGAGCAGAAACTTTGTTGAGGCCTTCCTAAGTGAAAAGCTTTTGCATTTAGGCCTAAATATATGGGAATTTCATGAGTATCATCCAATAAATTTAGTAAACTTCAGCATCAAGTTGGTTTTAGAGAGATGAATTTTTCAGACAAGGAAATGCTCAAAAGACTTTCAACTAGGTAAAATGGTTGCTCTGTTCTCCAACAACTGGAAATATACCCAAACCACTGAGATCACAACTCAGAAGGAGGGAGAGATCTCTGGGGCATATCAGGGAAAGATTCTAGGAAAGGGAAGCATTTAAGTTAGGCCATGGCAGGAGAGTAGTATTTTAGTTAGCAGCATTAGAAGGAACAAAAATGTAAGGACAGGGAGATTCTTTTGCATACATCATGTTTTTGGGCACAGTAGCAAATTATCTATTGATAAGGTAGAGTGGGAATAGATTATGGAAGGCTATGAATGCTAGCCTAAGCAGTTGAGGCTACTGAATAGTTAAAATTGTAGCTACCGAAGGTTTGTTTGCTCAGAAGTGTAACATTATCCAAACTGTGCTTTTTGATAACTAGTATAAGTCAGGAATTTTTAACTTAGAGTCCAAAGAGTTTCTGGAAAAATTTCAAAGGATCTGTGAACTTAGATGGCAAAAATAATTACATTTTTATTTTCACTTATTTCTAACTGAAATTTAGCGTTTACTGCAATTGTTTAAAAATATTATTCGGAGAAGAGGTAAAATACTTCACCACACTAATATGGGTGTCCATGACAACAAGGAAAAGGTTAAGTAAGAATTCTTGATATAAGTAGTGTGAAGCGCAGTGTTCAGAGGGGAGAAACTAGAGGCAGAGTTGCCTATTATGGGCCTATTGCCACAGTCCAAACAAAAAGTGGTGATAGTGTGGTTGCTGTTCATTCAAAATGATAGTACTATGAATCTTCAGCATCTGTGATCTATGAGTTACCTGTGGGCAGGAAGCATAGAACTGAGCTAGAATCAATTTTAAAAGGTCCATCCTCCACTTCAGTGTTAGGGATTACTTTTGGTGGGGGAGAAGCGGTTGCTCCCATCTTCTTAAACAAATCATAAATATCCCAGGCTGCAATAAGAAATAAGGACTGCAGCCTGGGTGTTTATTTAGATTTTATGGCCCATTTATTGTCTCATATTCTCCCAGTCAAAGATAATTATTTCTTAATTAATCACACATAAACAGTTCATATCCTTTGCAGAACTGGCTATTTAAAAAAGCATCTATCACAGCAATTGGCCCCATATATTGAACTGCAAATTACCTATCCTTGTTTGGCTTAGTTGGATGGCTTCATCTTCATTTGTATTGTCCATTCATTGCCTGAGATGGTAGGAAGGGGAGCAAGAGCATTTTCTGGCTTCTGATACTCACACAAACTTGAATTCTCTAGGAAGATTCTTTTTATGCTATCTTCTTTATTGCAGGCTACTTTTTCTCTCACTCTCTCTGCACATGGTATATAAGGATGGGGCAGAAATTGGCCACCCAGGCTCATTGCATCTATTTTTATCTCTTTGTCCAGATTCCTATTGTTCCCTTTGGGTCACTCTTCTTTCTTTGTTAAGGAGTTAAATATCTGACTTACCATTCACTCTCCACATACTTAGATTTATACTAGCTGTATGCCTGAGAAAATCACATATCCTTTCTGAACCTCAGCTTGCTTATGTGTAAAATAAAGATAATAATAGCATCTATATAATAGAATTCTGGTTATCAAATGAAGTAATACATATATAGGTTTTTGAGAATTTAAAAACAATTTGTAAATGTAAATTACTACCACTTCAAATTCTGATTTCATTTTTGGAAAGTTTTTGAACATATAGGCCCTCTAGTTCTAAGAGCTATACCTTCATTCTGCATCTTCCACAAATAGGAAGGGTCACATCATAAAACTCAACATCACCTACTTTGCTGATTTTGAAGCTTAACATTCTCCTATATGATACTATACTACCTTTCCCTCTCTCTTAGTGCTTTACTAACTGTTGATCCTCCTGACCTTCATTTTCTCTATCTCTTCCCACTTCTAATTCCTTCTCAGGTCTCATTTTTTTCTTTTCACTCAATAATGAACCAGTTTAGTTATGCATTGATTTTTATTGTTGCTTCCTTATCAGTCCCCTGAGTTATTTTCCTCATCTACCATCTCTGTTCCTACTCCTGAGTTACTCAATGCTGCTAAAGGAACTCTCATAACTGTTCTAAATATGTCTGTTACAATTTATGTTCTCTAATTTTAATTGGCTCCTGTTCTTCATCAGCTGCAGTCTAGTTTCAGAGGACTAAGTGACCCCTCTTGTGAAGACTTATTTGTCCAAGATCGTTTTACTTTCATCTCCAATTTTTATCTATTAGCTTTTTCTCTAAATTCCTATAAATATGCTTAGCTCTACCATTATTAAAAAGTTTTTTTTAAAATTTTGCCCTCCCATCCCCTCAGGCTCTCACCCTACGTCTACTCTACCCTTTGACCAAATTCTCTGCTTTTCAACCTTTCCAAAATGAATTCTTTTGCTGTTTCTCAAATGAAATTGTCCTTTCCAAGGTTATTGATCATCTTCTTTTACCAGTCTTCACCATTCTTAAAAGTCTGCAGTTTTTGTTACTACAATCTAATTCTTCTTTCTTGGATGTTGTCACTTCTATTGATTATTGTGAAATTAATTTTTCCTGGTTCTCCTACTTATCAACTCACTATTTCTTTATCCATTGTTGGTTCATCATCCACCTTTCTCCCCCAATAGTAATGTCACACACCATCTCAGTGACTGAAAACTGCACCAAGAATTTCTGGATAACCTGTGGGTATGCATGTACATACATACCACTTATAAATATATAATGCAAGAATGTAATTATGTGGCATATACATGGCACTTTACATTCTACAAGAATCCCATGGAACTGATAGTATAACTAATCATTTGATAAATGGAGAAACCATTTTTGATAAAATAGAAATTTGATCAATGGAGAAACAAGGCTGTGAGAGGTTAAGGGACTGATTTCTAGTTATATATAGCTAATAAGTACTTAATGAGATTAAGATTGGGACCCAAGACCCCTGAATAAACCTAACATATTTCCTGGTATGTATTGTCATTTATTTTCATTTATTTATTTATTTATTTTTGCTGAGGCAATTGGGGTTAGGTAACTTGCCCAGGGTCACACAGCTAGGAAGTATTATGTGTCTGAGGTTAGATTTGAACTTACGTCCTCTTGACTTCTATGCTTTGTTATTTCTGAAAAAAAAAAAAAGAGGGGGGATAAAATTGACTCAGAACTTGTTTAATTGAAGCATTTCTGTGTATCTTCTAGTTGTTAGGCAAGAACAATGAAGAGAGAGACTTTTGGTGTTGTTCACTGAGGGTGTCTAAAGGTTTTATAATTTTTTAAGTATATAAAATTCATTTGAAGGAGATAAAAAGTTGGATTATGAATGAATGTACATAATGTTTAGAGATTTATAAAGATAAAAAGTAGGATCAGTAAGGCTGTCTCTGAATAAGAGGTAGAGATTAGAATATTCTGAGTAAGGGAAAATATTTATGAATAATTGATTATAACAAGTTAAGGACACATTCCCATTGTTCTATTAAAGATCCAAGGCTTTTTAAGGGACTTTCTTATACACCTTCAATGTAACACTATCTCATCTACACATGTGCCTTTTGTAGTAATGCTACAATTCTCTAATCTTGATTCCCCTTTTTTCATCTTACAAAGGAAATCAAATATCAGAACTTTATAAACTGAAGTGATTAATGTCTTAGTCTTGGGCCTTACAGTAGTCTAAAGCCAGGGGTTTAATATTTTTTTTTAACTGCAGACAGAAGAAAAAAATGGTAGAAGGAATAGGGAGGGGTAACAATGATTAAGAGTAATCCTAAGCAAGATGAGATCCATAGATGAGATCATGGGCCCTGGCATCAAGAAGAACTGAATTCAAATGTGGCCTAAAACACTTAAGACTTCCTAGCTTATGTGATCCTGGGCAAATCATTTAATCCCAGTTGTCTCCTCAAAACAAAAACAAACAAATGAAAATTTAAGGAGGAACAGTAATCCTAAGGACCAGGACAATGACTTAGGTAAAGGGAAAAGATATGTTTCTCATAACCACGTTATCAATTCAGATTCCTAATGTTTACTTATGACATCCTTATGGATTATTCAGGGGAAATCTGATGGGTTATAGAAACCTTGGGAACAGTCACCAAAGGATGGAAAGCCATACCCTCTTTGGAAATCGTAATTATGAGGATTTCTGGTTCCATTCCCAGATGACCTAATAAGGTTGTTATACTGTCTTATCTACTTTGTAATTACAAGTTCTCTTCACTTAGGATTAACAAATATGTCTTTTTATGCCTAGTTTTTAAAGGTTGAAATGAAGATGATGATGGTAAATCTAATGGCTCTTGAGAAGTGCTGTGAGGTCCAATCCATTTGAGAATGCTTTGCACTTTACTGTAGTGAAGACCATTTGGGTTCTTCCATTGGAAACCCAGAGAAGCATTTTACTGATCTACATTTTCATGGACCTAAATATCAGATTGCATTGGATGGCACAGTTCTTCTGTTTGCTTGGGCAAATATATATATATATATATATATATATATATATATATATATATATATATATATATATATATATATATATATATTTAAAATAACTCAACACTATGCTATTAACTAGTTGCAGATTGCATTGCTCATAAAATATGATGTGAGGTAGGTCCAATTTACTCATGAGGTTGTGAGTAAAATCACTGATCATTTATGTTCAGTTTTAGCACAATTTTCTATTCTTTTAATTTTAAAATTTCAACCAATTCTGTCTTTCTAGGCTTAAGGTAATATAAATCCAATACCTAGTAAAAACAAATTTTTAAAAGATAAAGACTATATTCTTAACCTCAGGTAGTGATCTCATGCATAGGCCCTATTAGTCATAAGGGATGGGTTGAGGAGATTTGGTTTTATGAAATGGTGAAAAGTTGTGTTTGTGTGCCTATGCATATGTGTGTGTGAAGAGTTGGAAGAAGCCACAGAAGTCCTTTAACTCAATCCCCTCCTTCTACAGATGAAGAAATTGATACTTGGGGAGGTTAAATAATATGCCCCAAATCACACAAGTAAGAATCATCACCAGCAGGATTTAAAACCTTATTTATTATCCATCTTATTTCAAGTAGCACAAGCAACTTTGTTAGAACCAAGACTAGCATTTAAGTATCACATAAAGACTTACAGAATTTATAATTGGAAAGGTTTTTAGTTATGATTTAACCCAACTTATATGTGAAAAGGAACTTCACTTTAATATGACTGAAAAGCAATCATCCAGTCTGTTTCAAAGACCTCAATGAGGTAAAACTACTATCTCATTCTACGTTTGAATTGCTCTAATTGTTTAGAAATTTTTTCCTGATATCAGTCTAAATTGTCTACCTTTAGTTCTGAGTTCTGCCTTCTTGGTTAAGTAGAGTAAGCTTAATTCCATATGAGAGTCCTTCATAATACTTAAAAACAGTTAATGTGTACTCTCCTACCCCACCCTCAAATTCTATTTTCTAGGGTTAATATCCATGGTTCTTTCTATATAATGTAAACTCAATGCCTTTTACTGTTCTGGTTTCTATGCTTTGAGCAGCTCTTTGGATTGTAAATGTCATTCTTAAATTGTAGTGCCCACAACTAAATATAGTACTCCAAATGTTACTTGATTTAAGTAGTACAGTGGTCACTGTACTATATTCTCTCTAGTTTTTCTCTGAAATGCTCTCTACATTATTTTCTTCCTGTAGGTAATGGGCTACCAGCTTCTAGATTTCTGTGTGTAGGTGTGTGTTTATGAGTGTGGTATGGGGCTTTTGTCATTCCCTGGGCATCCCCAAATCATGCCATCTCCTCACCCCTTTTAGCTCTCCTTTATGTGTTGTCTTCTATTGAAGTGTAAGACTGCCTAGTTTGCTTCTATTTGTACACCCACAAAACATAACTAAGTCTTTAATAAATGTTCTATTTATCCATCAATTTATATACCCTACACCTATCCATTCTTCAGAGTCCTCATCAAGTTCTACCTTTACCAGTAAACCTTCTTCAAATACTTTGCCCCAGTAGGATTTTTAGTTCCTCATGCATTACCTTTTCTATTGTTATTTTGAACTTCCATTTATACCTTATACTGTTATTAGCCTTAGCAACAACTTTTAATTTCTCGAGGTTTCAGGACATCTCTCATATTTTATGTATCTCTGACAGGGCCGAATTGAATAATTACTTAATAATTATTTTTTATTTCTTTGATTTTTATACTTACACAATCATTTTCCTCACTCCCCTTAGCACCTAGCATAGAGCTAGTCATGTAATAGTCATTTAGTCAATAAATATTTGTTAAGCACTTACTATAAGCCTAGGGTTACAAGGAAATACAAAGAGATTCCCTGCCTTGAAGAAGCTCACATTCTGATATGGTAGATAGCATGCAAATAACTATACACAGGTTATTTATGCTGTAACTGGAAAGTAATCTTAAAGGGAAGAAGCTAGCAAAGCCTCCTGAAGAAGATGAAATTTGAGTTGAGACCTGAAAGAAGCCAGGAGGGTAGAGGTGAAGAGCAAGAACATTTCATACATGTTGATCCAAATAGAACTGAATGAATACTATAATCTATTTCCCCCAGTATCTTCTTTTAGCCCTCCAAGATTCATTTAGTGTCCCCAAACTTTAGTGGAGCAATCATAGAGGCTCATGTTTTTAAAAATGGTAAAATGCAAAGTGCTATCTTTCCCCAATGGAAAAAAGATACTGAAGATAATAAGATGTTGAAAGAAAAACAGTCAGCTGCTATTCCAAGAGTTCACTGAGACACTGGGCCATTAAACGTAGAGCCTGCTGTGTGGAAAACAGGCTGAAGTCAGAAAACTGCTTGGATTCAATCACCTGGTGTGCTTGATCTCCCTCAACTTACTACACTGGTGTGTTACCTTAGGAAATACTGGCTTAGCTGCCTAAAGTATGCATACCCCACTGAGTGTATCGAACCAAAGTTATGTGGTATTGGTTTTTGTTGTTGTTGTTGTCAACATTGTTGCTTCAGTTAAAAGGCACCCACTGTCATTTGACCATTTCTTTATTTTTTTCTACTTGACACAGGCAAGGGCTGGAGCTGATGATTTCCACTTAACCTAGAATCATAAAAAAAAAAAATTACAAAGAAAGAGAACCTGAGAGACCATCTAGTAGAATCCTCAACTGTGTATTATCTGAGAATACCACTGAATCAGTGGGAGAGCTGGAGGCTAGAATAAGAAATTTCTTAGGAGCTCTCCCTAGGGCTGTGATGATAATGAATCAATCTAGTGTTGATCTCATCTAATTTCTGACAGTGAGGCTAGTTTTAGACTTCCATATCCTGAAAACTCCTACTTTCAATCAGATTCTCTGACTAAGAAACATCAGATGTTTGCATTCATACTGTTTAATAATCACTATATTACAATGATATACCTTATATAAATCTTCATCTTGCAAGTCCTTCAAGAAAAAAGATTATGTCTCATTTGGTCCTCAAATTGACTCCTAAAGCATAGTGCTTGATTATGCTCTATGTTGAAAGACTAAATATCTTTTGTTGGCAAGATGGACCAGTCTGGATCAGTGGTGCCAAACTCAAATAGAAATGGCTCCCTGCTGGTTTCATATTGACTTTGAAAAAATACAAATGAACATTATCTCTCTTATATTATATTTTTATTTTGTTAAAAATTTCTCAGCTACATTTTGATCTGGGTTAGGCTGCACTTGGGAGTTTTGTGCCCTGCATATGTGGCTAGAGTTTGATATCTCTGGCTTCTGGACAGTGTCTATATCTCAGCTGTGCCAAAGTTTGCTCCATTTTGTAAATCCAATAAATGTTTCATCCTGGAATATTAGAAGCCAAAAGACTGGGGTTTTGGCTTGGAGTCTGTTGTATTACTTTGAGAAAATTTTTTGAGCTTCATTTCCTAATCTGTAAAGTCAAGATGTTGCTATTTAAGGATTCCTGTATCACAAGATTATCATGAAGATCAAGGGAGATAGGATATATGAAATTTGCTTGAAAACTAGAAAGTGCTTCACAACTGTAGTGTATTAAGATTTACTATTTATAAGGGACCCAGGGACAAGAATCTTGTCTTCATCATCTTCAGATTCCCCATAGAGCTTAGTACTGTGCCATGTGTAATCCAATGAAAGTTTAATGAATGAATTCAATATGGGTATCTTCCAAGGTTCATTTTTCATCCCTTAGTGATCATATTTGTTTACATGGCTTCAATGACTATCTCTATGCATATGACTTTTAAATTTGTTTTTTTCACCCTTAACCTTTCCAGAGCTCCACTCTCAATTTTTTTCATTGCTGGCTAGATAGTTCCATCAGCATGTTACTTCAAATTCAGTATTTTATGTTTCAAACTGAACACATTATCCTTCTACCTCCCATAATATACACAGAAACCACACAAACTTTTCCTCTTAACTTCTCTATTTGCTACATGACTCCAAAACCCTACAAGTCATCCAAATTTGAAACCTCAAAGTCTCTTTCCTTGCACTCCTCTATATTCATGTGTTCATTCAGTTACTAAGTCTCACCAATTCTGCTCCAGCAATATTTCTCATTGGTCTCTCACCTTCATTCCCATTATCCTGAATCCTGCTTAAGCCCTTTTGTCAGAGCCTAAATAGGTCGTCTGCATGGAATCATAGGATTTCACAGCTGGAAAAGACTTCAGAAGCTATTTAATATATCTTATCTGACCTAGAATCCTCGTGCCAATTGCAGATGAGTTTCTAGACCTCTGATGAAAGAAAACATGTTCTCTCCTGAGGTAGCCCATTCTATTTCTGGATAGCACTAATGGTTGGGAAGTTGTTTTGTTTTGTTTTATTTTATTTTTACATCAAGCTAAAATCTGTTTTTCTGTAACTTTCACTCTTTGTTTCTATGTTTGCCCTGAGACAACTAGAACAATTCTAATCCCTCTTCCCTCTTTCATATGACAGCCCTTCAATTGCTTGAGGATGACATTCCCTCCTGAGTTTTCTGTTTTCAAAATAAAGATGTCCATTTCCATTGAACAATCACACAACATGTTCTCTAATCTTACTATCCTGGATCTTCTTTTCTGTATTTACTTCAACTTTACTATGGCCAAATATTGAAAACAATAATCTAGTTTGAGTCTGACCAAGGCAGAATACTACCATCTCCCTTGTTCTTCATTCTATAATTTTTTTCGCAGAATCTGAAATGATTACATTAGCTTTTCTTTTTTTTTAACTGCCACATCATACTATTGATTTATATTGCCTTTATAGTTTCCCTGCTCTGCAATAAATTTTTTAGTTTATTGACCAAATAATCTTCATAGCACACTGCTCTCATTTGCTCAAAAAACTGTCCTATCTACTGAATAAAGTAGATATTTCTGGTCCTAATTTTTAAAGTTCTCAGTGTGATTTTTCTTGCTTTTTCAGCCCTATTTCATAACAGTCTTTCATGTACACCAAATTCTAGCTGGAAAAGATGATTTTGTTATTCTTGATTCTACTTTCTCCTATCTTAATTTCTTGGTTCAGTTTCTACACACACACACACATATGAAATGGACTATAATACTTATTCAAGTATCCTTAAGGGTAGGAAATATTTTTCATTTTATCTTTGTATTTCTACCACCTAACACAGATTATCTAACTTAGTAAATTTTCATTGAATTGCATTTGATGATGGACTATCACAGCATGATACTGGAAAACCTGAGACAACAGGTGAAAGCTATAAAATGAGTATATGTTGAAAAGATATTTCATACTTAAGAAATCTATGGAAGGAAAATTAGAAGAAAGCAGTAGGTTAATGTTGATCAGCTATCTGGAGCAGGGATTAATACAAAGGTCAGAGGTCAAGATCACCCTAAAAAAGTAGACAGAACTGCTGAAATAGACACAATTATAGAAATTAGGCAGTGATAAATCTGAGCCTTCCTGCTTCAGCCTGGATTTTATAGTTTTGTGGTTGCAGTGACCACAAGCCTAGGCTTACTTCCTAGCCTGTGGTCAACAATTTAGTTGTTGACTGGTTTTTCTGACTTGTTTTTCCATGTTTTAGGAAACATATGGCTTTGGATCTGGCTCTTTTAAGACAGTTTTCATTGACCTGTTTCTGATCTATCCAAACAAAATGGTCTAAAAGTGATAAAATAGAAAAAAACATATTGTAATAAGGTGGAGAAAGAGGTGGAGTCAAGAATTGTATTTTACAGACCTTAACACAGGAAGTTTGTCATGGGATTCCTACTTTTGCAAGACTATGCATGGTCATTGCAGCTAAGCCCAAGATCTCCTATCTCTCCAGATCCTTGTGCTATCAACTTATTTGGGACTTGTGATACTGAATACTTGATCCAGCATTTTGAAAGCAGGGGCCTCTAGGAAGGATATGATGCAGCACATCACTGTATTTCTTAGTAGTTGATATATTCTAATCAAGTATCTGCATCTTTGACTCTGTGGTGTTAAAGAAAGTATGTCTATTATTTATTTCAATTATCTAGACAATTGTATTATATTATCAAATACATTTTTAAAAAACTTCCTCATTCAAATACTTGTCCTGTATTTCAGGTACAATCTGAATTTGGGAATCAAGGCTAACTAGATGCCAAAGTTGTGCCTTTAATTTTTTCCTTATAACTATTTTATAACTTTTTATGGTGGCAAAAAATTGGAAATTGAGTAGAAGTCCATCAATTGGGGAATGGTTGAATAATTTATGGTATAAGGAAGTAGAGGAATATTATTGTTCTATAAAAATGATGAATAGGCTAATTTTCGAAAGGTCTGGAAAGATTTATATAAACTGATGCTGAATGAAGGAAGCAGAACAAGGAAAACACTATGCACAGCCACAAAAGGATGTGCAATGATGAACTATGATAGACTTGGATTTTCTCAGTGGTTCAATGATTCAAGGCAATCTCAATAAACTTTGCATGGAAAATGTCATTCACTTCCAAAGAAAGAACTTTGGAGAGTGAATGTGGATCAGCATATAATATTTTCACCTTTTTATTTCTTCTGCTTTTTCTTATTTCCTCCTTTTGTTCTGATTTTTTCTCTCCCATTGTAATTCATATTGAAATATTTAAAAATGAATATACATATGTAACAAAAATTGTTTTATATGTAACTAGAGAAAAAAAATTTAGGGAAAATAAATAAATAAAATTATTCTACAAATGCTTCTATGCATAATTTTCTTTTCTGGATACATATAGAATCCCTCTTCAAAACCCTTTACAATAAAAGTTAATTTGGGTAGTTATAATAAACAAAATAACATACTATTTCAAAGTCCTTAAATAATATTTTTAATGTACATAATATTTTCTTGGTTCTACTTATTTCACTCTTCATTATTTCATGTAAGTTTTTCCATGCTTTTATAAAATCATTGATCCCGTCATATCTTATAGCACAGTAGTATTCCATTATAATCATATTCCACCACTTTTTCAGTCATTCCCCAATTGATGAGCTATTTCCAGTTCATTGCCACCATTCCCCATTAAAATTCAGGTTTCTCTCTTTCTTTTTGCTTATATTTGTCCTTTCAGCATTTAGTATTGTGCTTGCAACATAATAGTTGTTTAACAAATATTTATTGACTTGAGTTATTTGAGAACAGCTATTGTGAAGATACAGAGAAGAAATTGGAGTCTTAAGTATGAGGAACATTAAGTAAACTAATTTAGCTGGACAACAGAGTGTGGCAAAGGGAGTGTTGTATAATACACTAGAAAGGAAGTTTTAAGTTGTAAAAGATTTTTTAAATAGTATTTTATTTTCCCCAGTTATATACCAAGCAATTTTTTTGCATTCAATTTTACAAGAATTTGAGTTCCATTTTTTTCTCCCTCTCTCCTTCCTCTACTCTTTCAAAGATAGTGGAAAATTTGATATAGTTTATATATGTGTTTTCATGTTAAAACGTATTTCTGTATTGATCACTGTCATGAAAGAAGAAACAGATCAAGAGAAAAAACTCACAAGAAAAAATAAATTAAATGGAAAAATGTTTTGATCTGTATTGAGAGTCCCTCAGCTTTTTAACTAGTTATGGCCAGCATTTTCCTTTGTGAGTCTTTGTATTTATCTTGGATTGTGTTGCTGAGAAGAGCTGAGTAAATCACTGTTGATCACAACACAATATTGTTGATACTGTCTCCAACATTTTTTTGGTTCTGCTCATTTCATTTTGCATCAGTTTGTACAAGTCTTTTCAGGTTTTTCCTGAAATCCACCTATTCATCATTTCTTATTGCACAATACTATTCCATTACATTTATATACCACTGCTTGTTTAGCCATTCCTCAATTGATGGGCATCCTCTCAGTTTCCAATGTTTTATCATAACAAAAAGGAGTGCTATAATATGTTTACACATATAGGTCATTTTCCCTTTTTATGACCTCCTTAGTAATTAGATCTAGTATTAGTGATATTAGTATCTGGGTTAAGGGGTATGAATAAATTAGTTGCCCTTTGGGCATAGTTCCAAATTGCTCTGCAAGATGATTAGATAAGTTCACAATTCTACCAGCAATGTATTAGTGTCCCAATTTTTCCACATCTTGTCTAATATTTATCAATTTCCCTTTTTTGTTGACCAACCTGATATGTAAAAGAGTTGTTTTAATTTGTTTCTCTTATTAAAAAGTGATTAAGACTACTTCTTTATATGTCCATAGATAGCTTTGATTTCTTCATCTGAAAATTGCATCTTTAGATGCTTTGATCATTTATCAATTGGAGAATGATTTGCATCCTTATGAATTTGACTCAGTTTTATATATATTTGAGAAATTAAGCTTTTATAAGACACTGTAAACATTGTTTCTCAGCTTTCTACTTTTCTTCTAATCTTGGTTGCATTGGTTTTATTTGTACAAAAGCTTTTTAATATGATCAAAATTATCTATCTTGCATTTTGTAAAGTTCAGTTATGATTACTACTGGTGTATTTCCCTCTATGCTATTCTTCCCGCTGTTTATCCTGTCTCTCCCTTTGAGCCAATATTTTGAACCAATACTGATGGGAGTAAGGCTCAATCAATGTTCATCACCCAACCCACTTTACTCTCAACTATGTCTTTCACATCTCTTCATGTAAAATAATTTACACCATTCTAGCTCTTCCTTCTACACTCAGGATGTTCCTCTTTCTGATACTGTAATTTTTAAAAATTCCCTCTAATTCACATTTTATACACATATTCTTTCTAGTTGTATTATTAGTGATATAGCTTCTAAGAATTACAAATATTTTCTAATGTACACATGCAAACAATTTAGCTCTATTGAATACTTTCTGTGTTCTTTTCCTTCTTTTTCTTACCTGTATGCTATACTTGGGTTTTGATATTGCAAGCCAAATTTTTGGTCTTATTTTAGTCTTTTCCTTATGAAAGCTTAAAATCCTCTATTTCAATGAATGACCATGTTCTCCCTGATAAATTATGCTTAATTTCCCCAAGTAAGTGATTCTTGGTTTTAGTCCTAACTCTTTTGTCTGCAAGAATGTTATGATATTCAATGATCCCAGATTCTTTAAGTAGCAGCTACCAAGTCCTATATAATTCTGATTGTGACATCCTTTCATTCGAGTTTTTTTCCTGGCCATTCAAAGTATGTTTTCCTTGATCTGATAGTTCTGGAATATGATTATGTTTATTTGAAGTTTTTATTTTGGGATCTTTCCTGAGGTGATTGAAGAATTCTTTCAATTCCTATTTTTCTGTTCAGTTCCAAGGACAGTTTTCTTTAATAATTTCATAAAAAACCTATCCGAGTCCTCTTTTTTATTATGACTTTTAGGTAGTCCAATGATTCTGAAGTTTGTCTCTTCTGAATCTACTTTCTATGTCAGTTGCTTTTCCCAGGAAGTATTTTACATTTTATTCTACTTTTCTCATTCTTTTGAATTAAAAAAAATTATTAAAAAGGAACAGAATAGAAAAAAGAAAAATGGAAAAAGCAAAACAAAAGAGGATATTTTCAAGTGCCCAGCAGAACACCAGGAGGATTCAAAACACATAAAAATAATTACCAGTTCAAAAAAGGATATTGACCTTATAGAAGAAATTATATTCATGAATGTCTATCTTTTCTTTGATTCCTTGTAGGTTATTCTTTTGGTCTCTGCTGGGCACTTTTAAAAATTTTATTCCTTTTTCTCCTTTATTCTTTTTTTCTCCTTTCATCCCCCCCACCTCTCCCAAGCAGCCTATAGTTGAACACAGACATATATGACACACACACAAAAACACACAATCATATATACCACAATATCAGTATGGTTGATATATAATGTGGATTTCTCTCTTGATTGAATTTTTAAATTTGATGTTTCTATTCTTTCTTATCTCTGCTAACTCTTTTGCTTTAATTCTGCTCCTTAACTTGCCTATTACTTAACATCCCTCACCTCTGGATCCCTTTTTTTATCTTTCTCCCCCCACCCTTTGCTTCACCCTCCACCCAAATTTTCTCTAGTATTTCTTTATAGATTTTGAGGTGTGTGTGTGTGTGTATCTCTGTGTGTGTGTATGTATATATATATATATATATATATACACATGCATATATTTATATTTCTAGATAGTTAGACTCAAGTATTTTGTACATTATGTAGAATGGAATTACTTTTTCTCTCTCTTCCTACGAGTTTTTTAAAATTATAATTATAAAATTAAATACTTTTTATTTTCAAAATATATGCAAAAATAGTTTTCAACATTCATCGTTGTAAAACTTTGTTTCAAAAAATTTCCCTCCCTTACTTCCACTCTTCTTCTCTAGATAGCAAGTAATCCAATATAGGTTAAACATGTGCAATTCTTCTAAACGTATTTCCACATTTATCATGATGTATAAGAAAAATGAAATCAAAAAGAGAAAAAAGCAAACAAACAACAACAAAAACAGTGAAAATACTATGCTATGATCCATATTCATTCCCCATAGTACACTTTCTGGATGCAGATGGCTCTCTCCATCATAAGTCTATTGGAATTGGCCTGAATCACCTTATTATTGAAAAGAGTCAAGTCCATCAGAGTTGATTATCACATAATCTTGTTGTTGCTGTAAAAAATGTTCTCTTGGCTCTACTTGCTTTTACTCAGCATCAGTTCATATAAATCATTCCAGGCCTTTCTGAAATCATCCTACTGATCATTTCTTATGGAACAATAATATTCCATTACATTCATATACCATAACTTATTCAGCCATTCTCCAAATGATGGGAATCACTCAGTTTCCAGCTCCTTGCCACCATAAAAAGGGCTGCTACAAATATTTTTGAACATGTGGGTTCTTTTCCCTTTTTTGTGATCTCTTTGGTATACAGACCCATAGGGACACTGCTGGATCAAAGGATAAGCACAGTTTGATAGCCCTTTAGACATAGCTCCAAATTACTTTCCAGAATGATTGGATCAGTTCACAACTTCACAAATGATGTATTAGTGTCCCAATTTTCCCTCATCCCCTCCAACATTTATCATTATGTTTTCTTTTCATTTTAACGAATCTGAGAAGTGTATTGTGGTATCTCAGAGTTGTCTTAATCTGCGTTTCTCTAATCCATAGTGATTTAGAGCATTTTTTCATATAATTAGAAATGGCTTTAATTTCTTCATCTGAAAATTGTCTCTTCATATTTTTTAACAATTTGTCAATTGGAGAATGGCTTGTAATCCTATGAATTTGAGTCAATTCTCTTTATGTTTCAGAAACGAAGCCTTTATCAGAGTCCCTAGATGCAAATTTCTACCCTCCCCAGTTTCTGCTTTCCTTCTAATTTTCTCTACATTGGTTTTGGTTCTACAAAACTTTTAAATTTAATATAATCAAAATTATCCATTTTTCATAATGTTCTCTAGTTCTTCTTTGGCCATAAATTCTTTCTTTCTCAACAGTTCTGAGAGGCAGACTATCCCTTGTTCTTCTAATTTGCTTATAGTATCACCCTTTATGTCTGAATCATGTACCCATTCTGACCTTATCTTGGTACTAAGGTGTTAGGTGTTGGCCAATATCCAGTATCTCCCTTCCTATTTTCCAATTTTCCCAGCAATTTTTGTTAAGTAGTGAGTTCTTATCCCTTAAGCTGGAGTCTTTGGTTTATCAAACACTAGATTTATGTTGTCATTGACTATAGTGTCTTCTCAACCTAATCTATTCTAATGATCTGCTATCATACAGTACCAAATGTTTTTCATAATCACTGCTTTATAATGTAGTTTTAGATGTGGTAAAGCTAGGCTGTTATTTGTTGATTTGTTTTCATTAATTCTCTTGAAATTCTTGACCTTTTATTCTTTCAAATTCTTTCAAATGAATTTTGTTATTATTTTTATAGATCTATCAAGTAGTTTCTTGGCAGTTTGATTGGTATGGTACTGAATATATTGATTTAGGTAGAATTGTCATTTTTACTATATTAGCTCAGCCTACTCATGAACTCTTGATATTCTTTCAATTATTTAGATCTAACTTTATTTGTGTGGAAGGGGTTTTGTAATTGCTTTCATATAGTTTTTGGCTTTGTTCTGGCTGGTAGATTCCCAAATATTTTATATTATCTAGAGTTATTTTAAATAGAATTTCTCTTTCTATTTCTTGCTGCTGGACTTTGTTGCTAACATATTGAAATGCTGATGATTTATGTGAATTTATTTTGTATCCTGCACTTTGGTAAAGTTGTTAATTTTTTTTGAGTAGTTTTTTAGTTGATTCTCGAAGTATACCATCAAAATATCTGTAAAAATTGATACTTTTGTTTCCTCATTACTTCTTTTATTTTTTCCTTCTCTTATTGCTAAAGCTAACATTTCTAATACAATATTGATTAGTAATAATAATAGTGGGCAACTTTGTTTCACCCCTGATATTATTGGGAATGTTTCTAGTTTATCTCCATTACATATGATTGGTGATGATTTTAGATAAATGTTACTAATCATTTTGTTGACTCCTTTTTCATACTTCTCTTTCATCATTCTAATTTCTTTCCCTCAGTTTTTTCTGCCTCTCTTATATGATTTTCAAACTCATTTTTGTGTTTGTCCATTAGGATTTTCTGGGCTTGAGACCACTTCCCATTTTTCTTTGGAGTTTTGCTTATAAATTTATGACATTATTCTACTCTTGTGAGTTTGTCTTGGTGTTCCCTGTCATCATAACTTTCTATGGTCATATTCCCCCTTTCCTTGTTTTTGTTCATTTCTCTATTCTTCCCTCCCTCCCTCCTTTCCTTTATTTGTTTAGGATTTTTTTTTGCCTTTCCCCCTTCTTTTAAATTTAAGCTCTGCTTCCAGGATGGAAGGACTATTGTCTCAGCTTATTATGCCTAAGGACCATAAGAGATCCTTGTTTTTGGTGCTGTGCTGAGGGGGTATGGTGGCTAGTGATGCTGGAGGTTGTAGGGGTTTATCTAGCAGCTTATCTGAGGCTGAGTTCCCATAGAGTGTTTCTGCCTTTACCTGGGGCTACATGAAGCACAAGATAGTCTGTCACTTGGAGAGTGTCTGCTTGTCTGGGGCTGTGCCAATGTGGTCTGAACCCTGAAGAATACTCACCTACCTAGGGCAGTGCCCAAGCACGTGAAAACCTAGATGCCAGAGGACACCAGTCCATTCAGAGCTGTACCATATCTTGGAGGTGGTTCAACGTTTGGAGGATGCCTGCCCATGTGGGGCTTCACTGAAGGATGTAGTTTATGGAGATAGAGTCTGCTGGTTCCCCTGACTATGACTTAGCTACTTCATGTGTATGTGATAGAATGTTTTAGGGAGATTCCTGATGTTGGTATTCAACTGCTCCATCACACAGCTTAGAATCTGCTGCTGGTTTCCTGAGACAGAGCTTGCTGCTGGATCACTGGGAAGCTTTCTGCACTGGACTGTGTGTATCTCTTCTCACCCAAGTGAGACAAACCATTCCTGCTGATCTTCCAAGTTTCTTAGGCTAAGAGATTATTTTACAATGTTCTATCACTCTAAGATCTGTCTTGTGATAATATTTTATGGTTTACCCAGAGGTGAACTTGAGAGAGTTATGATGATTCACTTCTTAGTCTGCAATTTTGACTCCCAGAAGTTCCATCTGCAAAAGACTTTTGAACTTCAGCAGAGGAACTTATATTTGATCCTTTAGGTGTTGGGGAGACTTTGGAGCTTATTGAATGAAGGTGAGACATGGTCAGACTTTAACATTAGAAAAAAGGATTTGAGCAACTGGATAGAGGACATCTTCCACACACATTGGAGAGGTAAGAACTTTAAGGAAGATTAATTAAAAGACCATTTCAGTATTTCATGAGAGAGATGACATAGGCAAAAACTAAAGTGAATACCATGCTAATAGCAAGAAGATGGTTGGATGAGAAATTTTACAAAGGAAGAAATGACAGGATCTCATATGTTATTGGTTATATATAAAGGAAACCAAAATATCAAGGGTAAAGCTAAGGTTGTGGTCTTAGATAACTAGAATGATGGTGGTATTTTCAAACAAAATAAAGAAGTTCAAAATATAGGTGTGTAGGTGGAAAACGATAATCACTTCTGTATTAGAAATATTGTTTGAAAAGGATATGAGACATTCAGCTTGAAATCTTCTATAATTTGGCCATTTAAGACTTTTAACTAGTGCTTAGAAGAAAGGACTAATACATTATCCACCTGTCATTTGTATAAAGATGATAATTAACTCCACTCTCACCAGGAGAGGGAATGTGGAAAAATCAAAGAAAGGAGCCTCTTACAGAGCATCAAAGATAGTCACAAGGAAATCATTAAGTCAAAGCTTATTAAAAATCCTTTTCAGAAGTCCTTTATTGGCATAGTTTACAAAGTACTGTGGTAGCATTGTGTTGCTGGTCACCTTTGTAAAACATGATACTTGAAAGTGGCAGCTAAGATATATAGAGTATTTAAACTTGGCTCCAGAATATGGATTGGTATCCAGCCTAATCATTGTTCAGAAATTACTAAATTAAAGGAAGTAAAGCTTTAGACACATTAGTAAGAGTGTCTTTCTTAAAAAAAAAAAAAAAGCCTAGTCAATCAGTATATTAGGTAATTCCAATAAGCAACTATTAAGTACCTACTATGTACAAAAGCCAGCCTTGCTTTCAAGAAGCTAGAAATTTAATTGGGGAGAATAGAATTCAAACAACTATGTACAAACAAAATATACAGGGTAAACTGCAGATAGATAATTAATAAAGGGAAGTCACTATTCTTAAGAGCAATTAGAAAAGTCTTCTCCTCAAAGGTGAGAAGTTAACTGTCAGCCAGGAGACAGAGACTGAGGGAAGACAGCCCAGATATGGCAAACATCTAATGAAAATGCCCATGGGATAGAGATGTAGTTTCTTGTCCAGAATAGCAAGGAGGCCAGTATCATAGTACTGAAAGGAACATGCTGGGGAATAAAGTATAAGAAAACAGAAAAGAAAGGAGAGGGTCAGAATGGGAAAGGCTTTGAAGGGCTAGTAATGGGAGGAAGAAAACATATCATTTTGCTTATTTTATAGGTGCTTTGATCTATTTAGAGGATTAATGGACAAAATACAGCTTTTCAAAAAAAAAAAAAAAAGAAAGGAAAAAAAAGAAATCAAGGAATAATTAAACTGTGTATTCTGATTAAAACAGTGATTGGAAATCTTATTGTTGTCCTTTGTTTTCAGAAGACCAAAATGACTAAATTTATAATGCACTTTTCCATCACTGGTGTTAGTGAGAAGAGTAGACGTAAGAGTACACTAGTAAAGAGGAACACTTTTAGAGAATATGGTAGTCAAGGCAACATTACAGGCCTCTATAACTTTGACTTTCTTGCAGCATCCTTATGTTGCTCTGCTTACATTTAATATCTCTACTAAGCAGAATAATTAGTGGATTTTTCTGGAGCCTCATATTCTCTGAAGTTATTCCAAATATTCATATCACTTTTCAATGTTACCATGGTAAATCTCCCCTCACCCTCTATACATTGTCTCATCATTGAATGAAAAATTTGAGGTCATTCACTGAGATCTCCCCTCTTTCTCATGTAACCTATTTTAGAAATATTCCTTTACTATATGTTCCCTCACTGTGGCTAAAGATGAAGAAATAGCCCTTCTAGCCAAAGCTAACCTTCCTACATACAGCCTTGATTCCAATTACTGTAATGTTTTTCTCTAAAGTATAATGTTCTCTGGGAGCAGATTTCTTGGGGAGCTTCTGGAGGCAGCCTTAGTTTCAGTTCAAAGTAATAATCACCCCAAATGCAGCCAGGGATTAAAGTCCAAATCCTTTATTTTCTCCTTCAAAGTCTTGAATCTTTTCCTGGGACCTGGTTAGCTTTAATAGAGGCCTATCTCTCTCCTTGTTCCAAGAGCTTTTGCCGCTAGTCCTTTGTCTGCCAGCTTCAGCCTCTAGTACTTCTGAATGTCCCAGACTGAATCCTTGTAAATCTCCCCAAGTGCATCCTGGTTGAGGTTCTTAGCTTATATATGCTCTCTTAAAGGTGTAAATCTTAAGTGGAATTGTAGTAAGTACTAAGTACATTTAGAGAACTGTTAAGCACCCTGCTAAACAACCATTGTCTCTATCAATTCCACTGACAGCACCTTGTAAGAATTCTAACACATTCCCACCCAAGTTTTTCAGAAAATTGTAATAAATCTTTCTTTGTCTCTGTCTCATTTTCAGTATCTCTTTATCTATTAATACCTTTCTTGCTAACTTTAACTAAATTCATTCTTTTCTATCCTTAAAATTATCTCATTTTATATTGCTACCTCTGTTGTTTATCATCCTATATTTCTCTCCTTTTCTTCATGGCTAAACTCTTTGAGAAAGCATACTTGCTCTTCTTTGTCTATCTTACAAAATTCTCTGCTGTCTAGCTTCCAATTTATCATTAAACAGTCCTCTCCAAAGTTACCAATGATTTGTTACTTGTCATATATTTTCTTAGTTATGATATATTTAGATCTCTCTGTAATTTTTGGCATTAATGATCATCTTCTGGTTATACTTTCCATTCTTGATTTTCATAACACTTCCCGCTTGGTTACTTCACTTGGATTTTTCTTGGCAAAGATACTGGAATGTTTTGCCATTTCCCTCTGTAGTTTTCCTTTCATAGATGAGGAAACTGAGGCAAACAGGTTTAAATGACTTGCCAAGAGTCACATATTTAGTAAATGTCTAAGGCCAGATTTGAATCAAAGTCTTTCTGACTCCAAGCCCAGCACTTTATCCATTGTGCCTCCTAGCTATCCACACTATACTGACAAGGAAACTGAAAAATCAAATCTCAAAAATTTTTGAGTCATTTGTGTAAGTGATAAAATTAGGATTAAAAATTTAGGTCCTATGATTCTAAATTTAGTGATTTTTTTCATTAAATTATAATGGTTATTGAATATTTTAAAAATCTTTGGAATATCTCTCTGTGGATGATATTAGAATATTAAAGACAATATACTATTATCTAGAATATTAGAGATCTTTGATCCAATTCCTCCCTCTACCTTTCCAGATTTTTCATACCACCTCCTGCCATTTTTTCTGCCATATTGTTAATTCCATTCTCTTTAGAGAGTAATGTACTATACTCTTGGGATAGAAAATTAGAGATGAGAGAGGTCTGACCTCATGGAGTTTCTGGTTTATCAGAGTGAAATGATATTTACCTACAGAATTATAAAACACAAACCTACATGATGATAAGTAGGGTTCATAATAGCGATTTCTTTAGTACAATATCCAGATGAGGAATCTTGCTTTGTAAATCAGATTGCCACTTTCTCTATAACTGTTCTTTTGCTTCTGTATGTTGTGTACCTAATCTACTCCAGTAATAAATAAGTTTATTTGTTAACCAGTATAATTATTATTCTTTAATATAGTTTGAAATCTTTTATAGCCTGATCCTCTTTCTTTACATTTTTCCATTGATTTTCTTGATATTCTTTACTTTTTGTTCCTCCAGATGAATTTTGTTATTAATTTTTGTTTAACTTTATAATGTAATTTTTTGTACTTTGATTATTATTGCACTGAATAAGTAAGTTAAATAGACTTGTCATTTTATGTTATTGGGTCCCTTTACCCATAAGCAATTAATATATCCCCCAATATTAAAAATCTGTCTTTATTTGATGAAGAATCTTATAATTTTGTTAATATAGTTCCTCTGTTTGTCTTAGTAAATGAACTCCCACATATTTTATCCTATCTGCAGTTGTTTAAAATTGAATTTCTTCATCTCTATTTGATATATTTTGTTGGCAATAGTTGCTCAGGATCACATGGCCAGTGTTAAGTGTCTCAGATCCTCCTGATTCTAGGGCCAGTGCTCTGTGCACTGCACCATCTAGTTGCCCCTATTTCATATACTTCAATTTGATAAAAATTATTAGTTTCAATTGGATATTTAATTGATTCTAGAGTTTTCTAAGTATGCCATCATATTTCCATAAAAAAATAATAATTTTGCTTCTTTGCTGCCTATACTTGCTCCTTTTCTATCTATCTTTTTTTTTTTTTTTGCCTTACTGGAATAACTAGTACTTTTACTACAATATTAAATAATAATGGACATATTTATTTCATCCCTGATCCTTTTTTAAGTTAATTTTATAATTATAACATTTTTTGACAGTACATATGTATAGGCAATTTTTTACAACATTATCCCTTGTATTCCTTCTGTTCTGAATGTTTCCCCTCCTTCCCTCCACCCCCTCCCCTAGATGGCAGGCATTCCTATACATATTAAATATGTTATAGTATATCCTAGGTACACTATATATGTGCAGAACCGAATTTTGTTGTTGTTGTTGTTGCAAAGGAAGAATTGGATTTGAAAGGTAAAAATAACCCAGGGAGAAAAACAAAAAAAAATGCTCACAGTTTACACTCATTGCCAGTGTTCCTTTTCTTGTTGTAGCCGATTCTGTCCATCATTGATCAATTGGAATTGGATTAGCTCTTCTCTATGTTGAAGATATCCACTTCCATCAGAATACATCCTCATACAGTATCATTGTTGAAGTATATAATGATCTCCTAGTTCTGCTCATTTCACTCAGCATCAGTTGATGTAACTCTCTCCAAGCCTCTCTGTATTCCTCCTGTTGGTCATTTCTTACAGAACAATAATATTCCTTAACATTCACATACCATAATTTACCCAACTATTCTCCAGTTGATGGACATCCATTCATTTTCCAGTTTCTAGCCACTACAAAAAGGGCTGCCACAAACATTTTGCCACATACAGGTCCCTTTCCCTTCTTTAGTATTTCCTTGGGATCTAAGCCCAGTAGTAGCACTGCTGGATCAAAGGGTATGCACAGTTTGATAACTTTTTGGGCATAATTCCAGATTGCTCTCCAGAATGGTTGGATTCTTTCACAACTCCACCAACAATGCATCAGTGTCCCCGTTTTCCCACAACCCCTCCAACATTCATCGTTATTTGTTCCTGTCATCTTAGCCAATCTACCAGGTGTGTAGTGGTATCTCAGAGTTGTCTTAATTTGCATTTCTCTGATCAATAGTGATTTAGAACACTCTTTCATATGAGTGGAAATAGTTTCAATTTCATTATCTGAAACTTGTCTGTTCATATCCTTTGACCATTTATCAATTGGAGAATGGCTTGATTTCTTATAAATTAGAGTCAATTCTCTGTATATTTTGGAGATGAGGCCTTTATCTCAACCTTTAACTGTAAAAATGTTTTCCCAATTTGTTACTTCCTTTCTAATCTTGTTTGCATTAGTTTTGTTTGTACAAAAGCTTCTTAATTTGATGTAATCAAAACCTTCTATTTTGTGATCAATAATGATCTCTAGTTCTCCTTTGGTCAAAATTCCTCTGAGAGGTAAACTATCCTATATTCCTCTAATTTATTTATGATCTTGTTCTTTATGCCTAAATCATGGGCCCATTTTGATCTTACTTACTGGAATAACTAGTACTTTTACTACAATGTTAAATAATGGACATATTTATTTCATCCCTGATCTTTTGAAAATTTTTACTTTAGTGCCTTTATAGATTTTGTTTGCTCTTACTTTAGATAATTACAACTTATCATCTTACAACAAACTACATTTCCCCCCTATTATTTCTAGTGCTTTTAAATAGTAATGGATAATTTATTTTGTCAAAAGCTTTTTCTGTACCTATTGATGATAATCACATGATTTTTATTGTTTTTTCTTATTGATGTCAGTTATGTTTAGTTTTCTTATATTGAACCAGCTTTTATAAAAAAAAATTCACCAGGCCATAGCACAAGATCATTGATATATTGCTATAATCTCCTTGCTAATATTTTATTTAAATTTTTTGTACCAATATTCATTAGGAAAATTAGTCTGTAGATTTATTTGCTCATTTTTTTCTTGTTTAGTTATTAAAATCATATTTGTATCAGAGAAGGAATTTAGTAGGACTCCTTGTTTATTTTTCAAGTAGTTGATATAGATTAGAATTAATTATTCTTTAAATGTTTGATAGAATTCATTTTTGAATACATCTGGTACTCTGTTGTTTTTTTAGAAAGTTCACTTATGGCTTGTTTAATTGCTTTTTCTAACAGGAGATTATTTATTATTTATCCATTTCATTTAGATAGTCTGTGGGTTTGTTGTTGTTGTTTGTTTGTTTGTATTTTGATATATAGTTGGGCAAACTGCCTCCCAATAGTTGCTTTGATTCATCTTTATATTGGGAACTTATTTTTCTATGATTCTCTTGTATTACTCATTTCTTTCCGCATATTTTCTTCTACTTGTCTCATTTTTTTAAAGTTTTTTTTTTTAAGCTCTTTGAGTAGTTCTTTTTTGGGAGCCTGAGACCAGTTTGCATTTTTCTTTGAGGCTTTACATGCAGACATTTTGACATTGCTGTCCTGTTTTCCATTTGTGCATTGATTTCCCCTGTCACTACACTAACTTTTTATACTCAAATTTGTTGTATTTGTTGTTTTTGCTCATTTTTTTTCTGCCTACTTTGTGACTAGACTTTTCTATAAGAGTTGGACTATGCTCCCACATTGTCTCAAGCTGGAAGGTTGTTGCTGCCTTTCACGAGACCTTAGGGCTTAACTACTAACTTGCACTAAAAAGGGACCTCCCTGCTGACTTGCACAGGTCTCAGGAATTTCCTGTGGGTCTGCCTTGGGATTGGTGTCTCACTCTTGAGGCTGGGCCTTGAGGCTGGTTTCCTATAAATGTGGGGTCTTGCTGCTTTCTAACCCTAAGGATGGGGTCTCATTATTGGTCAGAAATGGTGTCATGGTCTAAGAAGTGGCTGCAGTGGGGGTAGGATTTTCTTTTAAAAAAAAATCAAATTAACCAATAGTTCATTTTCCCCCCCATAAAATCAGCTTCTATTTTTATTTACTAGTTTATTTGGTTTTTTAAATCTTCAATTTTATTAATCTTTCTTTTGACTTTCAGGATTTTTATTTTGGTGTTTAATTGATGAATATTAATTCATTTTTTTCTTGCTGTGTGTCCAAATTATTGATCTGTTCTTTCTCTCTTTTATTGATTTAAGTATATGTAAGTATTATTGATGTAAGTATATAAAAATTTAAATTTCTCCATAAATACTATTTTGCATATCACAAAATTTAATGTTATTTGTGTTCATTTTCTTTAATGAATTCATCTGTTCCTATGATTTGTTCTTTGAATGACTTATTCTTTAGAACTAAACTATTTAGTTTTCAATTAATTTTTATTCTGTTTCCAAAGCCCTTTACTTTTCTAAAACCCTGTAATTTTAAAAATTACATTATTCTCTAGAGTAAATTAAATATTCAGTTGAAACTAATAATTTTTATCAAATTGAAGTATATAAAATAGGGGCAGTGCATAGAGCACTGGTCCTAGAATCAGGAGGACCTGAGACACTTAACACTTGCTGTGTGATTCTGGGAAACTATTGCCAACAAAATATATCAAACAAAGATGGAGAAACTCAATTTTAAACAACTGCAGATAGAATAAAATATGTGGGAGTTCATTTACTAAGACAAACAGAGGAACTATATTAACACAATGATAAGACATTCTTCATCAAATAAAGGCAGGTTTTTAATATTGGGGGATATATTAATTGCTTATGGATAAGAGGACCCAATAACATAAAATGACAAGTCTATTTAACTTACTTATTCAGTGCAATAATAAAGTACCAAAAATTACATTATGGAGTTAAATAAAAAATAATAACAAAATTCATCTGGAGGAACAAAAAGAAAAGACCATCAAGAAAATCAATGGAAAAATGTAAAGAAAGAGGGTCAGGCTGTAAATGATTTCAAACTATATTAAAGAACAATAATTATCAAAACAGTTTGATACTGGATAAGAAATAGACTTGTTTATTACTGGAGTAGATTAGGTACACAATATACAGAAGCAAAAGAGCACAGTTATAGAGAAAGTGGCAATCTGCATTTACAAAGCAAGATTCCTCATCTGGATATTGTACTAAAGAAATCACTATTATGAACCTTGCTTATCATCATGTAGGATTGTGTTTTATAGTTCTGTAGGTAAATATCATTTCACTCTGATAAACCAGAAGCTCCATGAGGTCAGACTTCTCTCATCTCTAACTATTTATCCCAAAGATATAGTATAGTACTCTCTAAAGAAAAAACATTATCTGGACATTATATTTAAAGAAATTATCAAGGACACCTGCCTTAATGTCTTAGACCCAAAGGGAAAAATGAAAATTGAAAGAATTTACTTATCATCACCTGAACAAGATCCCAAAATGTCAACTTGCAAGAACATCATAGTTAGATTCAAGAGGTCACAGGTCAAGGATACAATACTGCAGGCAGCTAAAATGAAATAATTTAAATATTGTAAAGTTACAGTCAGTAATACATAGGATTTAGAAACTTCTCCATTAAAGAACAAGATGACTTGGATTATAATATTATAATAAAAAGTCAGGGCATCAGTCAGAGGATTATGTGAGTAGGTATAATATAATATAATATATTATAAGACAAAACAATTTGGATTACAACCAAGAATCATGTACTCAGTAAAACTCAGTTTAGAGGACTTTTATGCATTCTTAATTAAAAGATTAGAGGTGAATTTTTAAAAAAATCTTCAAATACAAGTTTTAAGAGAAACATAAATGGGGTTGCTAGGTGGCGCAATGGATAGAGCACCAGCCCTGAATTCAGGAGGACTATAGTTCAAATCTGGTCTCAGACACTTAACACTTCCTAGCTTTGTGACCCTGGGCAAGTCACTTAACCCCAGCCTCAGGCGAAAAAAATATAGAATTGGTGAAATGGAAAAAAAAAAAAAAGAGAGAGAGAAACATAAACAATAAAAAATAAGAGGAAAAAAGAGATTCAATAAAATTAAACTGATTATATTCCTATATGACATGATTTTTTTTATTATTATAGCTTTTTATTTACAAGATATATGCATGGGTAATTTTGCAGCATTGACAATTGCATGTTCCAACTTTTCCCCTCCTTCCCCCCACCTCTTCCCCCTGATGGCAGGTTGACCAATACATGTTAAATATATTAAAGCATAAGTTAAATACGATATATGTATACATGTCAATACAGTTATTTTGCTATACAAAAAAAAAATTGGATTTTGAAATAGTGTACAATTAGCCTGTGAAGGAAATAAAAATGCAGGCAGAAAAAAATAGAGGTTTGGGATATGCACAAGATGTGGCAATACATATATGTGATTACTTGCAATTTTTAAATTTTGATTTTACATTTTTAAACACTTTTGATTTTACATCTTCAAAGTATTTTGATTTTACATTTTAAAGTTATTTTGGTTTTACATTTTTAATCTATTTCAGTTTTACACTTTTAAATTATTTTGATTTTACATTTTTTAATTCTTTGCCTTTTACCTTAGCAATGCACTTCGGGCATACACAGAAAGTGCAGCTAAGTGACAGACTGACTAACTTTTGCCTGACTTTTGTTAATCTTTTTGACAATAACTTTGTTTCCACTGTGATGTGGAAAGGCCTGGATGGCATTTGGAAAGGCCCAAGTTGGGCCCGGGGACATTCCTTCCTAGGTGCAGATCCAGCAGCAGAGTTTATCCCCATCAGAGACATTTGTAACCTGGGGATCCAAGAGAAGGACCAGACAACAGCCTAGAGGGACCAGCCAGATGTCCGCAGCTCTCCAGACGCTGATGGCAGCGATGCCCCTCCTGACCATGACACCAGAGACACCAGACACAGTTCCAGTGTTGCAGCTGAAATGGACTGTTTTGGGTGATATGCAATATAAAGACTGTAAATGGACAATGGGCCTGCTTGCTTCTCCCATGGCTACTTGCCATATGGTGGCCTGGGGAGAGGCTTTGCCCTATGCTTTCTATTGAAGGACTATGCTTTTAAATTAGTGGGTGAAAAATCAATGCACCCACCTGCCGTTGTTATTGAGACAATGTTACTGGACATGACTTTGCTTATGTGCACCTGTGTAACTAGAATTGCTCTAGGATTGTGAAAAGTGCAATAGAGAATTGTGATAAGCTAGAATTGTTCTAGAATTGTGAAAAGTGCAATTGAGAATTGTGATAAGCTAGAATTGTTCTAGGATTGTGACAAGTGCAATTGAGAATTGTGAGAAACTAGAATTGCTCTAGGATTGTGACAAGTGCAATTGAGAATTGTAAGAAACTAGAATTGGTCTAGAATTGTGATAAATGTAACTAGAATTGTGATATTTAATTGTTAACTAGAATTGTGATGTTTTACCTTGTTGACTTCCCACCTCAGTGTTGACATCCTACCTCATTGGCATCCAACCTCTTTGGCTTATTATCTCGAGTATGACTTTGATGAATGGGTTGAACACTTGGGCCACTGTTGAGCCTGGTTCTCATTGTCATACTTCTGTTTACTGATCTGCTGCTTTGTACCTCCTTGGGCATAACACTCTGTCATCTCATGGATCAAGTGAACTATAGCTGGTGCTAAAAGTTTAGCTTGATGAGATGTGTGGTTCCCACAAAACAAGAGAAGGGAATTGTAAGGGTCCTTTAAATGGGCAGATACGGTGCATCGGGAGATTGAGGCCCAGAAGTAATTTCTGTGGATATTAAGACTGCCTTGTAGGTGGGATCTTGGCCATGATGAGATAGCTTCGTAATGGGTGACTCTCTCGCTGGTTGGCTGTGTGTGTGACCTCACAGGCCCTTTATAAGCCCACTGCAGGCAGCAGTCGCTCTCTTCAACCTGGCGCACTTCACCCTGGCTCCCTAGCCTGGGTGGCCAAGCCAAGATGGGTAGCCAAAAGAGGTAAGGATTTTGGTAGTGAACACGTGGGTCTTCTGACCAGGTGTTCACTAGGGAACCAACAAGTCAGGGCATCAGTTAGGGCATTATGTGAGTAGGTATAATAAAGACTTTTAAGATTACACGTGGTTGTTCTTGAGTGCGCTACCGGTTAGTAAACTATAGATTCAAGAGATTGTGGCCAGAGACCTTTGAAGGCCTCAGAGGAGGCGAGCCGGGTAGAGTTCACACTGCAAAGGTCAGTGGTCAAAGGTACTCTGTGGGCCTAGGACAGACTAGTAATTATAACTGCCAGGAAGGCATGTTACATAGAGGCATTAGGAATTCTATGTAGTGGTTCATAATCATCTCCCAGAGTTCTATCGCTGAGTGTAGCTGGTTCAATTCATTACTGCTCTATTGGAACTGATTTGGTTCATCTCATTGTTGAAGAGGGCCATGTACATCAAAATTGATCATCATGTAGTATTGTTGTTGAAGTATATAATGATCTCCTGGCCCTGCTCATTTCACTCAGTATCAGTTCATGTAAGTCTCTCCAGGCCTTTCTGAAATCATCCTGCTGTGACATGATATTTATAATTCTTAAGAACTTTATCAATATAAGGGCAATTAGAAGGGGTTTACATAGACAGAAGATGTAGGTATAAAATGTTCATGATAGAATAATATACCCCCAAAAATTAAGGGGTGAGAAAACAGACTACACTAAGAAAATAGGGAAGGGATAGCTAGAAAGGTATCTCAAATAAAAGAGGCATACAAGAAATTTTATTATAGAGAGGAAGATGGGAAAGTGATAGATAATGTTTGAACCATACTCTCAAAAAAAAACTGGCACAGAGCAAATAACACACACTCAGATGGGTGATGTGAAAACATCTATAAGCAAATCTTCAAAGCAAAATGCAGACTGAACACAAGCCAAATATGAATTTTTAGAAGAGTTAAAAAAAGAAATAAAAATAAGCAAAGATTTTAAAAATCAAATAGGAGTAGCAGATAAAAAAATTAAGGGAAAAATGAACAATGCAGGAAAATTATGAAAAGATTATTAACAGTTTGGTAAAAGAGGCACAAAAAATACTCCATAAAAATTAAAATTGGTCAAATAGAAGCTAATGACTCCACAAAACATTATAACATTATAAAACAAAGTTGAAAGACTGAAATATTAGAAAAAATGCAAAATTTTTTCATTGGAAAAAAATAACTTATTCGGAATATAGATTGAAAAGAGATAATTTAAGAATTATTTGACTGAGTAGCTATTATATTTTTAAAGAGAGAAACAGAGAGAAAGCCCCTTTTGACAGAATGCATTGATCACCTCCTGAAAGAAATCTCGAAATGAAATCTTTCAGACATATTACAATCAAATTCCACAACTTTGGAGTCAATAAGACAAGAAAGAAATAAAGAAAGAAAATTTAAATTAGTATGCTTCAGTTTGTATTTAGACAATTCAATTCTTTTTGTAAAGACATGATTTTTTTTTTATCATGAGTCCTTTGAAATTGTCTCGTCAGCATTTTGTTGAAAATATCCAAGTCATTTATAGTTGTTCATTATACAAATTTACTATTACTTTGTACACTGTTCTCCTGGTTTTCCTCGTTTCACTTTGTATCAGTTCATGTAAGTTTTCCCAGTTCTTTGTGAAATAATCTTACCTGTCATTTCATATAACACAATAATGTTTCATTATATATAGCTCAACTTATTTAGTTATACCCCAGTTGATAACCATCCCCTCAGTTTCCAGTTCTTAGCCACTATAAAAAGAGCTGCTATATTTTTATTCAAATAGATTCTCCTTTCCCCTTCCCTTTCTATATCTTTGGGATACAGTGGTATTACTGGATCAAAGGGTACACACAGTTGGGAATAGTTCTCTTCAGAATAGTTGAATCAGTTTACAACTCTACCAACAATGCATTAATATCCCAATATTTTCAATCCTCCCCATTTGGAAAAATACTTATATTCCTTCCTTTCTTTTTCCCTCCCTCCCTCCTTCCTTATTTCATTTCCTCCATCTTTCTCTTCCTTTCTTCCTTCCTTCTTCCTTTGTTCTTCCTTCCTTCCTCTCTCCACACTTCTCTCCCTCCCTCTTCTTTCCCTCCCTCCTTGCTTCACTCTTTCCCTTATCTATAGATGTTCTTTAAAACATGTTTTTGTTTTTTTAAAGATTGCTCTCCCAAGATATCTTGTGGTTTACTGGCTAAACTTCTTAAGGATTATATCTTAAACCAAAACCACTCTGACTTTCTTTGAGTAGCCAAAAAATAGGTCTCAGGCCAAGCCCCAATTGATTTTTCTTCTATTCCTGATTGACTCTTTCAAATTTATTTATTTATCTGTTTATTTAGATTCCTTCCCCCAAGATGAATAAGGCCATTTTTTGCCTCCAGCTTTAATCACTAATGGGTGCAGCCTCAGTCAAACTGAAACTTATTAAAGACCTTAACATAAAAAGGCCAAGGTCTCCCATTTTATCCAGGACCAGTTACAATTACCTTGATTTATGTTTTGCCATTGGACCCCTCTCTGGAGGGGTAAGTGAGGCAAGTGACTTTGCACAACCCTCCTTCACTTAAGTTGAATTCACTTACATGTCATGGAATCACATCCCAGATGTCAGATCTTCTTTGAGAATCAAGAACAAACAACAATCCCTAAGGAGAGAGATGCCTTAGCAATATGGAATATAGAGATGAAAGAAAGTGGGTTGAGAAAAGATAATAAGTTATGGATGGGATGGGGAGGACTTGTACAGATAAAGGTAAAGAAAAATCATATAGAAGAAGACTCTGGATTCTTAAAAGCCTGATAATTTACTTTACATGGAGAATCAACAGTCCTTGATTTTGTTATATTATGACGGCATGTGCTATTACTCCTCTCCATTCACCAATAACTGAAAGCCAGACTTTCCTTTTCCTTACCCCACAGCTGAAGACAATGCCTACAGTGGATTATGACACAATTTCCCAGATTTGTTTGTTTTTCTAAATGTCCTAATTTCCCTGGGATTTGCTATGATTTCTTATGGTTTTATAATACTTTATATGATTTTTTAGGGGAAAAAGAGGTTTCTCAAAATTAATTCAGTAACTTTTTATACAAAAATTGAGTACAACTTTTTTTTCAGAATGTGCTTATATTTGGTTTTCTTTTCAAATAAATATCATTGGATGAGGGGAGGTTGGTCTATTCTAAAACCACTATGGTATTCATTCACTTATTCATTAATAATTCAGTTATTTATTAGCACATCATAGGTACCCACATCCAATATACATTCAGTTCTCAGAAGTGGATTTCAGTAGATGAAGCCTTTTCAAAACAAAACAAAACAAAACACTATGTACTATGCCATCCCATAATTCAACATCCCCCACACTCTAAACTAAGGAGGCAGTTTTGCTTTGGCTGGAGTATTTAGTTTGTCCAAACATTTGATATGGTCATATTCTTACAATGAGCATCTGGAATCTCACTTTTTTTTATTACAGTTGTTTTGAAGAAACTGCTTACCACAATATGCTGTGTGATCTGGATTTGGAAGAAGCCTGGAGAGGTCATCTAGCTTCCAGTTTATTCTTCTACTTCAAGTACTTAATCTGTCCTATCCTAGTGAGATAGGAATCTGTTGTTTTGAGCTTCCACTCCACCCCCAGGAATGGAGGCTACTCATTTTGTCTGCTGTCACTGCAAAATAGCAAACTGCCATCTACTTTAGATCTAGTCTGTTCAAAATTAAAAAATGAAAGTACAATAGTTTATTAAATTTTATGACCTTCATGTTTTATTAAATTTCATAAAGGCATTCCTTCAAAAAAGGATCAGACTTTAAATTAATGCTCTACAACAAATATTTAAAGTTAGATTTAATAAGACAGTTATTGTGTATTCATGTAATTGCAATTGATCATAGAAAACTGAGGGACTGAAATTTTAAAAGGGTAATAGATATCATACATAGGTAATAATGCTTAACAGGATCCTGGATTTGGTATTTATTTTTGCTAACTTTTCATACATTTTGCAAATTTACATAATAGTTGCCACCATTCTGGAGATAAAAAGAATTTTATGTATAGTAATAGGTGCTTGATAAATATTTGTTGAATGATTTTGTTATGAGTTGATTCTTATGATATCTGTATATGACCATGTTATATTATATTGAATCTTCAAATTAACTTCTTGAATATTAATTAATTCAGGCTTTTAAAGTATTTGCCAAATATATACTGTGTACTTAGTATTGGTGTCCACAATGATGAAAAAATGGGAAGTGTAAGAAATAGCCCCCACTTTCAGTCCAATTAAGGAAATGTTTATCAAAGTGCCCAATATGTACATTACACTTGGTTAGATCCTGGGTATCAAAATATAAAAGAAAAACAGTCCCTGCTTTCAAACACCAGACACTCTACTGGAAGGAATAAAATAAGCATAAACACAAGAAAATACATGAATATATAAGGTCATATAATCTAAAATAATTGCAAGAGGAAGAGATTGCTAAGAACTAATTGTGTATGGGAAGATCAGGAAAGGTCTAATGAAGAAGGAAGTGGAATCTAAGCTGTTTTAAACCAAGATCAAGATTCTACCAGACATCTGAGGAAGGAATATATTCCACATATATGGGATTACTTCTACTAAAGAATAGAAGAGGGAAATGTGATTTTGACTGTGAGATTTTGAGAATAGATCAGTTTGACTGAATTAGAGAGGAAGAAAAATGGGAATGAAGGTTATAAAAAATTTAGATTGTGAAAACAAATTTGGATTGTGGAGGACTTTATATTTTAGTCTAAGGCTTTTATATCATATCTTACAGGCTATTTTGAGGCAGTGTGCTATAATTTACCTTATTTCAAAAAAGAAGTTATAGTTTGAATCCAATCCCTTTTAATTATCTTTATGACTACTAAGGTCCCTTACAATTCTAAATCTATGATACTATTAATGAGGTCCTGAGTAACTGGTATGGTTGGCAGAGAGGGACTAGAGTATTGATGAAATTGCTCTCTGGGGCAGGCAGGGAAGGGCACTGATGGGGATTAATTTAACCTTGTGAGGGATAGAAAATCCTATCCAAAAATGACTACTCAGAGATAACTCATAGAAAAGCAGAATTATTTATTAGAATCTCGAGAAGCAGACCCCATCTTGGTCTGTGAGCCGAATTCACAGCAGGAGAGAGCCACTCTCTTGAAAATGTTCACAACTTTTACACATTTCAGACAAAGAACCTCCAAAATCCCACCCTCCATAGCTGTGATTGGTCAGTGGAATGCAACCGACAAGGTGATTTACAGCCTCTTCTTCTTTGGACAATGGAATGCAGCCTAGGCCTTCATGTGACTGGGGCCTATAGGTCTGATTTTACATTAGCTAGCAGTCTCTGATCATCAATATGTGCTTAATCTGTAAGTTCTTCACCATATCTTACTCCATACAACCTGACGATACCACCCTTTTTAGAGGTCATGGACATCTCTGCCTTGCTGTGTTCAAGTAAGAAATCAGTTATGTTAAACCCCCTATAAATGTGTTAATGGCTCAGCTGAATTCCTTTTGGGTCAGTCTGCCATGACACTGTTTCCTGGTGTCTTTCCTTTTACCTCTCCCGCATGTCACATGGTCTCTTTCCTCTCACCCCATTATGTCACTTATTAACTCTTTTAGGGTATTAAACTCCTCTATAGATTTAGCCTGCCAGCTAAGGGCATCTTCCAGCTTCATGGAATGTTTCCTTTCTCCTTATTAATTGTGAGTTGCACTAGGGATCTTGTCTTTTCCATCACTAATTGTTGAAGACCTTAATGTAAAAAGACCAAGATCTCCTATTTTACCCAAGGCCATCTCCAATCATCCTGATCAATATTTGGCCACTGGACCTAGAAGACTCTGGAGGGGAAACTGAGGCAGGTGACCTTGCACAGCCCTCCCTCCCTTAAATCCAACTCACTTGCATGTCATGGCATCACTTCCCATTGTCATGGTCCTCTTAGAGAACAAAGGACAAACAAGAACAATTGTTAAAACCACTTTTTTTGATAACTATATGCTTTCCTAATTCTATTTCATCTTGACAATTCCTGGTGTCTATTAAATCTCTTCATTTTATTTGTAACATTTTCTCCTAAATAAATCCACCTTTTGTCAAAGAGAATGATCGTTGTGAATTCTTCACATGATCACACCCCAACATTTAGTACCTATGTCAATCTCTTCATTTGGTGCTGAACCCCAAACACATCCTAAATCACTTCACTATGATCCACTAGGGAACTATATAATATTGTTTAGTAGTTTGGCAACTGTCAGAAAATTTCATTGACACATTTTAATTTGGCAGTTTTTTTTGGAAAATAATTCAATTGGAGAATGGTTTGGAGTCAGTTTATAATCTAACTGAGGAATAAGTTGCATTGAGTACTTACTGACTGTAATTTAGGATCAGTTTCCTGATCTATAAAATGGGTAAAATAATACATGTATTTCATGACTCAGAGAAACTTCTTAAGGAGTGCCCTTTTTTAGCGTAAAAGAGTGGTGTGCATTATTATTGATAAGTATTTGTTGAATTAATGAAAATGGAGCTACAGGAAGCATGAGAAAATACTTTAAAACAGTGCATAGTCAAGTGATCTGTTGTTTGCTATTTGCAATGTTTTGTGGAAGATCAAAGAAAGAAATCTTTGTATTCTGGAATGGTGAAAAAAGATTCCTGAAGGAGGTGGGACAAAAGTTGGAATTTAACAACCTTAAAAGTGTTTATAAAGATGAAGGAATTTAAAAATTAATAGTTACCTAAGTTGATGCTACAGGACAATATATATAAACCAATTACTCCTATTCGGTTTCAGGATTTTGCTATAAAAATACACATTGAAATCTTTTAAAATAATAGTTTTTGGAACATTGATACATTGTTGGTGGAATTGTGAATGAATCCAACTATTTTGGAGGACAATTTGGAACTATGCCAAAAAGTAATGAAACTGTGCCTACCCTTTGACCCAGCAATGTTTCTACTGGGTTTATATCCCAAAAAGACCTTGAAGGAGAGAAAGGGACACACATGTACAAAAATATTTGTGGCAGCCCTCTTTGTAGTAGCTAGAAATTGGAAACTGAGTGGATGCCCATCAATTGGAGAATGGCTGAATAAGTTATGGTATGTGAATGTTATGGAATATTATTGTTCTGTAAGAAATGACCAACAGGATGATTTCAGAGAAGCCTGGAGAGACTTAAATGAACTAATGCTGAGTGAAACAAGCAGAATCAGAAAATCATTATACACAGCAACAACAAGACTATACCATGATCAATTCTTATGGACATGGCTTTCTTCAACAATGAGATGATTCAACTCAGTTCCAATTGTTAAGTAATGGAGAGAGCCAAAAAAAGGAACATAGAAGCTGAGTATAGACTACAAGATAGCATCTTCACTTTTTCTGTTGATATTTGCTTGCATTTTTTTTTCTTTCTCAGATTTCTTTCCTTTTTTACCTGATTTTTCTTGTAAAGCAAGATAACTAAATAAATATGTATACATATAATTGATTTAACATACAGTTTAACATATTTAACATGTATTAGACTACCTGCCATTTAGGGGAGGGGAAAAGGGAAAGGAGGGAAAATTTTGGAACATAAAGTTTTGTAAGGATCAATGCTGAAAAACTACCCATGCATGTGTTTTGTAAATAAAAAGCTTTAATAAAATAAAACAAACAACAACAACAACTCATCTGGGGAAAAATAATAGTTTTTATCACTAGGAGTAGAAGGATAGTTTGATATGAATGTATATCTGGCTCTTATGACAAAAACAATTAAACAAAAGTATCCTTTAGAGTGAATATGACAATGACAATGTAGTTAAGATTCTTTTTAGATACCCTGAGTTAGCATAATGACAATCCTTTGAGCTCTGGATGAACTTTGCTGCAATTAAATCACAGAACTGATGATCACTGAGCTTGGACAAGCACTAATAGGTCTAGACTTGGAGCCTTGCTATGAATGGACATTTTGTGATTAGACAACCTCGCTTCATTGTTGCCATTAAGCCTTACCACTTTTGTTACTATATATTGTTTGTTTCTTTATCAAGCCATACATAGATAAATCAAGGTTTAGCCCCACTGCCTCAAGTCTCTTGTTAGAGAAGGCCCTAACACATGTGTCTAATTTCTCTTTCCCAGTGGAATAAAGTGAACTTTTTTGCCTTTAAACTGTGTGAGTTCTTTGGCATTTTTTGAGTTAATAGTGGTTGCAAAGTCTCTATGATTCTTTGGTCATTTGTTACTAGAGTTGACAAGAGCATATTCTGTCCTGTGAGTCCCTTATCTCTCTGGCAATGTTTCATTTTCCGCTCTCCAGGAAAGCCACTGATTTTTAAAATTACTTAGAGTTAAATTTAGGATCATAGGGATACAGATATCAAGCTAGAAGGGACTTGAATGGCCATTTAATCCAACTCTATCATTCTATAGGTGAGAAGACTGAAATACAGGGAGATATTCAAGGCAATATAGATAAAAAATGTTACAAGGAAAATAAACACATTAGTCATCTTTCTGAAGTGGTATAAAATTAAGAGAATGCCAAGTTAAGTGGGATAATCTTATGGTTTGATTCATGAAACATTCATGTGAGACATTTATCACAGGTCATAAAAGTTTGCCATTTCTTAGGTGAAATAGGTTACTGGCTCAACCAAATATGAGCAAGTAAGGCAGAAATATATAAGATTAAGCAACATGCTTCCGAGTTCTGGAACTTTTAAATCTTCTGGAAAAGGAGACCTAAAGGGCAGGGTCTGAGGCATAAGGGGAGAAGGTAGGGAAAACTTGGGCAGGAGTCAGGAAGGAACCAGGGAGGGACCTGGTGTTTTAACCAGGCATAGTCTGTCTTGATATGTTAATCAAGAAAGTTTCTGAAGTTGTTCTAGTTCTGCATAAAGAAAAAATCAAAAACAAAACATAAGGTCTCCCTATGGATGGGTCATAGAGGCAAGATTGACTGAGTAGAATTGTGGTTCCATGTCTTTTTCATCCACTGCACCACCTATTTACCCTGCTGTATTTAGGAAGTGCTTAATAATCGACTTTTCATTAATTCAATCATTTTTCTTGTATAATTCCCAATTAATATTTAAAGTCATTGGACCAATTTACAGTTTCACTAAAAGAATATTTCTGTGTCTGTCATCCCACAACTGCTTAACACTGACTATTCCTGGTTCTTGTTATCTGTGCCAATTTGGGTGGTGTGATAAAACAACTTCAAAGTTGCTTTAATTTCCATTTTTCTTAACATTAGACTCATTTTCTCAGACTCACAGGAAACATTGCTCTCCCCCCATTTCTGTGGCCAGAAGATTCCTAGTAGATCACTTTCTCTCAGAGGTATGACTTTCACTGTCAAGCCACAAGTTTACACATTCCTTTATGGAATTGTGGCTTTTCTTTAATCTTTTTCAATAGTTATCTTAATTATCTATTTTTATCTATCTTAATTATCTATTTTTAATCAACATCAAATAGTTTTCATTATTAAATTGGTGTGTGTATATGTGTATGTATGTGTGTACACATACGTTTTGTGATTTTGTTCAGTTGTTTCAGTTTTAACCTACTCTTTGGGACTCCATGTTGAGGTTTTCTTGGCAGAATTACTAAAATGATTTGCCAAGTCCTTCTCCAAATCATTTTACTTATAAGGAACTGAGCAAAGAGGATTAAGTGACTTGCCCAGGTCTCACAGCTAGTAAGTCTCTGAGGCCAGATCTGAACTTGGTAAAAACGAGTCTTCCTCCTTCCAAGGATGAAGACTCTATCTAATATACCATCTATATATTGCACTCATCCTATATATTGCAATTCAAAGTCTCATAAATTTCTATTTCCTTCATTTATACTTGTCTTTTTCCTTGATATTCTAAACTTTTTTTTGTTTCAAATGAATTTTGTCATTATCTGAATTTACTACAGGCCTACAAATACTTTGTACAACTATGTTGTCTGGATTTTAAAAAATATCTGCTTGCTAATGTGATTGAACTCAGGCTGTTTTATCACTTTAATTATATAGACATGATCCAAATGTGAACAGTGTCTATCTTCCCCATTTATCATTCACTCTCTAGTTTTATAAAAAGTGTTTAATAGTTTTATTTATGTAAATCTTGCAAGTCTTGTTGGACAAATCTCAGATATTTTATGCATTTTAATGAAATTTCTCTTTTCATATTTCTTCCTGATTTTTATTAATTTAAATGCTGATGATTTTTGGTAATTTATTTTATTTCCTGCTAATTTGTTGAGTTTATTAATCATCCCAATTAGCTTCTTTGATGAAGTTTTATATATCAAGTATTAGTGGAGATAATTCATACTTCCTTTATCTCTGTTTGTTTTAGGTAAATAGATTATGGTAAGATTCTTGCTTTCTATTTTGTTTATTGCTGGTTTAGTTATCAAGTCCACATTTATCTCTTAGTTTGTAGAGTTACTATTCCCTGTATTTTGGGGGATATAAATTTTGTAGCATAGGCATTAATTACATTACAAGCCTTTGCTAGAATTCCTGTACATCCCTATCTGGGTGAAGTTCCTGATCCTTAATCCCCACCTCAGATGTTCCTTCTTGGTTTGCTTGATTTCTTTTTAAGATATAATGAGTTGTTTTTAAAAGTTTATTGTTTTATTCGTTTATATAATGTACATTTTTGTAGATACCCATTCTTTGAAAAAAAAATTCTCAGTTTTGTCAATCATTCTGGCAAACGATTTGGCTTTTTTTTTTTTTTTTTTTTTTTTTTTTTTTGGCTAAGCTGCCAATATGTAATTTTGGCAAGTTTTGATAATTCTTAGCTGTTTTATGAAATCACTGTGTTCTTTTATTTTGGTAATTTTTTTTCCTTTTAATCATGCTCAGTTTAAACAGTGGTATATCAATGTTCTGAGTCTTTTAAAAGCAGCTTAGTTTTATCAGTTTTCTTTGTTTTTCTCTAGTTTTCAAGATTTCTGCCTGTGACATCTTTTTTTTTTTTTTCAGTCTTTTGAATTGTATATCAGTTCATTGATATATACTTTTCCTATTTGGAACATGTAAGTTTGTGTAAGTTTTCCTCTAAGGAATGCTATAGTGGTGCCCTATTACTTTTCATTGCTATTACTCTAGTTAGCATAATTATTTGTTTCTGTGATTTTTATTTGATTGATTCATAATTCAGAGTGTCATTAGTCTTCATTTAGACATGCATTTTCTTATTTTGTGTTTATTCATGATGATTTTTATTATGTTCTTGTCTATAAAGTATATGCAAATCATAGGTGACTATTGATAAATTAGGAAAGCCATACTTGGCAATTATCTCCTGAGCCAGAGAACTCATTTTCTCACTCACAGGAAACATTGCTCTCCCTCCATTTCTGTGGCCAGAAGATTCCTAGTAGATCACTTTCACTGTCAAGCCACAAGTTTACACATTCCTTTATGGAATTGTGGCTTTTCTTTAAACCTCCCCCATTCCAAACAAAACTCTGGTAGCTGCTAGGGCAGAAAAGTATGTTACTGTTTGCCTCAATAATACCTTACGATACTCACCAACACTTGGTTCTTCACTTGGAGTATCTTGATTCCAAATTCATTGCTAGTCTTGAAATAGTTTGTTACTGACTTCCCTCTTATTAAAAAGCAAAACAAAACAAAGCTATAACTATCTGTCTGGTTTAAATGTCAATACCGTATTTCAATATGAGAAGGAATTTTAGTAGTCTCTCATCTTATTATTGCAAACATTTTATGTAATATTTGAATTAATTGAATATTTGATAAAAATCATTTACAAATCTATCTGTCCTAGGGATGTTTAACTTTTTTTTTCTGAAACTGAGTTTTTAAATTCTCTGTTTTTTGTTCTGTTTACCTGGTGTTTTATTATTTTAAAATTTTTATTTCCTTTCATTTAAGTTAGTTTTGTTGGCATATAAATGGTCGGAAGAGTTTCCAATAATGTACTTAATTTCTACTTTATTTGTTGTGAATCCTATCCTTTCCATTTTGGACATTGGCAATTTGGTTTTCTCTCACTTTTTAAATCCTTTATAAATCAACTGTTCCCAATTACTGCCAAGCCTCCAGATGCATTTTGAACCAAATATTACATTTCTCTGAAACAAGGAATGCTCTCTTATCATGTTTACATCTGTAAACATTAAATATAATAAATAACAGCTTATAGTACATAAATAAAATCTAAATCAAACATATTGTATAAAAGACAAACAAGTTGTGCTCACAAGAAATTGACAACTGGCTTCACAAGCAGATGGAAGGAGTTAGTGGATCAATCCCTATTCTCATCAGACCCTGCCTATTCTGAGTACCTACTGCTGTCCTCATTGCTAGCACTCAATAGCAAAGCATGAATCAGTCAGAGCTTCATGGCTCATCTCTTAATGCCAGTTCCCAGTTATGGTTTGTGAGTATTTTTCTCGCTTGTGTTGGCTTTCTTTACCTCCATTCCATCTTTTTTTTCTGCTTCCTTCTTTCTACTTACTTGGTTTTTGTACACTATCTATAAAACTCCCTTACTCCAAGATCAGGGTCAAAAGCACTCTGGGTAGTCTGCTCCCAGGATATATCTGAAATCCCCTCAAAGCTTAAAAAATTCTGGGATGAAAAATTGTCTGCCAAAAGCCAACCTCCAATTCCATTTGTTTAATATCCAAGCCTTCTGGAAGTACTCCAAGAGGTATATTACAAATGCATTTATTATATTTGCGTTTTTATACTGTGGTTTATGATTATGTGCTAGTGCATAGTTAATTTTTAAAAGCATCACTACTGCTGAGAAATATATATTTTATCAATATCTTTTAATAATTTAGAAGTTTCCATGTCAGTCAAAATTGGATTAATGAACAATTAATTCAAATCTACATGTTGCTTCTTGTTTATCTTTCCAGATTTATCTAATGAGAAGACTAATATTGAAGTGTCCTATATAGTCGTCTAGTTACTATCAACATCTTTTTGCAATTGATTTAGCTTTTCTAAAATGAATGAATGAATATGTATGTGTGTATGTATGTGATGTAGTATAGTAAAGTACTAGGATATTGGGGTACTGAGGTATTGATCAACATAGAGAGTTAAGTATCCAAAATTAGTAAGTCAGTAAGATCCAAATTTAAGTTATACCTCCATAATGATTATATGAAACTTCTGAAGCCACATAACCCCTTAGTACTATAGGCAAGGAAATGTTAGGTGACATAGTAGATAGATAATTGGGCTTCTAGTCAGGAAGATTCATCTTCCACAGTTCAAATCAGACCTAAGATCTTATTAGCTTTGTGACCCTAAGCACTATATGTGTGTATGTAGATATATAGATATAACACATATGCAATACATTATACACATATGTATACATACATATTATATATGTATATACTACATATGTATTATATCACATGTAATATACAATAAATATTATATATATTATATTATATATATATATATATTGCCCAGGGTCACAAACTAGGGTATATATGTGTGTATACTTATATGTTGATATACAGGAGCCACCTGTCAGTGGCTATCAGTGATCTAACTCAGTCCAGCAGAATGGATCCCTTCATGTGAGAGGATGATGATGATACAAGGAGACTGAGAGGCCATTGTGTTGTCTGACCTCTCTCCTCTTCCCTCTGCTTCCAATTTATTTCATTCCCAGTCCACAAGCAACACCTGTGTCAGTAAAGGCTTCTTTGCAACTTCTTCAAGTGTTATGATTCACAGTTGTGGAGGCTTTTGGAGAATCGATCTGCCCCTTCGCTTAGGCATCTTTGACACATATATACAAACATACACATATATATGTATATGTGAATATATAAATATTACCATTCCAGTAGTTTTTGTCAAGAAAATCCTAAATGGAGTCATGCAGAATTAGACACTACTGGAAAATTACTGAACAACAACTATAGGCAAGAGGTGTTAAGCTCCTCAAAACAAGTTTTATATGTATTTGTCATATTTTCCATTAGAATATAAGCTCATTGTGAATAAAAATTATTTCTTTCTTTTTGCTTATAATGCTTGGCACAAAAACACAAGTTGCACAAACTTAAAGACATCTTCACTCCAAATGTTCATATGCTTATTTGTGCTCAACCTGTACAAAAGCCCTTTGAGCTCATATTGGTCTGATTAGCCACAATCATCAACTGGATCTTGATCCCAATATAATGATACTGTTTTGGTCCTCTCTGAGCATGAAGGACAACAACCAACCAATCAACCTAGAATATAGTAGGTATCTAATAAATATTTATTGAATGATATCTTCATCTTCCTCAGAGAATTTTGATTCAATTTTCTTTGTTGCATGATATATATTCACTTAGATGTGCCCTTTCTTCATAAGCTTGTTTATTTCTCCTCAGTTTTTTTCTTTTAATCATATTGCTGATTTTTAGGTGATACTGCTGAAAATCTGATTATCATCAATTTGTTCCTTTACAACAGGAATTTTTAACCTTAGCTCTATGAACTTGTTTTTAAAAAAATGTGTTATTAATTCTACTTTAACAGAATTAGTTTCCTTCATAATCTGATATACTTTAGCATATGCACTTAAGAACTTTGCTCTGAGAAGGAGTCCACAGGCATCAGAAGGACCAGAAGGATCTATAACACAGAAACAATTAGGAACTTATACCCCAGAGCAATTTTGGCTCTCTTTTATCTATTAAACTGAAAGATTTTGAAGTTCATGTGTTGGTCTTATTTTTTCTGGAGGAATTTGTTTATGATAGATTCTTAATTTTTTCTTCTTCTTATCATTGCTGAATCTTCCATATTTTGGAACATTTGGTGTATGATATTTGATTTATTGATGCAAAAGCTGTTACTAAAATGCTTAAAATTCTTCCATCTTCTCAGAAGTCCCTTCTTTTAATATTTTGAAATTTATTAGAGAGATTATTTTAAAATAATCAAATTCAGCTTTAGATGATATCAAGGGCATTAAGATTCCCCCTCCCTTCATTTTATAGGTAAGGAACCAGGTCCAGGAAAATGAAATGATTTGTCTCAAGGTCATGTACATTCTCTTTCCAAACCCTCCCATCCTCTTAACTTTATTTTTATAGAGGGCACTGCTATCAATCTAGACAACTTTAGGGTCATGACTTTAGAATCATCTTTGACTCTCCCCTAAAACTTACCCCCACTAGCTGCTCAGATTTTGATTCAATTTCTACAACTATCTTGTGTCCATCCCTTTCATCTGACCTCTGTCCAAGTTCAGACCCTCGATGATCTAATGGTCTCCCTTTTTACAGTCACTCCTCTTCCCCAGTCCATCCTCTACACAGATTCCAAATTTATATTCCTAAAACAAGTTTGACCACTCTTCTGCCCAAGAAACTTGTTAGTTCTCTTTTGCCTCTAGGACAAGACACAAACTATCCTTAAGAGAATTTTAAATTTGGTTGGTGCTTACTTTTTATTCATTCACTAATGACTATTCATTCTCCATTTCTGACCTGAGCTGGTTCACCCTCTTCTTAAATAGTCTGGTAGCATGCCTACTCCTGGAAGCTTACTATATTGATTCTGGAATTAGGGACATCTGATAGAGTCCTTTTCAGAACTCCTAAATTCAAGCAACTAACCAACCTTAGCCTCCCTAATTGTAGGGTTATAGGCATTCACCATGATGTCCAACACAGGAGCCTATATTTCCAGGTTCATCACACATTAGTCTCCATCAATTGCTTTAAGTAAATTGTTCTTGCTATACCTCATCCATGTCCATGACTTCATGAGCAGGTAAGTGGTTTAGTGCATAGAGCTCTGGGTATGGAATCAGCAAAACTCATCTTTATACATTCAAATCCAGCCACAGACACTTATTAATTGTGTGACCCCGAGCAAGTAACTTAATCTTGTTTGACTCAGGTCCTCATCTATAAAATAACCTGGAAAAAGAAATGCCAAGCCACTCTAGTATCTTTACCAAGAAAACCCCAAAAATGGTATCACAAAGAATCAGATATGATTGAAATAAGTGAACAAAATCCAACCAAATAATAATAATCCTCTAAACCAGGAATGCACTCTTTCCTTGTCTCCACTATGTAGATTCCCTAAATTTCTTTAAAACTCAACTTGAGGGACATGCTTTTTTTGGAAACTGTATCATAATTTCATCCCTTTCTACCTGAGGGCTTACCTTATATTTTCTATGCACATTTCTGTCCTCTGTTCTATGAATACGAATACTTGAAGACAGGAATAGTCTTTTTTTAATCTTTGTGTCCCAATACTTAGCATAATGATTGGCATATAGGGTACTAAATACATGACTGAATGAAATCAATGAACTGGGACTTGACATCATATCTCCTGTTTGACAGTCAATAGAATTTTATTTCCATTACTTTTTACTTTTTCCAGATTTTCTCGAGGCCTGAAATCCTTCATTTTTCATACCTGAATTTTCACCAATTAGAGATTCATTGGACTTATAAATATCTTTTTTTAATGGGGAAGATGGGGGAAAATTCCTAAGAATCACATGCTATCGGTAATTAATTTAATAAAAGTTTTTCTTCTTTCACAAAGAAGTGGTTAACCCATGAAAAAGAGGGTAGGAAAATAAAGAGAAAGAAGTTTGAAACCTAGAAAATTTAAGAAAGGACAGTAACTGGATGAAGCATTGCCTCATAATGCTTTTTTGAGTTCCCCATTTGGATGTCTGACCAAGAACTATTTTTTTCCAAGTACATTGTAAGAAGCATCATCCTATGGATAAGACCCGTGTAGTGAAAAGAACACAGAGCTGGGAACCAGGAAAACTAAAATCTAAGAAGCAGAAGAAGGGAGATGCCTGTAAAAAGTAGGCAATGTTTAAAAATTATCAAAGTGGAGTGAAGAAGGAAGGGAGTGAGGGGGGAAAGTGAAGGAAAAAGAGAGAGGAGAAAGGAGAAATGGATCAAGGTAGGAAAAGAAGGAAGAAGAAGAAGAAGAAGAAGAAGAAGAAGAAGAAGAAGAAGAAGAAGAAGAACAAGAAGAAGAACAAGAACAAGAACAAGAACAAGAACAAGAACAAGAACAAGAACAAGAACAAGAAGAACAAGAAGAAGAAGAAGAAGGAGGAGGAGGAGGAGGAGGAGGAAGAGGAGGAAGAGGAGGAGGAGGAGGAAGAGGAAGAGGAGAAAGAGGAAGAAGAGGAGGAGGAGGAAGAGGAGGAGGAGGAAGAGGAGGAAGAGGAAGAGGAAGAGGGAGGAGGAAGGAGGAGGGAGGAGGAAGGAAGAGGGAGGAGGAAGAGGAGGAAGGAAGAGGAAGAGGAAGGAGGAGGAGGAGGGAGGAGGAAGGAAGAGGGAGGAGGAAGAGGAGGAAGGAAGAGGAAGAGGAAGGAGGAGGAGGAGGGAGGAGGAAGAGGGAGGAGGAGGAAAAGGGAGGAGGAGGAGGAGGGAGGGGGAGGAAACAGGGAAAGAAGAGGAAAGGAGAAGGAAGGGGAGAGAGCAAGGGAAAGAAAAAGAGAGTGAAAAGTGGAAAAGGAGGGAGGGAAAGAAGGAAGAAAGGAGAAAAAGATAAAATCATTTATTAAGTGTTCAGTATATGTGAGGGACTGTACTAAGCATTTGGAAATTTAAATACACATACAGAGAGCAACAACAACAGTTATTACATTCAAGGAGTCCACATTCTAATGCAGAAAGACAAAATACAAAAGGAATTTAAATCTAAACCTATTTTAGGGGGGAGGTGATTTTGAAATATTGAGAAAGCCAAGAATAGAGCCAAGGGGAATGCTAGTTCTATGGACTTCCAGTGCAAAATAGAGATTCCAAAGGGAACACATTAGTGGAAAGATGGGAAGTTTGCTAATTAGAATATTACATGGTGACCAGACCATGGGGGTGGTAGGTTGGGAAGAAGGACACCTGAATGTGGATATTGGCTCTGTTACTTACTTAGAAATTCAAATACAAGTGAATCACTAACTTCTTCTAAGCCTGGGTTTCATCACATGTGCAACCAGAATGATAATTATCTCTGAACTCCCTGCCTCACTGAGTTGTTGTGAGGAAAGCATTTTGGAAACCTTAAAGGCTAGAGAAATGGAAGTTATCATTTGGCTGATGGCAAGCCATTTGGACAGGTATAAAGTGATACATTTGGGATGGGTCCAGAAGACATTTAGTAGTAACTATTCAGGAGACTGTGTGTTAATGAATCTGAGAGCTTTTCCCCACAGGCACATGGGACAGCTGTTTGGACACTGGGAGAAACTGAACAGGTGGGAACAAATAAGGGGAACCACCTGTGAACAATCAGCAGGGAAGTGAAGGTGGCAGCAGCCCCTTCCAGAAGGAGTGAAGAGAAAAAGCCAAGCTGTTATTGGGTGAGAGGAAGCTGGAATTCACAGTAGTCAGGATTTCACTAAGATGTTAAGTACCACAGAATCTGAAAGCTGGGAGGGACCTCAGGCTTCATCCCATCCAACTAACACCCAAAAGGGAATTCTTTTTACAACCTCCTAGATTAGTGGTCATCTAGCTTCTGTTTAAAAATCCCCAGTGATGTGGAATTCAGCCAGTTCTACTTCAGGGTAGCTGGAATTATCAAGAAAGCATTCCTTAGATCAAGCTCAGATATTCTTCTTTGTTTTTCTACCTATCCTATGCCCCCAGCAGAACTGTGAAAACAGAATGTTGGGATATTAGTTCTTTCCCTTTCTACCTCCTGATCTATCTCTTTCCCTCCCATCTCTTGATCTTCCAAACCTCTGATTTTTTTTTCTCTTTACCCTCTAACTTTCCCCTTTTTTTCAGATCCCTAATTCACACTTTATGAGAGGGGAGAAAATGTCATGTCATGGTTATGACTATCTTTCTGAGGTGTGTTCTAAATTGTTCAGTTGTTTTTAGTCATGTCTCTTTGTTACTCTATTTGAGGTTTTCTTGGTAGATACTAAAGTGGTTTGCCATTTCCTTCTCCAGCTCATTTTACACATGGAGAAACTAAGGCAAACAGGGTTAAGCGATTTGCACAGGATCACACAATTATTAGGTGTCTGTGGTTGGATATGAGCTCAAGGCAAAAAAGTCTTTCTGACTCTAGGCCTGACATTCTATTCACTGTGCAACCTGGCTGCCTCAATGTTCCTATGGGACCAAGCATTTATGAAGTGTCTATGTTCTAAGATCTATAATAGGCATTGATAATACAATAAAAAATGAGATAAATAAGTACATAGTATTGGGGCAAAATGGCAGATGTAATTCAAAGAATGAGGAAAGAAGGTGACATTTGAACTGAATTAAATTGAATTAGGAATTCTATTTTTGATAATTTCAAGCTATTTTATTATAAGCCTGTATTGTCTAGATTTTTAAAAATAATTTTAAAAACTATAACCTTGTTGAAAAGAATGACAATATATTACCTACAATTCATTCAATTATTATCATAAGCTATAATTTTTTTAAACAAACCTTTTAATTTTTTTTCTTTTTTTCTCTATTAGAACTTTGTATTTTTCAAAACATATGCATGGAAAATTTTTCAACATTATCCCTTCCAAAACCTTGTGTTCCAATCCCCCCGCTTTTCTTACCCCCTGCCCTAGATGACAAGTAGTCCAAAAAGTGTAAAGCATTGTAGATATATGCTAAATCCAATATATGAATGTATTTTTGAACACTTTTTAAATTAATTTTTATAATTATAACATTTTCTTTGACAGTACATATGTATAGGTAGGTTTTTTTTTTTTGTTTTTGGGGGTTTGTTTGCAACATTATCCCTTGTACTCCCTTCTGTTCTGAATTTTCCCCTCCTTCCCTCCACCCCCTCCCCTAGATGGCAGGCATTCCCATACATATTAAATATCTTATAGTATATTTTATGTACAATATATATGTGCAGAACCGAATTTTGTTGTTGTTGTTGCAAAGGAAGGATTGTATTCGCAAGGTAAAAATAATCTGGGAAGAGAAACAAAAAACAAAACAAAACAAAACAAAACAAAACAAAACAAAACAAAACAAAACAAAAAAGACCAATGCTCTCAGTTTACACTCATTTCCCAGTGTCCCTTTTCTGGGTGTAGCTGATTCTGTCCATCATTGGTCAATTGGAATTGGATTAGCTCTTCTCTATGTTGAAGATATCCACTTCCATCAGAATACATCCTCATACAGTATCATTGTTGAAGTGTATAATGATCCCCTAGTTCTACTCGTTTCACTCAGCATCAGTTGATATAAGTCTCTCCAAGCCTCTCTGTATTCCTCCAGTTGGTCATTTCTTACTGAACAATAATATTCCATAACATTCATATACCATAATTTACCCAACCATTCTCCAATTGATGGGCATCCACTAATTTTCCAGTTTCTAGCCACTACAAAAGGGGCTGCCACAAACATTTTGCCACATACAGATCCCTTTCCCTTCTTTAGTATTTCCTCGGGGTATAAGCCCAGTAGTAGCACTGCTGGGTCAAAGGGTATGCACATTTTGATAACTTTTTGGGCATAATTCCAGATTGCTCTCCAGAATGGTTGGATTCTTTCACAACTCCAACAACAATGCATCAGTATCCCAGTTTTCCCACAGCCCCTCCAACATTCATCATTATTAGTTCCTGTCATCTTAGCCAATCTGACAGGTGTGTAAGGATATCTCAGAGTTGTCTTAATTTGCATTTCTCTGATCAATAGTGATTTGGAACACTCTTTCATATGAGTGGAAATAGTTTCAATTTCATCATCTGAAAATTGTCTGTTCATATTCTTTGACCATTTATCAATTGGAGAATGATTTGATTTCTTATAAATTAAAGTCAGTTCTCTGTATATTTTGGAGATGAGGCCTTTATCAGAACCTTTAACTGTAAAAATGTTTTCCCAATTTGTTACTTCCCTTCTAATCTTGTTTGCATTAGTTTTGTTTATGCAGAAACTTTTTAATTTCGCATAATCAAAATTTTCTATTTTGTGATCAATAATGGTCTCTAGTTCCACAAGTCTGAGAGGTAAACCATCCCATGTTCCTCCAATTTATTTATGATTTTGTTCTTTATGCCTAAATCTTGGACCAATTTTGATCTTATCTTAGTATGTGGTGTTAAATGTGGGTCCATGCCTAGTTTCTGCCATACTAATTTCCAGTTTTCCCAGCAGTTTTTGTCAAATAATGAATTATTATCCCACAAGTTGGGATCTTTGGGTTTATCAAACACTAGATTGCTATTTTTATTCACTATCTTGCCCTGTGAACCTAACCTATGCCACTGATCAACTAGTCTATTTCTTAGCCAATACCAAATGGTTTTGGTGACTGTTGCTTTATAATACAGTTCTAGATCAGGTACAGCTGGACCACCTTCATTTAATTTTTTTTTCATTACTTCTCTTGAAATTCTCAACCTTTTGTTCTTCCATATGAATTCTGTTGTTATTTTTTCTAGGTCATTAAAATAGTTTCTTGGGAGTCTGATTGGTATAGCACTAAATAGATAGATTCGTTTAGGGAGTATTGTTATCTTGATTATATTAGCTTGGCCTATCCAAGAGCACTGAATATCTTTCCAATTATTTAAATCTGACTTTATTTTTGTGGCAAGCGTTTTGTAATTTTGCTCATATAATTCCTGACTCTCCTTTGGTAATATATGAATGTATTTTACACAATTATTTTGCTGCACAAGAAAAATCAAATCAAACCAGAAAAAAAGAGAAATAAAATGTCAGCAAATAACAAAAAAAGTGAAAATGTTATTTCGTGAACCTCATTCAATTCCCACATTCCTTTTTCTCGATTTAGATGGCTCTCTTTATCACCAAAACATTAGAACTGGTCTGAATCATCTCATTGTTGAAGAGAGCCATGTCCATCAGAATTGATCATTGTATAATCTTGTTGCCATATATAATGATGTCTTGGTTCTGCCAATTTTACTTAGCATCAGTTCATGTAAATCTCTCCAGGCCTCTCTGAAATCATCCTGCTGGTCATTTCTTACAGAACGATAATATTCCATAACATTCATAAAGCATAACTTATTCAGTCATTCTCTAATTGATGGGCATCCTTTCATTTTCCAGTTTCTTGCCACTACAAAAAGGGCTGACACAAATAGAACAATAGAATACTATTAAAAATTTTAAAAAGAAAAATACATAATTTAGTACCTATAGAAAAAGAGAATAGTGTGTGTGAGTTGTAACATGTAATTACTCTGTAAAGATAAACTAAAGTTATGTTGTAAGGGGCTTTAAATGCCAAATGGAAGTATTTGGATTTTTTTTTTGCAAAAGCAATGGGGAACCCCTAAATGTTCTTGAACAGAAGAGTGACATAGTCAAATCTGCACTTTAGGAATATCAATTGGTTGGTAGTGTGTAGGAGGAGGACTGGAGAGAGGAGAGACTTGAGGTGTATAGATTACTGCAAAATTCTAGGAAAGAGGCTATATATATATATATCTGAATATGATTTGGTTGTGAGTAAAAAGAAGGGAATAGTAGATGCAAATAAAATTGAGGAAAAATTGGTGATTGATTTGACATAGAAGATGAAAGAGAGTAGATGGTTAAGAATAGTTCCTAGATTGCACATATTTAACCTGTAACAGTTTATTTGATGTCTTGGAGAGGGGGATGAGAGAAGGAAAAAAATTTGGAAAACAAAGTTTTACAAAAACGAATGTTGAAAACTATCTTTACATGTATTTGGAAAAACAAAATACCATTTGGAAAAAAAATAGTTCCTAGATTGTGAATTTATGTGACTGGAAAAATTATATTTCTTTCAACAGGCACAGGAATATTAGGATGGGTGGAATTGAAGAGAAAGAGAATAATTTTTTTTGAAGTTGGCGAATTTGACATACCTATGGTATATCCAGATGGAGATTTCAAACAGGATTTGGAAAGGCATAATAAGAGAGAAATGAAACCTAACTTTGGGAGTAATTTGTCTAAAGTTGCTAGCTGAATCTATTCAAGTTGATAAAATCATGAAGAAAGAACATATAGAGTATAAAGAGACAGGAAGAGAGGGTCTAGGACAGAGTCTTCTTACACACAGGGGATCAGTCTTGAATATCAAATCTACAAAGGAGATGGAAGAAATATCATTCTAATAGGAGGGGAACCATGCCAGAGAAGTGCCTCAATGTTCCAGGGAGGAGAGAATAACCAGAAGGAGGGATGATTAACACTGTTGAATGTTGTAGAGAGGTCAAGAAAAATGAGGATTGAGAACAGACCATTGTCCAAGTAAAAGCAACAATATTCATTAGGAAGATTGGTCACCTCAAGCAGTCCTGCCCCTTAAGAATCCCTTTCCCGTTAGAATCCCTCTCTTTTATATATCTTTCCCCTACAATTGAAGAAAATTCTCAGTTTAGTGGGGTAGTTTATTCTTGGCTGCATTTCAAGTTCTATTGTCTTTCAGAATATCAGATTCCAGGCCCTTTGATCCTTTGAGGTGGAAGCTTCTAGATCCTGGGTATGTGGCTTAATGTGGCTCTTTGGTATTTAATTTTTTTCTGGCTGCTTATAATATTTTTTCCTTGGTCCATTAGTTCTGAAATTTAGCCATGATATTCCTTGGAGTTTTAATTGTGGGATCTCTTTCAAGAGGTGTTCAGTGAATTCTTTCAATGGCTATTTTTTCTTCTGGTTCTATGAAATCTGGGAGAACTTCCAGTTCTCTTTGAAAATTTCTGGAAAAATAGTGTCTAGGCTCTTTTTCAGGTAGTCTAATAATCCTTAGATTGTCTCTCCTAGATCTGTTTTCCAAGTCACTTGTTTTCCCAAGTAGGTATTTTACATTTTTTTCTATTTTTTCATTTTTTTTTTTTTTTGGTTTTGCTTGACTGATTCTTGATGTCTCATCAAGGCATTCATTTCCTTTTGTTCAGTTCTGATTTTTAATGAATCATTTTCTTCATTTGCTTTTTTAACTTCTTTTTGTATTTGTCCAATTGAGTTTTTAAATAAGTTATTTTGTTCTATGGAATATTTTTCCATTTCATAAATTCTGTTTTTTAAGGAGTTATTGTCTTTTTTCATTTTACAAATTCTGTTTTCCTGGGAATTATTTATATTCTCCATTTTACAAATTCTGTTTTTCAGGGAGTTGTTTTCTCTTCATTTTGTCAAATCTATCTTTTAATGAATTATATGCCTTTTCCAAACCCTCTTGCAAAGTTTTCTTTTCCTTTCCCTACTTTTCTTCTAGCACTCTTTTGAGGTCTTTTTAAAAAATTTCTTCTAGGAGAGCCTTGTGTAATGGGGACTAGGTTATATCACCTTTTGGGACTGCATCTGCAGATGAATTGCTTTTAGTCTCCTCAAGGTTTGAATTCTCTTCTTTTCTTTCACCATAAAACCTATCTATAGTTATATTTCTCTTTTCTTTTTTAATAATTTTTTTGTTTAGCTCTGGTCTTTTCATCAAAAATAAATGGAATTCACCTGTTTCATTGAAGACCCATTTTCTTCCCTGGAAGAAAATTCTCAGTTTAATGGGGTAGTTTATTCTTGGCTGCATTTCAAGTTCTCTTGTCTTTCAAAATATCGGATTCCAGGCCCTTTGATCCTTTGAGGTGGAAGCTTGGGTCAGTGTTGACTCACACCCAGAGCTGGGTGAGTATAGCCAAATCCCATGAGACTGGTGCTTTAGGGTTCACTATTGACCTTTTGTTTTTGTGTTGGATATTTTATAACTTTTCTGCTGATCTACTGGATTGCAAACAGGCCAGAGTAGCCAACACTGATGTAGATTCCTCCCTGTTAATTCTCCACTGTACAGAGTCTGCACCTCCCTGGGAAGACAGCATCTCACCTAGGTCTGCACAGTATGTACTGGCATCCTGCACCTCACCAACTCCTGTGCCTGACTGAAACAGACTTTTTCTTGTGATCTTCGAAATTATCTTCTGCTATAATTTGCTGCACTCCCAATATTCATGCATTCTGCCACTCCAAAACTAATTCAGAAGCTGAATTTGTTAATTAGTTGAAGGTAGTAAGAGAAGATTAGAAAGAAGTGTGTGTCCTTTCCACTATCTTGGCTCTGCCCACCCCCAGCTTTTTCTTATATAAAAATGAGCCAGAGAAGGAAATGTCAAACTACTCCAGTATCTTTATCAAGAAAACTCCAAAACAGAGTCATGGAGAATTAGACATAACTGAAATGGCTGACCAACAACAGTTGTAGCACCTACTTCTAAAGGCTATTGAACTTTATATGCTTTATAAAAGTGCTTTAAAAACCATACAACACTCTTTTGATGTGAGCTATTTTAGTTCTTCACTCAGGAGACAATGGCAGCAAGAAATAAGTAGAGAACTGGGATGTAAAACGTTGACATGGAAGGTAGCAGGTGGGTAGAATAGAGAACCAGAGTAGTCAAGTAAACACTTACACAAGAATTGTGGCTCAGGGCCAGGCTAGTCCTTGGAAAAAACTTGGTAAGGACAAGACATAACTTTAGTCCTGTAGTTTTGGTGCATGAAGAGAAGAGTTTACAATCCAATGATCAGGAACCTGCTGTAAGTGAGACTCTTGGTCTCATTGGCTAATGTAAGAACCTAGCTACTAGTATAATAAATGTGGAAATGTGTTTCAAAGAAATGACCATTGGATTACTTACTGTCTAGGGGAGAGGGGTAGGCAGAAGGGAGGGAGAAAAATTTGGAACACAAGTTTTTGCAAGGATAAATGTTGAAAACTATCTTTGCATGCATTTTAAAAATAAAAAGCCATTATAAATAATAACGATAAAAGAACCTAGTTGTTAGAGGCAGGTCTCACAGTTAGAACTGGAGCAGCTACAAAAAGAGCTTAATGCTAAGCTAGCAGTCTTATTTTCTCCACTTCTTTTGTGTGGGGGGGTGTCAATTAACCCTTAGGCTTGGTTTAATCCTACTTACAAGTAGGGTAAAAAAAAACTCCAACTAAAACAGGGATGGGGAACTTCTGCCCCACAGGCCTGCAAAAAATCATTTGATCTGGCCCTGCCAAGGCAATTGCAGATGATGAGAAGTTAAACGCTAGAGACAACTTCCCACTGTTTGAGTTTCTAAGTTGATAATTTTATATGGCCCATGAATTATATATTATATATAAAATATTTTATATGTAATCATAAATATCTAAATGACTCTTGGTAGAAAAAAGGTTTCCCACCCTGACCTAAAGAGACACTGGATAAGGATGAAGTTTGGTTATTGCCAACCTTGACTCTATCTAAAAAAACATGTGAGTTCATAATGCTCCTTACCTAGAGAGTTCCATCTAGCTGAGATTATACTTTGATGTCTGACCAGATGCCTGTTTGAGGAGGCATCTAAAGCACCCTATTTTGAATGTTTTTATTTTTTTATAATCTTTTGCTTTTTTGAGTTAGGCAGAGCTCATTTATTCACCTGAAAGCTCAGAATAAGCTTCATGGAGGAGAATTAAGTAAAGGAAGAACATGGCAGTGTCAAGTAAAAGTGCTGCCACCCACAAATCAGAAGTAAAGGATGATTAAAGATTATTCTCTTATAACAATTTTGGAAAGTGAAGAGGTCCCTCAGGTAGCAAAATGATCCATCAGCCCCAGACTGTTCAAGCAATATCTTATAAATATTTGAAGTGTTTAACTTCCAAGGAAGAGAGGAATTACTTAATGCAATACAAAGAGATGCTCTGAGATGTAGTCAGATGATATTAAGAAAGAATATTTCCTCAACAGAGAGAATGAATAATGGTTCTGTTTAAATACTTTGAAAACAAGATGGTGCCTTTGTGGAGCTGGAAGATCTACCAAGTGGGTTTCCTTGTTTGAGAATTCTATATCTGTTGGACAGAAAATTGCCCCCAAATGGAGGAAAATTTGACTGTTACTTGGTAAGTAGGTCTCTCAGGCACTTTTAAAACTGTTCCTAGCACCATAGATCACAAGCTAGAAGGGACTATGGAAACTATCTCTTACAATAGTATTTTTATAGTTGAGGAAATTGAGACCTAGGGAGGGTAGGACTTATTTAAAATCAAATAGATTTGGGATTTGAACCAACATTCTCTGGTTCTAAATCTAGTATTTCAATAATTCTATTTCTTTTGGAGAAGAAAAGTAGTCTGAATCATCAAAAATTTTGTATCATAGGCAAATCCTAAATTCTAAAATTCATGCTATTCAGTTTATTGTTGTTGTATATTGTTCCATTGTTCTATGGTGTCCGACTCTTTGTCCCATTGGAAGCTTTTTCAGCAAAGATAATGGACTGCTTTGCCATTTTTTTTCCCCTCTAGTATGTTTCCATTTTACAGATGAGGAAACAGGAAAAAAGATTAATTAATAAGAGTCTAAAGAGGAATACGAAATCAGGCCTTGACTCCAGGCCCAGTGCCTTATTCAAGGCACCATCTAGCCTACTTACTCTTCAAGTTGTTGTTGTGTTGATTTGTTGTTCATTCTGGAAGAGGACCATGATATCAGGGAGGTGACGCCATGACATGTAAATGAATTGTATTTAAGTGAGAGAGTGCAAGGTCACTTTCCCCTCCAGAGCCATCGAGGTCCAGTGTTCTGATATATATCAGGACAACTGGTGATGGCCCTGGATACAATGGGAGACCTTGGTCTTTTTAAGCTAAGATCTTCAACAGTCTCAGTTTGACTGAAATCACAACCATTATGTGATTAAGGCCAGGTCATCCTTATGGGATATCCCTTCTATGTCATGGCTGTCCTTAATGATCTTAGGAAATTAGAACAAACAAGATATACAAGAGGACCAGATCTGAGAAATTCCTACATTCCATCTCCTCATTGCTAAATTCCTTGGCAAGGCTTTCAAATTTTGATGCTACAGTGGTTGTTATTAGAAAGGAATGATGTCAATATTCAGCCTAGCGATTAAGGCAATGGAATGAATTTGAATGTCTCTATTTGCTACTGGGAAATTTATTAAGAGTAACATAATTCATCATTTAGACTTTCATGGATAGTTTTTTTATTAAAACTTTTCATATACAAAGCATATGCATGGGTAATTTTTCCAGCATTGACTCTTGCAATACCTTTTGTTCCAATTTTTTCTCTCTTTACCCCCATACCCTCCCTTACCTGGCAGGTAGTCCAATACATGTTAAATATGTTACAATACATGTTAAATCCAATATATGTATATATATATATGTATATATATATATATATACATATGTTATATATATTTATACAATTATCTTGCTGCACAAGAAAAATCATATCAAGACAAAATAAAAGAAAAACTGAGAAAAAATGCAAGCAAATAACAACAGAAAGTGTGAGAATGCTATGTTGTGCTCCACACTCTGTTCTGATGGTTCTCTCTCTGGATGTAGATGGATCTCTTCATCACTAAACAAGTGGAACTAGTTTGAATCATCTCAATGTTGAAGAGAGCCATGTCTATCAGAGTTGATCATCATATAGTCTTGTTGCAGTATATATTTATCTCCTAGCTCTGCTTATTTCACTTTGCATCAGCTCATGTAGGACTCTCTAAGCCTCTCTGAAATCATCTTGATGTGGTTTCTTACAAAACAATAGTATTCCATGGCATTCATATACCATAATTTATTCATCCATTTTCCAATTGATGGGCATTCTCAGTTTCCAGTTTCTTGCCACTAAAAAATGGGCTGCCACAAACATTTTTGCACATATGTATCCCTTTCCCTCTTTTAAGATCTCTTTAGGATATAATCCCAGTAGAAACATTGCTGGATCAAAGGGTATGCAGAGTATGATAACTTTTTGAGCATAGCTTCCAACTGCTCTCCAGAATGGTTGGATCCATTCACAGTTCCACCAACAATGTGTCAGTGTCCCAGTTTTCCCACATCCCCTCCAACATTCATCATTATCTTTTCCTGTCATTTTAGCCAATCTGACAGATGTGTAGTGGTATCTCAGAATTGTTTTAATTTGCATTTCTCTGATCAATAGTGACTTGGAGCACCTTTTCATGTAACTACAAATAGGTTTAATTTCTTCACTTGAAAATTGTCTGTTCATATTCTTTCACCATTTATCAATTGGAGAATGGATTGAACTATTATAAATTTGAGTCAATTCTCTCTATATTTTAGAAATGAGGCCATATCCTTTGAATGTAAATTTTTCCCCAATTCATTGTTTCCCTTCTAATTTTGTATGAATTAGTTTTATTTGTAAAAAAAAATTTAACTTAATATAATCAAAATTATCTTTTTTGTGCTCAGTAATGATCTCTAGTTCTTCTTTGATCAAAAATTCCTTTCTCTTCCACAAATCTAAGAGGTAAACTATCCTATCTTCTTCTAATTTAAACAAATTATTATAAACATATCATTCTTTATGTCTAGATCATAAACTGATTTTGACCTTATTTTGGTATACAGTGTTAAGTGTGGGTACATGCCTACTTTATGCCACACTAGTTTTCAATTTTCCCAGTAGTTTTTTTTTTTTTCCCCAAATAGTGAATTATTATCCCTAAAGCTGGGGACTTTGGGTTTGTCAAATACTAGACTGCTATAGTCACTATTTTGTTCTGTGAACCTAACCTATTCCACTGGTCAATGTCTCTATTTCTTAGCCAGTACCAAATGGTTTTGATGAATTCTGCTTTATAATATAGTTTTAGATCTGGTACAGCTAGGCCACCTTCATTTGCTTTTCTCTTCATTAATTATCTTGAAATTCTTGACTTTTTGTTCTTCCAGATGAATTTTGTTGTTATTTTTTCTAGGTCATTAAAATAGTTTCTTGGGAGTCTGATTGGTATAGCACTAAATAAATAGATTAATTTAGGGAGTGTTGTCATCTTTATTATATTCATTTGACCTATCCAAGAGCACTTGATATTTTTCAAATTGCTTAGGACTTTGTGTGGAAAATATTTTATAATTTTGCTTATGTAGTTCCTGACTTTCCCTTGGCAAATAAATTCCCAAATATTTTATACCATCAACAGTTATTTTAAATGAAATTTATCTTTGTATCTCTTGCTGTTGGATTTTGTTAGTGATATATAACAATGCTAATGAGTTATGTGGATTTATTTTTTATCCTGCAACTTTGCTGAGGTTGAGCATTGCTTCTTATACTTTTTAGTTGCTTCTCTACAATTCTCTAAATATACCATCATATCATCTGCAAAGAGTGATAATTGGGTTTTCCCATTACCTACTCTACTTCATTTAATCTCTTTTTTCTTCTCTTATTGCCAAAGCGAGAATTTCTAAAACAATATTTAATAGTAACGGTGATAATGGTAAACCTTTTTGCACCCCTGATTTTATTGGGAATGGTTCCCCTTTATCCTACGTATGATGCTTGCTGATGGTTTTAAATAGATGCTACTGACTATTTTAAGGAAAAGTCTATTTATTCCTATACTCTCTATTGTTTTTATTAAGAATGGGTGTTGGATTTTATCAAATGCTTTTTCTGCATCTATTGAGATAATTATTTTTGTTAATTTAGTTATTGATATAGTCAATTATGCTAATAGTTTTCCTAATATTGAACCAGCCCTGTATTCCTGGTACAAATCCTACTTGGTTTTGGGATGGTTCTCTGTAATCTCTTTGCTAATATTTTATTTAAGAATTTTGCATCAATATTCACTATTTATTTCATCTAACCTGGTTTAGGTATCAGTACAATGTCTATGTCATAAAAGGAATTTGGTAGGAGTCCTTCACTCTGTATTTTTTTCAAATAGTTTATGTAGTATTGGAGTTAATTGTTCTTTAAATGTTTGGTAGAATTCATATGTCAATCTATCTGGTTTTGGAGATTTTTTGGGAGGGGTAGTTAATTAATAGCTTGTTCTGTTTCTTTTTCTAAAGCAGGACTATTTCAGTAATTTATTTCCTCTTCTGTTAATCTGGGCAATCTATATTTTTGTACATATTCCTCCATTTCACTTAGGTTGTCAAATTTATTTGACAAAATTGGGCAAAGTAACTCCTAATAATTGCTCTAATTTCCTCTTCATTGTTTGATAGTTCTCCCTTTTCATTTTTGAGACTAACAATTTGATTTTTCCTTTTTCTAATCAAATTAACCAAAGATTATCTATTTATTTGGTTTTTTCATAAAATCAAATCTTAGTTTTATTTATTAATTCAATAGTTTTTTTTTTTTTACTTTCAATTTCATTGATCTCTCCTTTTATTTTTAGAATAAAAATTTGATTGGGGGGGTTAATTTGTTCTTTTTCTAGATTTTTTAGTTGCAAGCCCAATTCATTGATCTTGTCTTTCTCTATTTTATGCAAGTATGCATATAGAGATATGAATTTTCCCCTTATTACCTTATTACCCTTATTACAGCTTTGGCTGCATCCCACAAATTATTGTCATAATTTTGGATGAAATTATTGATTATGTCTATGATTTGCTGTTTCACTCATTCATTCTTTAGAATGAGATTATTTAGTTTCCAATTACTTTTTGGTCTGTTTTCCCCTGGCCTTTTATTGAATGTAATTTTTAATTGCATTGTTATCTGAAAAGAATGCATTTACTATTTTTGCCTTTCTGCATTTGATTTTGAGGTCTTTATGTCCTAATATATGTTCAATTTTTGTTTAAGTTCCATGAATTTGCCGAGAAGAATGTGTACTCCTTTCTGTCTTTACTCAGTTTTCTCCAGAGATCTATCATACCTAACTTTTCTAGTATTCCATTTATCTCTTTAATTTCTTTCTTATTTATTTTATGATTTGATTTATCTAGTTCTGAGAATACAAGGTTTTGCTATTTCTTCTTGCAACCCTCTTAACTTCTCCTTTAGGAATGTAGATGCTACACCACTTGGTGAATATAAGTTTAATATTGATATTGCTTCATTATCTATGGTACCTTTTAGCAAGATATAGTTTCCTTCCTTATCTTTTTTAATTAGATCAATTTTTTCTTTTACTTGATTTGAGATCAGGATGGCCACCCCTGATTTTTTTTGTTTACTTCGCCTGAAGCATAATAGATTCTGCTCCAGCTTTTTATCTTTATTCTGTATGTATCACTCTGCTTTAAATGTGTTTCTTGTAAACTACATATTGTAGGATTCTGGCTTTTAATCAGTCTGCTATCTGCTTACGTTTTATGGGACAGTTCATCCCCTTCACATTTACAGTTATAACTACTAATTCTGTATTTCCTGCCATTTTATCAACCCCAAATTATATTTTTTTCTTTTATTTTCCACTTTTCCTCCTCCCCAGCATTTTACTTATGAGCACTACTTGCCTCAAGCAGCTCTCTGCCTTCAGAGATCCTCACCCTTTCTATACCTTTTCCCTACTATTTCTGTTTTCCTTTCTATTTAGACTACCTCTTCCCTTTCTGCCTTCCCCCTCCCACTTTTCTATAAGGTGAGAGCAGTTTCTTGATGATACCAAATATACCTAATATTCTTTTTTTTTGAGCCAAATCTAATGATAATAAGATTCACACAATAATTGTCACTCTTCCTTCTTTCCCTCAATTATAATAGGTTTTCTTTGGCTCTTCCTGAGATGTAATTTCCCTCATCTTACCTCCACTTTCCTTTTTTTCCTGTTACAATCCCCTTTCCAGCCCTAGTTTCTTTTTTATATTATAACAGTAAAATCAGATTATACCTGTATTCTCTATGTATACCCATAGCAGAAATATTCCCATTTTTTAAATCTTTTTATGCTTCTCTTCAGTTCTATATTTGGAGATCAAATTTTATGTTTAGCTCTGGTCTTTTCATCAAAAATAAATCGAATTCACTAGTTTCATAGAATGTCCATCTTCTTCCCTGAAAAAAAATATTCAGTTTAGCATGGCATTTTATTCTTGGCTGCATTCCAAGTTCCTTCACTTTTCAGAATATCAGATTTCAGGCCCTTTGATCCTTGAAAGTGGAAGCTGCCAGGTCCTGAGTAATCATTAATGTGCTTCTTAAGTATTTGAATTGGTTCTTTCTGGCTGCTTGTAATATTTTACTTTGATCTGATAGTTCTGAAATTTATCCACAATATTCCTTGGGGTTTTAATTTTGGGGTTTCTTTTAGGACTTGTGCTAAGTGAATTCTTCCAATGGTTATTTTACCTATTGATTCTATGACATCAGTGTAGGTCTCTTTGATGATTTCCTGAAAAACATTGTCTAGGCTCTCTTTTTCATCATGGATTTCAGGGGGTCTAATAATCCTTAGATTGCCTCTCCTAAGTCTATTTTCTAGGTCAGTTATATTCCCTATTACCTTTTTTCTATTTTTTTTTCATTTTTTTTTTGTTTTGCTTGATTGATTCTTGTTGTCTCATCGAGTCATTCATTTCCATTTGTTCAGTTCTGAAATTTAGTGAATTATTTTCTTCATTTACTTTTGTTTTTACTTCTTTTTGTATTTGTCCAATTGAATTTTTAAATGAGTTGTTTTGTTCTATGGAATTTTTTTTCCATTTCACAAATTCTGGTTTTTTTAAGGGGTTATTTTCTTTTTCTGTTTCACAAATTCTTTTTTTTTTTCTGAGAGTTTTTTTTTTTTCTTCCATTTTATCAACTCTATCTTTTAAGGAGTTATATGCCTTTTCCAAACATACTTGCAAAGTTTTCCTTTCCTTTCCCCATTTTTCTTCTCTCTCCCTCTTTTAAAATCCTTTAAAAATTTTTTCTAGAAGAGCCTTGTATGATAGGGACCAGATTATATCACCTTTTTGGAGCTTAAGCTGGAGACAATCTGCCTTTAGTCTCCTCTAAATAGATGCTTATCATCAGAGTTCTCTTTAATTTTTTACTCATTAAAAAAAAAAAAAGTTAATGTCTGCTTTTAGGATGGGAGGTTCTCCAAGCTTCTTCTACAGAGGTAGCTTACTCTATAAGTGGCTGTGGTTGCACTAGATAAGTGCTGACTCACTTCCAGTGTTGTGTGGGTATGGCCAAGTCCTGTGAAATTCTAGCATTTTAGGCTTCCCTATTTACCTTTGTGTTTGCGTTCAATGTTTTATAACTTGTCTGCTGATCTACTGGCTTGAAACCAGGACAGAATGGCCAATACTGCTGTATATTTCTGTAGATTCTTCCCCATAGAATCTCTACCATGTGGAGTTTGCCCCACCCCACTGATTCCACCCTGGCCCAGGACTCTGTATTGTTTGTGCTGGCAATTTGTACTCATCTGCTTATGCTTGGATGCCTCCCTCCCCTTTCCAATTGAAACAGTCCTATTTTGGCAATCTTCAAAATTATCTTCTGCTAGTAATTTGTTACACTCCCAATATTTGTGGGTTCTGCCGGTTCAGAGTTAATTCAGAGCTGGATTTGCTAATTAGTCTGAGGGTTATAGAAGAAGGTCAAAAAGAATAGTGTGTTTTTTCTGCCATCTTGGCTCCACCCCCAGAAGTCTCTCGAAGATAGCTTTTAAAGAAATTTGGGCCATTTAAATATCACTTTTAGAATTTTAAGAATAAAAGTCAAAATTGTTGATTAAATGCTTATTAAAAGGTAGCATATTAGCCATTTATGGTCAATTTTATAATTAAATCAATTTGTATTTCCTATGTACCCTGAACACAATTTATAATTAGGTTCTATTTTATAATAGTAATTTTAATAATAGTTGATATTTATAAAGCAATCTCAGATTTACAAAGCAGTGTTCTCTCATCAAGTACATGGTAAAGAAAGTACAAATATTATTGACTTAATTTTAAAAATAAGAAAATCATAATTCAGAAAGATTAAATAACTTATCAAAGATGACCTCATAATTAAGCATTGGAACCAGATTCTATGTAAATTGTGGCTTTCTGTCCATTTTTATAGAGTATTGAACATAATTTTATTATCCAAATAATTCTAGCAGGATATTTATTTATCTGCTTTTATGACACATTGTCAATCACAATTGTGATTTTTATGATCCAACTCCTTGATTAGAAATGAAACCCATTATAACACTGAATCTATTGAGGGAAGAGGGAAGTGCTTTTTGATATGCTAATTCACAGTGTTACATCTTCCTTTATGTTTTTCAGAAATATTTTGAGGCCAAAAATTATAGATTCCATAGCCTTTATAAAATGATTTAGAAAGAATTACATCTGTACTACATTGAAGTGATAGTGATGGCTAACCAAGTTGGGCAAAGCAGGGGGTCTGCCAGATGTGTTTGAATGAGCAGCTATCAATCATTTGTAATTTGCACCTTGTTTATAAATGTGTACAACTTAAATGCCTGCAAATAGCTTAGTCTCTGGAGTAGAAGAAATGGCTCCCCTTATAACCTTGTTTACACTGTTAATTTGCTTAGCAGACCCTTTTTTTCCATAGATGGTGAACTTTACCCCAACACAAGTGCAAATTTTCCCACATCCTGGCTCACAGCCATCAGAATTCAGGAAGCTTTATTGTGCACTGAGGAAAAACTATGATACCTTACCATATTCCATCACTCACAATGCCAGCTGTCAGTGCTAAAGACAGACGTGAAATGCAGGTAAATGACTATAGAGAACTGTGGTTGAGGGGTTGGCAACTGTGCCCTTCTTGATGGGGCAGGTGACTTGGCACCAAGGCATTCTCATTAAGGTAGATCAATGGCACAGTGGTTAAAGAGCTGAACTCGGAGTCTGGAAGGTTTAACTTCACATCCTGATTGTATGTATGTAAGTATATATATATTATATATATATATATGCATATATATATATATATATATATATATACACACACACACATATACATACACACATATGTATGTACATATATTATATAATATTCATATGATTATCCCTTCCATATCATGGGGGCTAGGAGTGTGGTGCCCCACAATGTAGAAAATTCATGTAAAACTTTTTTGGCAATCTTTTCCTACCAGAAAAATCTGAATTTTTTTAATGAGGTGTTTACAGTATCTTACTGCAAAATTTGGGTTGATATTATATAATGATATACATATAACTATACATATATTTTATGCATTTCTGAGTTCCTAAACTTTTTTTTCCCCTGAGGCTGGGGTTAAGTGACTTGCCCAGGGTCACACCTCTAGGAAGTATTAAGTGTCTGAGTCCAGATTTGAACTCGGGTCCTCCTGAATTCAAGGCTGGTGCTCTATCCACTGTGCCACCTAGCTGCCCCCATTCCTCAACTTTTAATGTATATTTATGTATCATCTGTAGCTTCCATAAAACTCTTCCCAAATTCTCATTTAATTTCTTATACTAACTTGTGATAAATTGAAATGACTATGATAAAAGTTGTGATGTGGAAGGGCTTTTGTAAAACACTTTCTAAACCTAAAAGCATGGTAATAAATCTTACCCTGAGATCTATGGATAGGGATCCTGTGAACTTGGATAAACTAATAATAGTAATAACAAATAATAACAAATTTGTTTTCTATGATCTCTGGAGATTAAACCGAAGATAGGAACAGATCTGACCACTATCAGAGTTTTCTTGCTGTAGCTCCTATTCAATGGAGATGCCTTGTCTCTGGCCTGTGAAGTGGATTTCTTCAGAATGAATGGGAAAAACCAAAAATGAATAGAAAGACTAAGTTTCTTAGGCAATACTCACCAAGAAAGGCTTAGGTGGAGAAGGAGTTAGCAACATTGGCTTGAGTTCTATCCTTAATTCCTTTTTGTGATCTTGGTGAATTTTGAAACTGTTTACCAATCAAATAGGGATAATAATGTACATCACATATATACAAAAAATATTTTGAGGCTTAAGTAAGATGATGCATGGAAAATATATATTTGAAACTAAAAGTGGGCAATATTTATACAATACTATTATTTTTAAAGAGATGGCATGATAGTATAACTCCCCCCTTAGAAATAGTGAATTCTCTGGAGGAAACTATTCATCTGGAATTAACAAAGGATAATGCTGTGTGTAGATGAGGTGCACTTTCATGATATAGGAAAGAGAAGGGAATTTATTATTTCAATTGTTGGAGTAATTAGCAAACATTTTGATATACTATGATATGTATTGGTTTCCAGAGAATGAAGACTACAATGCAGTTGTTGAAAAAGGCGTCTTTGAAGAGAATCTAGAGTTAGAGTATCTAGTTTCAAATTCTAGATCTGAGGTACTATATGAATGTTTTCTATTAACATCCAATGACCTCACTTTCCTTACCTGTGAAATGAGCAGGGTGGACTAGATGGATTTTGGAGTCAATACCAGCTTAAATTTTTAGTACTATACCCTGAGTTGAATTCTGAAGTTAATTTGTAACCTATGGAGCAGTATCACACTCCTAAAAATACAAAGACTAAGTTCAGTTTTGGGGACAGTCCCTCATGACTCTTATTTTGACTAGTTCAGCTCCAACCAGAATTCCTTCTAGGAAATCTCAAAATATAATTTGTATATTGCTCATGTTTAGGTCTCCACAGCTGTTGGGAAATGGGTCCCCAGCTCCCATACAAGCACTCAAGGTAGCAGTACATATCTGGTACAAGAGTGCCTTTATTTCACCCACTAGACACAATGTAGAAAACACAAAGGAATCACATAGGTTCATAAACAATGCAAAACCACACACACACACACACACACACACACACACACACACACACACACCTCACAGTAGCCCATAAAACATCAGTACAATTCTTCCTCTATGGTGAATCCCACATTCATTTAGAACCCTTTATAGAGCCCCAGGCTCATAGTGCCTCCCTGTGGTTTAAATTTCCTTCGGAAGGGAAACAAGTTGAAATGATTAGAAGAGCAAACCTTTGACATTCTAGGTTTAACCTTAAACCTTAATATAGGCCTCCAGCTTAATAGTACTACCAAAAAATCTTGAGCCCCTCTCAAAAGGGAAATAAACTTGAGGATAGTATAGGGAAAACTTCTTCCAAGTTGAATATACAGTATAATAACATCAATTACTTTCATCTCACCATTTCACTAAAGAAGTTCCCTCACTCAAAAAAGTTTATCATATTTCTAGATTTCTTTCCCTAAAAACTGAATAGCAAAGTCCACAAATTTGGCCAATTCTATTGGATCCTTCTGAGTTCTTAGAATAAATTTTAAAAAAGATTGTCAGAATGGACTGGTATTTCTATCAATTTGACTTTTACCTCTTCTTTTGCTAGAAAGTTGGACCCCAAAACACTCATCATTTTAACACTCAGTAAATCCTTTTTGCTCTACCCAGAAAATAATCTAGGAACTCAGAATCCAACTATATGGATAAAAATGAATGTTGTTTATAGCAACTCCTTTTATGGCGGCAAGGAACAGGAAATTAAGGGGGTGCTCATGAAGTGGGAAATGGCTGAATAAGCTGTGGTATTTGAATGTAATGATGAGCAGGCAAATTTCAGACAAACCTCTAAAGACTTACATGAACTGGTGCCGATCGAAGAGAACAGAACCAAGAGAATATTGTATATACAGTAACTGCTACATTGTGTGATGATCAATTGTGATAGACTTAGCTCTTCTCATCAGTACAGAGATCCAAGAATTCCAATGAACTTGTGATGGAAAATATCATCGATATCCAGGAAAAAAAAAAAAAGACTATGAAAACTGAATGCACATCAAATCATGTCTTTTTTTTTTCACTTTGCTTTTGTTTTTTCTTTCTCGTTTTTGTTTTCCCTTTCATACTGATTTTTCTTTTACAACATGACTAATATGGGAATATGTTAAAATGATTGCATAATTATAATCTACAGAATATTGTTTGCTGTCTTTGAGAGGAAGAGAGGAAAAAAATTGGAATTCAAAATCTTACAAAAATGCATGTTGAAAAGTATCTTTATATGTAATTGGGGGAATATATTATTAAGTGGGGGGAAGAAAATGAAATATTTTACAATATTTCAATGCTCTGTGGTCCAATATAGACATGAAGGGCTCCCAGGGAAAGCAATTTTTGCCATTATACTCTTAACAAGGTTGTATTCTAACTTGTTCTTAGAAAAGAAATTAGGGGGAAAAGGGATACTCTAAAATTGCCTTCTATTGCTTATAGTCCAGAAAGTCTTATCATCTAAAGATCCTCAATCCATGAGCTGCAAAGTCCTAAAAGAAAGGATAAGCAGCCTGTTAACTCATTGAGGATCTTCTGGCTTTAGATCTACAATCCTATATCCAGAAGAATCCCTTTATCAATCCCCTCAATATAATTAACATTCATGTGAAATCTCTCTATCTGTTAAAGTTCATAAACCTTTTAAAATTATTTTAACAACTCTATGAAACAAGCAAGTTTTGAATTAAGTCGGATGGGGAGTTGAGATCCAGGTTCTAATCCTGCTGCTGCTGCTAATTATATGATATTGAACAAGTTGTTTCTTCTGTCTGGCCTCAATTTCTTTTTCTATAACATCAAAGGTTGACCCAGACCAATCAACCAAAAACACATATTAATAGTCTAATATATACCAGCTATATTCTAAGCTCTAAGGTTCCTCCCAGCTCTGATGTTCTTTTACTTTATGAAAAATGATAACTTATAATTTTAATTATAATAATTATAATAACTTTATAATTTTAAAGAGGATGGTGAGCTAGATGGCACAATAGAATACTGAACCTGGAGTCAGAAAGACCCAAGTTCAAACGCAGTCTTAAGACACTTAACATTTACTAGCTATGTGATCCCGGGCAAATCACTTAACTCTAATTTCCTCACCAAAAAAAGGAATATTGAATAAAGAAGTGATCATAGGAAAAATATGCCAAATAAAGATAGGCTTCTAGGAGAAAGTGAATCCCCATGCATTTTTCTATACCTCTTGAGCAGAAATTTCAAACCCAAGAACCAATACTAGGTCTTTGTGAAGAAAAAGCAACAACATAGGTAGGAGTGATATAAATAGATGATAGAAATAAGAATTTTATTGATCTAAGACATATATTTAAGTAATAGTCACAATATGCATAGCCCATACCTGATATACAGCTGCAAACCATTTGGATGTTCAACAAAACCTGGTTGAGTGACTATCATGTGCTTCTTGTTTGGTCTTTATATAATGAAACTTGACATCTCACTATTCATGCAGAAGTTTCTTAACAGACCAAGTTGTCACTTCTAGCCCTCCAGCTGAAAGACAAGATGGTTGACAGTCATGACCTATATGGATTTTGTCAGGCACACTACAGAGTGTGAAACTCAGAGAAGATAGTCCAGCCAGCTATGACTGAGGTTCACCAGGAGGCCTAGGTGTTTTTTAATTATTGGAAAGCTTATTAGAGATCATCTAGCCCAATCTGCTTATTTTACAGAAAAGGAAATCAAGACCCAGAAAAAGGAAGTTGAATTTATACTTCCTAGTTAATAAGTTAATTACTTATCACATACTAGATTGTCCTAGGCTTAGGAAATATAAAGACAAAAAGGGTCCCTATCTTCAAAGAGCATCATACCTCATTGCAAGTTCTCAATGATTCTTGTGGAATGGAATTGAAATGAATTGAGAAGACTTAGTCTAGATCACATAATACATGAGCCAGAACTAAAAGCCAGTGCTTCTTAACCTGCAGTTATTTTCTTATTAAGTACCTCTAGTAGGCATATAATTGTCCTAAAGGCCAAGAAGGGGATACAGAAAAGAAAAGTAATAGGAGCAGATTCCTGCCCTTTCAGAGTTTTCTGAATGATCACTTTAATTTTAGGATTAGTCCACAACTACAATGACGAGTTTACCTTTTAGGTGGGAAATTAGTGAACCTTATTCTCCATGCTGTAATTCAGAGTAAGAAAGGCTCCTGAGAAAATGGTTACCTGGTTCAGAGATAAAAAATATTTTCATTAAACATTTGTCTCTTAATTGAAAGAAAAAAACGGTTAAGTAAGGGATTTTTAAAAATTAATTTTATAATTATAACATTTTTTACAACATTATCCCTTGTACTCCCTTCTGTTCCAAATTTTCCCCTCCTTCCCTCCATCCCCTCCCCTAGATGGCAGGCATTCCCATACATATTAAATATGTTATAGTATATGCTAGGTACAATCTATATGTGCAGAACCAAATTTTGTTGTTGTTGTTGTTGTTGTTGTTGCAAAGGAAGAATTGGATTCAGAAGGTAAAAATAACCTGGGGAGAAAAACAAAAAATGCTAACAGTTTACACTCATTTCCCAGTGTTCCTTTTCTGGGTATAGCCGATTCTGTCCATCATTGATCAATTGGAATTGGATTAGCTCTTCTCTATGTTGAAGATATCCACTTCCATCAGAATACATCCTCAGACAGTATCATTGTTGAAGTGTATAATAATCTCCTAGTTCTGCTCATTTCACTCAGCATCAGTTGATGTAACTCTTTCCAAGCCTCTCTGTATACATCCTGTTGGTCATTTCTTACAGAACAATAATATTCCATAACATTCATATACCATAATTTACCCAACTATTCTCCAGTTGATGGGCATCCATTCATTTTCCAGTTTCTAGCCACTACAAAAAGGGCTGACACAAACATTTTGCCACACACAGGTCCCTTTCCCTTCTTTAGTATTTCCTTGGGATATAAGCCCAGTAGTAGCACTGCTGGGTCAAAGGGTATGCAAATTTTGATAACTTTTGGGGCATAATTCCAGATTGCTCTCCAGAATGGTTGGATTCTTTCATAACTCCACCAACAATGCATCAGTGTCCCAGTTTTCCCACAGCCCCTCCAACATTCATCATTATTTGTTCCTGTCATCTTAGCCAATCTGACAGGTGTGTAGTAGTATCTCACAGTTGTCTTACTTTGCATTTCTCTGATCAATAGTAATTTGGAACACGCTTTCATATGAGTGGAAATAGTTTCAATTTCATCATCTGAAAATTGTCTGTTCATATTCTTTTACCATTTATTAATTGGAGAATGGCTTGATTTCTTATAAAGTCAATTTCTGTATATTTTGGAGATGAGGGCTTTATCAGAACCTTTAATTGTAAAAATGTTTTCCCAATTTGTTACTTCCCTTCTAATCTTGTTTGCATTGGTTTTGTTTGTGCAAAAGCTTTTAAATTTGATGTAATCAAATTTTTCTATTTTGTGATCAATAATGATCTCTAGTTCTCCTTTGGACACAAATTCCTTCCTCCTCCACAAGTCTGAGAGGTAAACTATCCTATGTTCCTCTAATTTATTTATGATCTCATTCTTTATGCCTAAATCTTGGACCAATTTTGATCTTATCTTAGTATGTGGTGTTAAATGTGGGTCAATGCCTAGTTTCTGCCATACTAATTTCCAGTTTTCCCAGGAGTTTTTGTCAAATAATGAATTCTTATCCCACAAGTTGGGATCTTTGGGTTTGTCAGACACTAGATTGCTATTTTTTATTCACTATCTTGCTCTGTGAACCTAACCTATTCCACTGATCAACTAGTCTATTTCTTAGCCAATACCAAATGGTTTTGGTGACTGCTGCTTTCTAATATAGTTCTAGATCAGGTACAGCTAGACCACCTTCATTTTTTTTTTTTTCATTACTTCTCTTGAAATGCTCGACCTTTTGTTCTTCCATATGAATTTTGTTGTTATTTTTTCTAGGTCATTAAAATAGTTTTTTGGGAGTCTGATTGGTATAGCACTAAATAGATTAGTTTAGGGAGTATTGTCATCTTGATTATATTAGCTTGGCCTATCCAAGAGCACTTAATGTCTTTCCAATTATTTAAATCTGACTTTATTTTTGTGGCAAGTGTTTTGTAATTTTGTTCATATAATTCCTGACTTTCCTTTGGTAGATATATTCCCAAATATTTTATACTATCGACCATTATTTTGAATGGAATTTCTCTTTGTATCTCTTACTGTTGGATCATGTTGGTAATGTATAAAAATGTTGAGGATTTATGTGGATTTATTTTGTACCCTGAAACTTTGCTAAAATTCTGAATTATTTCTAATAGCTTTTTAGCAGAGTCTTTGGGGTTTTCTAAATATACCATCATGTCACCTACAAAGAGTGATAGTTTGATTTCTTCATTATCTACTCTAATTCCTTGAATCTCTTTCTTGGCTCTTATTGCCGAGGCTAGTGTTTCTAGTACAATATTGAATGGTAATGGTGATAGTGGGCAACCTTGTTTCACTCCTGATCTTACAGGGAAAGGTTCCAGTTTATCGCCATTACATATGATGTTTACTGAGGGTTTTAAATATATGCTCCTTATTATTTTAAGGAATAGTCCATTTATTCCTATACTTTCAATCGTTTTTAGTAGGAATGGATGTTGGATTTTATCAAATGCTTTTTCTGCATCTATTGAAATGATCATATGGTTTTTGTTAATTTGATTATTGATATAGTCGATTATGCTAATAGTTTTCCTAATATTGAACCAGCCTTGCATTCCTGGCATAAATCCCACTTGGTCATAGTGTATTATCCTGGGGATGATTTTCTGTAGTCTTTTTGCTAATATTTTATTTATTTAAGATTTTAGCATCAATATTCATTAGGGAGATTGGTCTATAATTTTCTTTCTCTGTTTTCAGCCTACCTGGTTTAGGTATCAGTACCATGTCTGTGTCATAAAAGGAATTTGGTAGGACTCCTTCAATCCCTATTTTTTCAAATAGTTTATATAGCATTGGAGTTAGTTGTTCTTTAAATGTTTGGTAGAATTCACATGTAAATCTATCTGGTCCTGGGGATTTTTTCTTAGGGAGTTGGTTAATAGCTTGTTCTATTTCTTTTTCTGAAATGGGACTATTTAGACTATTTACTTCTTCCTCTGTTAATCTGGGCAAGCTATATTTTTGAAGGTATTCTTCCATTTCATTTAAGTTATCGAATTTATTGGCATAAAGTTGAGCAAATTAGCTCCTAACTATTGTTCTAATTTCCTTTTCATTAGTGGTGAGTTCTCCCTTTTCATTTTTAAGACTAATAATTTGCTTTTCCTCTTTCCTTATTTTAAATCAGATTTACTAATGGTTTGTCTATTTTGTTTGTTTTTTCATAGAACCAACTCTTAGTTTTATTAATTAATTCAATAGATTTTTACTTTCAATTTTATTAATCTCACCTTTTTTTTTTTTTTTTTTTTTTTTTTTTAGAATTTTAAGTTTCGTGTTTGGAGGGTTTTAATTTGTTCCTTTTCTAGCAATTTTAGTTGTAAGCCCAATTCGTTGACCCTCTCTTACTCTATTTTATTCAAGTAGGCCTCTAGAGATATAAAACTTCCCCTTATTACTGCTTTGGCTGTATCCCATACATTTTGGTATGATGTCTCATTATTGTCATTTTCTTGGGTGAAGTTATTAATTATGTCTATGATTTTCTGTTTTACCCAATCATTTTTTAGTATAAGATTATTTAGTTTCCAATTATTTTTTGGTCTATTTTCCCCTGGCTTTTTATTAAATGTAATTTTCATTGCACTGTGGTCTGAAAAGGATGCATTTACTATTTCTGCCTTACTGCATTTGATTTTGAGGTGTTTATGTCCTAGTATATGATCAATTTTTGTATAGGTTCCATGAACTGCTGAGAAGAAAGTGTACTCCTTTCTGTCTCCATTTAGCTTTCACCAAAGATCTATCATATCAAACTTTTCTAGTATTCTATTTACGTCTTTGACTTCTTTCTTATTTATTTTGTGGTTTGATTTATCTAATTCTGAGAGTGCAAGGTTGAGATCTCCCACTATTATAGTTTTGCTGTCTATTTCTTTTTGCAGCTCTCTTAATTTCTCTTTTAAGAATTTAGATGCTGTACCACTTGGTGCATATATGTTTAATACTGATACTGCTTTATTATCTATGCTACCCTTTAGCAGGATATAATGCCCTTCCTTATCTCTTTTAATTGGTCATTTTTTGTTTTTGCTTGATCTGAGATGAGGATGGCTACCCCTGCTTTTTTGGCTTCACCTAAGCATAGTAGATTCTGCTCCACCCTTTTACTTTTATTTTGAATGTATCACCCTTTTCCAGGTGTGTTTCCTGTAAACAACATATAGTAGGATTCTTGCTTTTAATCCAGTCTGCTAACTGCTTCCTCTTTATGAGGGAGTTTACCCCATTCACATTTATGGTTAGATTGACTAATTCTATATTGCTTGCCATCCTGTTAACCCCTGCTTATGCTTCTCTCTTATCCCCCTACCCAGTATTAAACTTGTGAACACCTCTTGCTTTTCACAGCCCTCCCTTTTTAGTATCCCTCCTCCACCTTAAAGTTCCTCTTCCTATTTTACCACCTTTTTTTTTTTTTTCTTTTCTTTTTTGAGTCTGGGATTAAGTGACTTGCCCAGGGTCACACAGCTAGGTAGTGTTAAGTATCTGAGACCAGATTTGAACTCGGGTCCTCCTGAATTCAAGGCTGGTGCTCTATCCACTGTGCCACCTAGCTGCCCCTTACCCATTTTTCTTACAATTTCTGTATTCCCTTTCCCTTAGCTTACTCCTATCTTCTCACTTTTCAATGAAGTGGAAGAAGTTTCACCATAAATCGAATATGTCTATTGATACACACTATGTTCATCCCCTTCCTTTCTTTCTCTCAGATATAATAGGTTACCTTTGCCTCTTCATGAGATGTAGTACCACCACTTTACCCTTTTTTATGATATAATTTCCTTTCCACCTCTAGTTTCCAGGACAAATTATACATGTGTTCTTTACATATCTTTATGGAAGAAATCTAGTTCTCAAGATTTCTTTTTACCTTTTTAGAAATCTCTTGAGTTCTGTATTTATAGATCAAACATTTTGTGTAGATCTGTTTTTTTTTCATCAAGAAATACATGAAATTCATTTATTTTGTTAAATGAACATCTTCTTCCCTGGAAAACGATGTTCATTTTTGCTGGGTAAGTTATTCTTGGCTGCATTCCAAGTTCCTTAATCTTTCAGAATATCATATTCCAGGCCCTTTGTTCTTTTAATGTGGACACTGCTAGATCCTGGGTTGTCCTTATTGTGGCTCCTCCATATCTGAATTGCTTTTTTCTAGCAGCTTCCAATATTTTTTCTTTCATCTGATGGTTCTTGGACTTGGCCAGTATATTTCTTGGCATTTTGATTTTAAGGTCCCTTTCAGTAGATGATCGATGAATTTTTTCAATGTCTATTTTACCCTCTGTTTCCAAAATGTCTGGGCAGTTCTATTTGATAATTTCCTGGAATATAGTGTCCAGGCTATTTTTTTTTTTTGTCCTCACATTTTTCATGGAGTCCGATTATTCTCAAATTGTCTCTCCTGGATCTGTTTTCCAGGTCTGTTGTCTTTCCAATAAGGTACTTGACATTCTTTTCAATTGTTTTGTTTTTCTGGTTTTGCTTGACTACTTCTTGGTTTCTCCTTGAGTCATTCATTTCTACTTGTTCGAGCCTAATTTTCAATGATGTATTTTCTTCACTCACCTTTTTTATATCTTTTTGTAATTGTCCAATTGAGTTTTTATCTTCTATGGATTTTTTTTTCCATTTCATCCATTTTATTTTTTATAGAGCTGTTTTCTTTATCCAGCTCACTAATCCTGTTTTCCTTAGAGTTGTTTACCTTTTCTAATTCACTAATTTTATTTCTCAATGATTTCATCTATCCACTCTGGATGACTTCTCCAGGCTCTCTTGCCAAGTTTCCCTTTCTTTTTCCCATTTCTCTTCCAGCTCTCTTGTGAGAGCCTTTTTGATTTCCTCTATGAGATTCTTTTGTATTGAGGAACAGATCATATCCCCCTTAGGGGATTCCTCTGGGGACAGTCTGCTTTTAGTCTCCTCAGTCTTCTCTCTCTCCATACAGAAGCTGTCAATGGTTAGAGCCCTTTTTAATATTTTGTTCATTTTTTCAGAGTGGGAATTGAAGAAAACAAATTAACAAGAGAAACAATTGGTCTGTTTCGGGGGGGGGATGGGGCTGGATGGTTTTATTGGGCCTCCTCTACAGACTGAGGGAGACAGCAGCAAGGCACTAATGGGACATTGATGGATGCTCTGGGTCTGCTCTCTGAGGCTCTGAGAACTGGCTGAGTCACTCTGGGTGGGAGTGGCCGGGTCCTGAGAGATGCTAGCTTTCTGGGGTTTTATTCTTCACCTTGGGTATTTACTCCCTCTCCACTGATCCTGGCTTGGTGCCAAGAGGGAACATCCACACTGGGGTAAAAGTCTTTTCACAGAAACGGAAGAGATCATACCCCTTCCCCCTCCAGTCTGAGCTGTGTGAGCTGTCTGCCCTGGGTCTGTACCCAGTCTGTTCGATCCTCCCTCAAGCAAACACAGACCTTCTCTGGTGAATTTCAAGGAAGTCTTCTGTTGGTGATTATTTGTGGGTGTCTTTTCCGGTCAAGTCTTAACTCCGAGGCTTGTCATGAAGTAAGTCCCAAGAGAAAACACAGAGCTCAAGCAGCTGTCTGCCTCCACACGCCATCTTGGCTGGAAGTCCACTAATTCCAGTAAGGGATTTTTTTTTACATTAAATATCTCTAATAGAAGTTTAGTCAAAGATCTGTAAGAAGCTTATACAAACATATAAGACCAAAAGCCATTCTCCAATTGCTAAGTAGTTCAAAGATATCGACAAACACTTTATAGGGGAAGAAATGAAAATGATCAACAGTCATATGAAACAGTGCTCCAATCACTAAAAATAGAAATGCAAATTAAAGCAACTCTGAGGTTTTACTTTATACCTATCCAGTCAGAAAAGATAATCCCCAAATGGGACTATGTTGGAACGGCTGAGGGGAGATATACACACTAATATATTCATGGTGGAGCAATGAATTGATAAAGGTATTCTGAAAATCAATTTGAATTTAGACACTAAGGAAGCCAAAGACAGAAAAAGGTGTGTGTGTGTGTGTATATAACATATATGATATGCAATCTGTGTTTCTATACTCATTATACATGTAACATAAAATATATAAAATACTAGTATACATATATACATGTACACAGACATACAAACACAAATATTTATAGTATAGCATCCAACATAGAAACAAAAATCCATACCTATCAAATAGAAAATGGTTAGTTTTTTTTTAAATAAATGAAGGTGTGTTTCTTTTTATGAATATAATGAAATGCCATAAGAAAGTGCAAATATAAGGAATTCAGAAAAACTCATGAAGACGTACATGAATTGATATAGTAAAGAAAGTGGATCCAAGAGAACAAAATACATAATGGCAACATTAAATTAATCCAAGTACATTTGAATTGAGGGGCAGCTAGAGTCTGGAGGACCCGAATTCAAATTTGGTTTCAGAAACTTGACACTAGCTGTGTGACCCATGTGAAACAAGGAAAGAAAGAAAGAAGGAAGGAAGGAAGAAAGGAAGGATGGAAGCAAGGAAGGAAGTTCACTTGGACATTCTAGTAATATTCAGATGCAAGAGCTGAAAAGTAAAAGGAAAGTTTGCTAATTAAAAAAAAAATCAGCTCACAACATTCAATATTTATTGAGTGATTTTTGATTGTTCCTGTGTGCCTAGTATTTGATATTTCCCTCATGTTATTTCTACCTTTATAAGAAATAGGGCCACAGTCATTTATTGCAGGCCAAGGTGTTTCTTCCTGTCCCTGGTTTCCCCAGGCTCCACAGTATCAACAGCAAAGACCAGGTAAGGCATTCTAGCAGCTTATCCATGCCATCCTGCTATGGGTTTCACATTTACCTTCTTTGACTGACTTGCTGCCTGTGTCCCTGATGTCTCAGCTGTTCTTCATAGCACATTAGAGACTTGCTGTCTCTATTAGCTACCAATAATGTACTAATACATTCTTCCTTCTATTACCTCGGACACTAATTTGGTGGAATTGGATAGTGACAGTACATTGATGTTGTCGAGGTTAATGACCCAGCAATTTACAAGATAAGTCACATTAGTAGTCAAATTGATTGTAATCATTGTTTCACTGAACAGCGTCAACATTAAATACAGTATGTGGCAACTGGGCTTTCCTTTACCACCCTACTGGTGAGAAAACCATTGGAATCTTTACCCTTCATAGCTACCCTTGGGTTGCTGAGAGGAGTGTTTCAACTGCAGTACATGCAACCTCCACTGGAGGAGGATCCAAGTGTGAGGCACAAAGGCATTTGGATCACAGTTGACTAACAGTTTAGGGAAATCCCTTGAAAATGGATTTTATTCAATTTTCATTTAGCCAGAATTTATGGGTTACTACTGAGAGGCAGCATACGTGGTACCATAGAAAGAGTGATGAATTTAGTCATAAGATATAAGTTCAAATCTCAGCTCTGCCATTCATTACCTGTATGACTGTGGACAAGTCAATTCTGAGCTTCTATTTTCTCACTTGGAAATGAAATTGATGGATTAGGGTATCTTCTAGGTTTTGTTCTGTTTTGGACCCAGGTGACTCTGGAGGGGAAAGTGAGGTGAGAGACTTTGTATAGCCCTTCCTCATTTAATTCAACTCACTTGTATATTATAGAACCACTTCTCTGATATTCTGGTTCTCTTTGAGAACAAAAGATAAACAACAGTGCTGTGTGGGAGTATATACAGCCCATGATCTCTTGCACTCACGGTGCAAACAATCTGGTTGGGGAGACAAGCAATATATAACAGAGGAATCTGCAAGGCAGAATTCTGAATGAGTGCCACAATAAATTCAGTCTCTAGGAGTTTACAGGAAGAAGAACTCATGGTATGGAGTTGGGTATTAAGATCATAGACTTAGTCAATTAATTGCTACCAAGTAGAATCATCTTATGATGATACAGTTGAGGGTAATAAAAGGCATAAAAGTTAAAATAATTTGTCCAAGGATGCAAAGGTAGTAAAGGGAGAGCCAAGTTTCCAACTTAGATTTTCTGATGCCAAAGCTAATATTCTTTCCATTAGAACTTCCTGTCTTTCATAACTGGGACTTGACTTAAATCTTCAAGGATGTATTTTTTTATGTTCCCGCAAAATTTTATTTAAAAAATGTAAAGACTGTCCCTAGATTGCAAGTCTTATTAAAACAGGCAGCAGCCTGAATTTGATGTTTGGACCATAGTTTGCACATCTTAAATAGGTTCATAAGGACTAGGCTCAATGGCTAGTCTCATCTTACATTGTTATTTTTTATATTATTTTATTTTTACAAACACATGCAAAGATAGTTCTCAACATTCATCTTTGCAAAATCTTGCATTCAAAAAATTCCCCCTTCTTCTCCTTTGTTCCTTCTTCCCTAACATAGCAAGCAATCTGATATAAGTTAAGCATGTGCAAGAACATATTTCCACATTCATCATTTTGTGCAAGAAAAATCAGATCAAAAGGGGAAAAAAAACAAAGAAGCCATTCAGTTTCCATAGTTCTCTCTCTGGATATGGATGGCACTTTCCATCCCTAATCCTACTCAAGTATGGATTTCCATTTGCCCAGATAAACAATGAAGGGAAGAGGGGAAGGAGAAAATAGAGACCTGAAAGCTATAATTAGAGTAAAATGCTAACTTTAAATCATAGGATTTAGAACTAGAAGGGTATACAGATCACCTAATCAAATCTCTCATTTTACAGAGGAGGAAACTGAGGCTGAGACAAGAGGAATACCTTGACCAAAGTCACACAGCTAATAAATGACAGGAGTAAAACACACCTCAAAATGCTGTTTTCCCTTCAGGGCATCATAGGTTTGGGATCTGGAAGAAATCATAAAGACCATCCATGGTAAGTTCATCATTTTGCAAATGAGAAAGCTAAGGCCTAGATAGCTTAATGAGCTTTTCAAAGCTATATGGATAATAAGTGGCGGAATAGGAATTCAGTATTCTGTGTATGAACATGTGTATGTGTGTATACCATGCTTGTTTTTATACCATCCTATATAAATCTTCAGGCCCCAGAATTCTTTTTCCTCTCCTTATTTTAAAGGAGAGAATGGGGAAGGTTGGAGAAAGGAGGAATATTCTTATAGAACACACAATATGCAATAAAATCAATATAGGAAAGAACTGTAAGCATTGTTAACCTTCCAATCAAATGTAGGCATTTATCTGCCCATACATGGGGACTCAGATCTGTTTACCACTCTGGGAACAATTAAGTAGACTTATGACTGTCAAATAATACAATGTTTTTAGAGTCAGGATGTCTGTTGGATCTGGAAGGCATCTTAGGGATCACTCAAATATTAGCTCTCTAGTAGAATGACAAGAGACAGTAGTCCCATCTACCTGGCTACCATACCAGATGTAGGGTGACTTGCGGCTGAGACTACCAATAGGTATCCTCTCTCCATTAGAATTTGAACTCTTTAAGATCAGAGTCAGTCTCTACTTCTTTCAATTTTTTCATCACTAGCATTTGGCACAGTGCTTTGTACATAGTGGCTCTTATTAAATGTTTTTTCATTCATTCACTTGCTTTAGGAGTCCTTGAAACTCACTTGTCATACAAGCTTCTTATTTTGTATTGCTGATGAAGAAGCCATGTCTCAAAAAAGTAAATAGGCTTGTCTAATGTCATAGAGCCTATTATTAATCGGGGTGGCTTTTCCTGCTTCTAGTCAAGCATTCTTTCCCTCTAAAAGTGTCATTGAGCAGTTCTATTTCAGTGACTTTTATTGTCTTCATAATGTTACGGAAGCACTGAATGTCAGAGTTACAAAAACCCTCTCCAAACATATCCCCAAAGTGGTCATCAAGCTTTTTCTTGGGGACCTTAAGCAGAGAGAAAACCCTTCTAGGGCAACCTATTCAATCAGATGCTCCTAATTTCTCTCTGTGACCTGATTTTTCTTTCATAAAAAAAAAAAAACTTCCAAATATTTGAAGGAAACTCTCATTCTGTCCCAAGCCTTTGCCCTGAAACTTTTCTTCTTCAGTTTGAATGCTCCCAGTTTCTTCAGCCTATTATATATGCATTCAAGGTCTTTCAACACTCTGACCTCTTCTGACTTCTTTCTAGCTTATCACTATTGGGTTTTGACGTTCCATTTGTTTCTGTTCTGGTCAGAAATTCTGAGGGTCTCACCCTCCCAAAATAATTCTTTGTGAAGGCAAACTAGGTCACCTTTGGTCTCCCTTTTTACCTAGCCTTTAATTACTGAATGGGTGTTGCTACAGATACATTGAGAACTGGGAAAGACCGTAGTTTAAAAAGACTAAAGTCTCCTAGGGGCATTGTCAGTTGTCTTGACTTATGTCTTTCTTGCCTTCCGACTAGAGAGTTAAGGCTGTGACTTTGCATAGTCCTGCCTTATTCAAAACCCATTCAGCTGTATGTTTTAAGATATCATTGTCTTAATATCATTGGTCCTCTTCAAGAAAGAAGGATGAACATGAACAAAACCAACAATCTTCCCTAAAGTGTGTGGTTGAGGAGATTACAATTTTCTAGATCTGCTTTGTAAGATGGAGTACAGTGAGACTATCACCTCTTTATTTCTGGATGCTATTCCTCTCTATTTTTAAAGATCCTTATTTTTATAATAGTTTTTTATTTTTTTAAATACATGCAAAAATAGTTTTCAATATTCACCCTTGAGAAATCTTGTGTTGCATATTTTTCTCCTTCTCTCACCCCATCTAACAATAAGTAATCTCATAGGTTAAACATGATCTTCTTTTATATTTATTTCCACAATTATCATAATGCACAAGAAAAATCAGATCAAAAGGAAAAAGAAATGGGAAAGAAAACAAAAAGCAAGCAAAAAAAAAAAAAAAAGGTAAAAATACTATGTTGTGATCCATACTCACTTCCCTCTCTGGATGCACATCACAAATGAACTGGTCTGAATCACCTTGCTATTGAAAAGAGCCACATCTATCAGTATTGATCATAGTATAATCTTGCTATTGTTGTGTACAATGATCATTTCACTTAACATCAGTTCATGTAAGTCTCTCTAGGCCTCTCTGAAATCATCCTGTTGATCATTTCTTATAGAACCACAATATTCCATAATATTCATATACCATAACTTATCCAGCCATTCTCTATTTGATGCACATCCACTCAAATTCCAGATCCTTGCTATTACAAAAGGAACTGTTGCAAACATTTCTGCACATGAGGGTCCTTTTCTCTGTTTTATGATTTTTGGGGGGATACAGGTCTAGTAGAGACTTTTTGAGCATAGTTCCATATTGTTCTCCAAAATGGTTGGATCACTTCAAAACTCCACCAAAATGTTTTAGTGTACCAATTTTCCCACATCCTTTCCCACATTTATCATTATCTTTTACTATTATCTTAGATATTATTATTTTCTTAGTGAAGTCTATGGTCACACTGGAATTTCCTTTGGCAATTTTTAATATTGCCCAGGCAACTAGATAATGCAGTGTATCAAAACCCTGAGTCAGGAAGACCTAGGTTCACATTTAGCCTCAGAAACTTATTAGCTGTGTCATCTTGGACAATCTCTGAAACTTTGGCTCACTTTCTTCATCTGTAAAATGAGAATAATGATTGTCCCTACCTCCCAAGGTTGTTGTAAGAATAAAATATTCAAAAAGTGCTATTTATAAATTTTAAAATACTATATAAATGCTAGCTATTATTATTATTGCGGCTATTGGATTGTATTGCATATAAAATCTATAAACCTATATCTTTTTCAGATAAATTGTTTAAATGTGCTTCCCTTATCTTCAATTTTTAAAGCTGATTTTTCCAACATACATGTTGAAATTAATATTTGTTTTAGTCTGACAACATCTTTTGAATCTTGACTCTGTCATCAATCTATCAATCAACTAAAAAATATTTATTCCTGTTTACTATTTTCCAGGGAATATCCGAAATTCTGAGGATGCAAAGCAAAAAAACAAAACAAACAAACCAAAAAAAATGCCTGTTATCCTTGACCTCAAAGTATTTAAATTTTAATGAGGGAGACCTTGCATACAGAACACATACAAGACAAATATATAATAAAAGAAAGGTAGCTGATTTTGTTGGCTATCCCTTTTAAGCTTTATATCATCTGCAAATTTCCTAAGAATGCTATTTTATCTAAGTGATTGATAAAAATGGTAACCAGCATAGGGCAAGGCACGGATCCCTGGAGCCCTCCACTGGAGACTTAATGGATTTGAAAAATTGATGATTATACTTAGGGTCTAACTAAGAAAATAATTTTAAATCCATCTAACTGTATCATTGCATAGCTCACATCTCTTTATCTTATTCACAATTATGACATGAGAGACTTTACCAAATGCTTTGCTAAAATCTATATAAACTATATTTATGGCACACAAAATTGCAAAAACTCAGAATAGCTCCATATTTCAATGTTAAAATGTAGGAAGAAGTAATAGAAAAGGATATTTTATTGAAATCCTATACAAATAACTACACATTATAATTTGGGAGTCAATCTAAAAAGCACTCTCAAAACATAAAGACAATTTTAGAGGATTTTGAAAAATAATGAATGATTTAAATAATTGCAGGGATATTAAAGATTATAACATACCAAAATACAAAAAATGTTGATACTACTTAAATTATAGATTAATGTTATCCCAAAAAACAACCAAAGAGTATACGCCATAGATCTAGACAAAACAAAAAAATTTTAAAAGACACTTGTAAGACCAAAAAGTCTAGTATCTAAAGAGATAATGGACAAAAAAATATTAATAATGAATGAACAATATAATAAGAAAACAATCAACAAAACTAATTGGTACTGAATTTTTTTAAATAGAAAATTAGATCACCATGGAACCAACTAGACAATCAAAAAAATCAGAATTTAATCAAATAATTTAGTAACTAATAAACTTTAAGAATATATACAACTTGAAAGGTAGACTCCCATTTGGCAGGAATTTATGAGAAAACTAGAAAACAATTTGTCAGAAATTAAGTTTGAACCAAGATCTTATACTATCTGCTACCATAAACCCCAAAGGAATACATAAATCAGATCTTAAAAGTCAGAACATTTCTTAAAAGAAGGAAAGAATAGAATTGTGTATTTTTCAGAGCTATGGTTACCTTGAGTATTCTTAACCAAGCAAAGGATAGAAATGATCACCAAAAAAACTCCATGAGATTAAATATATTTTACATGAACAAAATCAATACAGGTACTATATTTTTGTCTCTAAGGGTCTCATTTTTCTCTCATCTGTAAAATGAGGGGGTTGAGCTGGATGACCTCTACTGTCCTTTTCAAGATATAAATTTATGATCTTATGATTAAGTGGGGAATTGAGGGTTGGGGTATATGTGGACTTATAACTTAATTGTATCAAATAGTTAAAGAACATAATATCTTTTGCTATGAAAATAATTGTCAAAGATAGCAAAATAAAGTTCCCTACTATCTTCCTTTTATAAGACAAATATCATCTAATAAATAGACCAAAGATTAAAAAAAGGTAAAGAATGAGAACGCTAGGCATATATTGGCAATTAAATTAGACAATGAATATTGATGTAAAAATCTAAAATAAGATCCTTAGCAACAAGGTTACAGAAGAATTTCCAAGAATATAATTTGCAATGACCAAAATGGATTCCAAGATAATCCATCATTAGAAATGTCATTACCATAATTAATTATATAAAATCAACAAAAACTCCATGATTATATAAATAGGAAAAAGTCAGGCACAATACAACATACACGTATACAAATATGTATGTGTATATACACTTGTAATTACCAAAATCATAGGTACGCCTTCTTTAATATGATCAAAAGTATACATCTAAAGCCAGTAGTGTATTTTTTACATTAAAGAAACACTGGAGCCTTTACCATTGAAGAGAGAACCCCACCCTCACAACCCTTACCACACCATTATTTGACCTAGTTCTAGAAGTGTCATTTATAACAATTAGACAAAAAAGAGAAAGGAATACATATTATCAAAGAAGAGACGGAATAATCACTATTTTCAGAAAACATGATGATTTACTTATAAAACTGCAGAGTATTAATTAAAAAGCTAAATGAAAAGATTTATAGCTTTTTGGAAAGGCGACAGTATAGATAATAAATCAATTAACAAGCATTTAATAACTTCCTATATTCTTAGGGGAGCACTGAGTGGCACAGTGGATAAAGCCTAAAGTCAGAAAGACCAGAGTTCACATCTGACCTCAACTACTAGCTTGCTGTGTGATTCTGGGCAAGTCCCTTAACCCTTGCATGCATAAAACTGGAGAAGGAAATGGCAAGCCATCAATATTCATTTCAAGAAAACCCTATGAATAGTTGGTCCACAGTGTCCTAAACAGTCAGACATAACTGAATGACTTAAAAATAATACTTGCAGAACTGTGCTAGGCACTAAGAAGTGCAACTTGTCTTAAAAGGCTTACATTCTCCTAAGGGGCTATAAGATGTATTCATAACAGTATTTCTATATGGTACTAATAAAAGCCAAATAAAAATTATTTTTAAAAGTCTGTTTAAAATAACCAAGAAATGTATCAAATATGTGTATATTGAGACAGTTAGGTGGTACAGTGGATAGAGCACCAGCCCTGAAATCAGGAGGACCCGAATTCAAATGGATTTCTTATATGTATATTCCTGTCTATCTGTTAGGGGTTCTTGACTTGTAGTTTGTTTTTGACTCTGGTAAATCCATGCTCCTCAATCCATCTGCTGTTCACCTAACTGATTTCTCTCCTTGACCTGCTGTGGACATATATCTACTTATTGACTCTTTAGATTCTGTCATCTACCTCCTCCCAGTGATATCTGGATCTGTTATCCACTAATGTCGGGCCACAGTGCACTCGTATGCTCTTATATATGTGACAGACAATATTTGATGTCTCCTCATTTGAACTCTTATTTTTTTTAATTGTCCTGAAGATCCCAGAGGCCTAGGGAAAGCCTGCCTAGTGGGTAGGATTGCTGTTTGCTTCATGAGCCTAAAGACATTTTAATTAAAACCAACAGAAAACTTTAAAGCAAGGGTCTCAAGAAATAATAACAACAATATTAATGCAAAACCAAATCAGCTCATTCCAATCCAGGGGAAGCCAGAGGGATAGGGCATGTCAAGGGCTAGTAATGTGATGTATTGTGGGAATTCAACCACCCACCCTCTAACGACAGCACACAATAATTATAAATATAAAACATGCTTCGCTGCCTGCTGCATAACAGGCCTAGCAAAATTACTGTCCGCCCCATGCTAGATTTTTCCATTATGCTGCCCCATTATCCCATCGTAATTAAGAGGAGGCTGCACTCCTGTGCAGCCCCTTATTTGCTTCCTTTTGGCCTTCCCTGTGCTCAGGCTTCCTTTTGTTCATATCAGATGTCTTATTTGTCAGGGCCAGAACTGAGTGTCTGTAGTGAAGTCTATATTTACATCATGGCTTATGAATGGTTGGTCAGTTTATATAAAAATTGTAGGGAAACAATGGAATACATGGATTTTGTTGTGCAAAATACAACATTATTGGCTGTCAGGACAAACCAGAGAGAATGAATGAGATGTCCAATATGAAGTTTTCCTTTACTAGGCCATGATTTCATTAGTGCTGGGCATTCTATGAATGCAGAAAATCAGCTTCTCAGAGAGTTTCTTGGGGCTCTCTTAAGTTAAGTGACAAAGTCACATATATATCAATAGACTGGACCTGAACCCAGGGCTTCCTACCCTGAGGCTGATTATATATCTAGTAGATTGGGCTTCCTCTTACTGATTATATCAATCAATTTTATAAGAAATCATCTGGAATGTCTCAATGACTATGTGGTAACTCTAAACCACATTTTGTTTTATTTTATCTTGACATTAAAATTGTATTGAAAATCTTTTAGTTTTAAATCAGCTATATTTCCCAGTATATTCTTCTGCCTACCCTCTCTCAGAAAGCCATCTCTTATATCAGAGAATAAAAAGAGAAAAAGAAAGTAAGATTAAGTAACACATCAAAAAAAAAAAAAAAAGTCCAACATTATGTGCATTGTTTCGCATCCATAATCCCCAAGCTCTGAAAAGAAAAGAATCTGAAAAGAAAGGAAAGAAAATTATCACACCATATTTTTTAAAAAGCTTCTATAGTCTAGTGTCTAAGAAAGCAATACAAAAGATACAAATCAAATTTTTGAGACAAATTCAGTTTGGGAACAAGGTAGAAATCTTAGAAATGCAGACATAGTTTCTCTCTATGGGGAGGGAAGCCAGTACACTGCCCTAGAATAGAGAGACAGACTCTGAAACAGTACTGTGGAGGCTATAGCTGGTGAGGTCACTACTGAAGGATAGAACGGAATGAACAGGCTTGATTTGGGGAGTAGCTTCTCTCTTTTGTGGCAATAGGTGGAGGTAGTTCAGAGGAAGCTTGGTTATCTGGTTGCTTCCTGACTTTATTCCTCATTATGAAGTGACATACATTTATTTTTATCAGTTGAAAAACTGAGCATCTTGTCAATATCTTATGAATTTCAATTCATTGGTGCAAATTCTAGCTACTGGTTCTGGACTATGGACAGCTATCTAGGAGAAGGGGTTTTTAACCTTTTGTTTGTGTCCTGGACCCCTCTGGTAGTCCGGTAAAACCCAGAAACTCTTCAGAATAATATTTCATTAAAAATCAAAAGATGTGATAAATTTCCATTAGGGATTTTATTTGTTTTCATGCAAATTGCTTACCCCTTCTTCCCCCTCCCCCATATTTTGGGATTATTGGTTCTAGATTAAAAATCTTTGGACTAGAAGAATATTCCCAGAGAATGCCTACTTGGCTATCAGTGTTACTGTAAAACCCTGGGGTACAATAAATACTTTTCCTCAGGGCCACTTCTAGCTGCATGGTGTGGAAAAGTGAAATCATTTCAAGCCTAGAATGATTGTATACAAAGCATTTTCATGTATTTGGTAGGCAGTGCACCGATACCTCCCCATAGCCCTTGTCCACTGACCTTAAAGTTATATTGCTTAAGGAAATTTTTTATTGTCTCTATACTTTTCAAAGAGCTTGTAGTTACATCGTTTCATTGAATTCTTATAATAATTGTGTGAGTTAGACAAAGTGGGCATTCTAACTTCCCTTTTGGGAGTAAGAGACTTAAGAGAGGAAAAGAGATTTGTCCAAAGAAGTGGAAGAGCTAGGCTTAGCACCCAGATCTCTGCATCTCTAGCTAGTTCAGTGTGTTTCCCACTATATCAGGCTAGGAGAACAATCCAGGAATAGGCAAAGGGACATAAAGTATATATTTCTGGTCCATTAATAACAGAGACTGAGAGCCCACTGTGTGCTGAGTGCTCTGCTAGGTGCTGTGCGGGATACAAAAGAAATTGAAAGCTTGATCCCTGGAGCTTACTCTCTAGCAGGAGAGAGAGCACACATATATGAAATGCCTAGAGAGCATATCCAAAGCTAAGCACAAATTAATGCAAATTAATTTCATACTGAGGAGATGCAGAATAAAGGAGCAATCAAAATGGGGAGATGTTTAATCAGGGAATGTTTCTTGCAGGAGATGAGATGGAAGCCAGGTTTGAAAGAAAGTGAAGGCTTGTGTTGGCAGGCTAAACCTTAGGAGCAGGTGGTCCCCGAGCAGGCTTCTTGGTCCACTAATGTCTCTCTCCAACAACCTATCATGATGTTTGGAATTCTGCAATTAGAGAGTGACTCTTTTGTCTTTGAATGACTTTCATAGTTTTTTCTTCCAAGGGAGACACTGCCCTTGTGACAAAATTGACATGATACTGCCTATTTTGTTTGGGTCACTAGTTGATATTAGGAAAGTGGTTCCATCTGAACCAGTTTCCTCATGAACAAAAAAAGTATTTGACTTGGATTGTAGACCTAGAAATGGAAGATGTCTTAGAATTCATCTAATTCAAGGATTCTTAACTCAGAGTTGATTAATTTAGAAATTAATAACTGCTGTAATATAATTGGTTTTTTTGGTAATCTTACATAATTTATTTTATACATTTGAAGGAGTCTGTAGGCTTCACCAGACTGGTTAGAAAATGGTTCATGACACAAAAGTGGTCAAGAACCCCTAATCAAGGGGCAGCTAGGTGGCACAGTGGATAGAACACCAGCCTTGAATTCAGGAGGCCTCTGGTTCAAATCTGGTCTCAGACACTTAACACTTCCTAGCTGTGTGATCCTGGGCAAGTCACTTAACCCCAGCCTCAGGGGAAAAAAAAACAAAACAAAACAAAACAACAAAAAAAATCTAATCTAGTCTAATCCTCTCTCTTTATAGATAAGAAAACAGATTTAGAGAAACAATATTTTTCAAAAAGAGAATGAATGGCAGAGTTTAGGTTTAAACAGTAACTCTGATTCCAAATTCAATATTCTTTTTATTATGCCCCACTACTTTCCATCATGGTCTCTATGTTTCTTGACAGCTGAAACACTCTGGCATTCTATGAGAACATTCAGCATCTTAAAAGTTTGGGGTGGGTGACCCGTGGAAGGGCAGCAGTGTTATAATAAAGCAAGATAGGTGTTATTTATTGCCTGGAGACAAGCTTTGCCAATTTTACCCCTTCACAATTTTGTCCAGGGTTGCTCCTGCCTTAAATGTCAATCAATTAAACATAAGCAAGCATTGATAATAATCCTCCACATAGCCCTTATATGATGGATAAAAAGACAAGGAGAAAGACTAAGAAGACAGAAGAAAAGAGAACTCTGTAAAATGTTTGGTTCTTATTTTATGTTTAATAAAAGGTAAAAGGAGATCTTGTGAAAATTTTCTTTGAGGCTGGAAGTCACCTGTTCTAGTTGATTTCCTTTCTGGTCATACTAGGCTCCTAAATTATCCCTGAATGTTCACCATAACTCTTAGACACACCCTTTCTCCAGTCTAAACTATTCCCTTCTTTATTCCATCTATTCAGATTCTACTCCTCTTTGACTGCTCAGTTCAAATCTCACTTTCTACTTGGGAATCTAACACTGAAATATATGTAGTGCCTGTGGTACTCTTCTACAGAGGACTAGCTGCCCCAACTTTATTAATCTATGTGATGTCCATTATCTTTCAGAGACTGTCCCAGATTTTAGGAACACAATATTTCCTACATTCACACAGCTTCTCTTCTACGGGGAAAACCAGCAGGTATTCACAGAAGTAGATTTAAAATGCATCCAAAGAAAAGTAATTTTGGAGGGAGACTCTTAACAATTGGAAGGTTCAGTATAAAGGTCTTGTAACAGGATTTTTAATGAGAAAGGAATTTCAAGAATAAAGGTGAGGGGGTAGAATTTTCCAGATCTTTACATGTTGTGGAATTAGGATATAGTACTGTTGACCTAATAAGAAAAAGAACCTTTTATCATGCAAGAACCCTGATTCTAGATTCAGTTCAATCCTCAAGGATACTAATCTCTACAAGAAGTGGATCTGGTTTTTTTTTGTTTTTTTTGTTGTTGTTGTTGTTTGTTTGTTTGTACACTATGATTCATTAAAGTCCCTGTTTAGGGCCCTGGGAAGATCTTTTAAACCTTAGGTTTGGCTCATATATAGAGTCTTCCCAAAAGTAATTAATAGGGTCCTTCCTGGAAAGGTATTAAATGTACAAAGTAGATCAAAAGTGAAGTAAGCAGAACAAAGAGAACATTGCACATGACAACAACAAGAGTAAGTGATGATTAACTATGATGGACTTGGCTTTTCTCAACAATGAGGTGACTCAGGCCAATTTCAATAGAGGTATAATGGAGAGAGCCATCTGCATCCAGAGAAGACTATGGGGACTGAATGTGGTTCATAACATAGTATTTTCACCCTTTTTTGTTGTTATTGTTTACTTGGTTTTTTTTTTCTTTTATTCTTCCCCATTTTTGATCTTATTTTTCTTGTGCAATATGATAAATGTAGGAATATGTTTAGAACAATTGCACATGTTTAACCTACATTTGATTACTTGCTGTCTAGGGGACAAGGGAGGGAGAGGGAGGGAGAAAAAAATATGGAACATAACATTTTGCAAGGGTGAATTTGAAAATTATCTTTGCATGCATTTTGAAAAATAAAAGCTATTATTTAAAAAAAGCAAAACAAAGTAGATCAGGTATAGAACAACTATTTTCTCCACCTAAAAAAGAAAACCTTAAGACAGAAATAACTATAGAACACATTGACTTATACTTAAGATTCCCCTAGGAATCTGATACTTAAAACACAAAACACTTTATGAAACTGATGAACAGTTATTTCATCTTTACCTTGAAATTGTACTATTTGAGCAATTCGTGCAAAGTTCAAATCTTCTTGTAATCCAGGTATCACAGTTTGGGCTTCCTTAATCCTTTCATCTGTGGTATCTTCTTGGCGATGGTTATATTCTTTTCTGAAAAGAATTGTAATAGCAGAAAGCACCATCCCACTAACCACCCAGTACCCACAGCCAGAAGCTCTATAGACAAAACTCATAATATTGCTTCCAAGGTTAGGAACCTCTATCTCAGCCTCAGTATTCTGTCATCTGAGTTCAGGAAAAGAGAAAATAGAAGTATCAGCTGGGCCTTGACATCCACTCTTAGGCTCACCTTGACAAAGGGAGATGTGAAAGAAGAGTGAAATCCCTTTCCCTCCTCATTTGAAGAATGTGGAAGAACACAGAGTATCCTAAAACATAGCAAGAGATGAAAATATAGCTACAGTTTTCTTTATTTCTAAGGGAAGTACCCCTTCCTAGCTAGTAAATATTTGAAATTTTTCTCAATTTATCTCAAATATTTAAGATACTCCTTTCTCCCTCACAAAAAAGAAGGGACCTACTACTGATGAAGTTTAGGAAAGCAATTACTGAAAAGATGAGGTACGAAAGATTGTGACAATTTCACAATGAGGTGCTCTCCCTGTCATAAACAAAATCCAAAAAATGATCTTGTGACATGCTTTGAGAAGAGACAATTTTTATAGACAGGAGGAATGGGGGAAAACCAGGAAAGAGTTGGGGAGATAAAGAATGAAGAAATCTGGTAAAAATTAGGAAGGTGCATGAAGGATAAAATCAGGGAAGAGTTGGGAAAATACTTGAAGGATAGAGTTAGGAAGAGATACTTGAAGGCCAAAATCAGGAAGAAGTCAGGGAAATAATATTTGATAGAATCAGGGAGAAGTTTGGGAGATAGTCTCAGAGTGGATTGAGGAATTTTGGCCTTAGGGGGAGAACAGGCTAGTTTGAGTTCCTATCACCAGGAATCCTTTTTCAAAAAGACTAGGATTCATGTACCATTAGAAGTTGCCTAATTAGGGGGCCATTGGAAAGGTACAAAGCATATACTCAGCTCCATGGGAAATATCCCAATCAGAGCATATGGGGAAGAGACTTTCACCATTACCTTCATGACAGGGAGATGAAATATTATATAATGGAATTGGGAAGGTTATCTGGAACTAGACTGAGTAGGGCCAAACAGAGGAATTATTATTTTATCATATAAGTAATAGAGCACCATTAATGATAAGACTTGGCAACTGCCTGGAGATGGAAGTGAGAGAGAAGAAAAAGTCCAGTTTGAGAACTTGAATGACAAAAGAACTTGAATGGCTATAGCAGGTTCAGAGGAGAGGTTTTTAAAACCAGGACAAAGTTGGTATTTCTGTTTGATTTGGGGCTTAGAGATTCAGGACTATGTGGCAGAGGCCACATTGACCTAGAAACAGTTACTCTGGCACAGACATCATGCCACAGAGAAGGATTCTGTGACCTGGATGTTTGCCTTTTGTCCCTAACAGTCCCTTAATACCCTAGTAACCTGCTGGGCACTATAACATTCACTGGAATGAGCTTTCTTGTTCTCTCTCAGGCTAATCTCCACAGAGTTCAAGGAGGAAAGACAAATAGTAATATTAAATGCTTTACTAGGAAACCTATAAAGTAGCTCTCCTCAAGGCAAGAACAAGAATGGAAAATTAATAATGCTTGAGTTGAAGAAGATCAAAATTTAGGCAATGTAAGCAGAAAGTAAAAACAGATCACTCTTTTCCATTAAGATTTACTTGAAGGATTCAGATGCATTGTTCTATTGTTAATTAATTTAGGAATTTTTGAAATTCTTAAGTTTTGATTATTCAATTTGATTCAAGGAACATCTGTTAAAGTATCTACTATGTGCAAGGCTATATGTTGTGTTAAGGATATAATGATAAATATGTCTCAAGGGCCTTGCAATCTAATGGAAAGAAGGACCAAGGAACAAATACATTCAGAACAAATAATATAACTCAGAATGCAATAGGCCTTACCACACCCAGAGATATTACTATGGTAACTAAAGACTCAGGAAATTCCTTCCCCAAGAGCTGTTCCCATGGAAATCGCTGTGGGTGTGGCAAGGTAGAATAGTGAAAATAGAGATCTGTATAATTTAAATTCTAAGAGAAACTTGAAGTGGGACAGTTAATTTGACTATGAGAAGATAATTAAAGAGTTAATATAGGAGGTTAGACCTAATGGAAAAGGAGGAATTTTAATGGATATGTAAAGGGATGAGATGAATCTGTGAAGACTTGAAGTGAATGAAGAAAAGGTAGAGAGTGGAAAGCGAAGACTAGTACAAAGGGATGAAAGCAGTCTGGTTTGGATAGGATATAGACTTTGTGAAGAGAAGAATGGTAGCTTCATAAAAACTACACTGATGTCTAGATTTAAGAAAACTAGATTCAGAGGGTCCTGGATCTGCTATATATTTCAGCTGTGACCGTGGGCAAATTACTTTACTTCTCACTGTCAATTTCTTTATCTGTAAAATGATAATTGAATTAGATGTATGTCAAGGTCTATTCCAGCTTTAAGATTCTGTGGAGGTATCATGTGCTAATTATGGCAAGATAAGTTGGAGGTAGAGATCATGGTGGTCTTGGAATGTCAGGATACAGAGTTTATATTTTATTCACTAGGCAATGAAGGGCTAGTGACAGTTTTTCATCAGAAAAGTGACGTGATCAGTGTGCTCTATTGGGAATACAGATAGGTCTCGATTAGTGCAAATAATGAATTCTCTCAAGTGGTTGTGTTATTTGAATTTGTACTGCATATTTCCATTGGGCTGTAACCAATTACCATATTTTACATAATTACAATTTTAAATAATGCAAATTGAAAAACATGGGGCCACTTCAGGGGATTTGTTATTTATACTACTGGGGACATAACTGTATTTTCTTAGGTAACAGGATGAAGGATGGTTGAGAAATTAAAAAAAAATTTATGGTCATGGAACAAATTAAGAGTTATTTGATACTGTTTTATACCTTCTTCTCTAAGAAAAGCTATAACACCAGTGATCAATAATGGCAACATATACTGAATTAAATAAATGAATATTGAGGACCTAATATTTGAGAATAACAACTATTTTCTCAGCCTTGTGAAAAATGGAACAACTTCACCAAAAAAAGCACTACTTCAATTCAAAAAATGCTGTATTATTAAATGACCATTCAGAAGATAATGTGAGGAGGGAGAGAATATTAATTGGAGCAGAGGTCATTTACCTTTCTTGTATCAGGGATTTCTTTGGCAGTCTTATAAAGCTTATGTACCTTTTCTCCTAATAGTGTTTCTAAATGAACAAAATAAACTGATTGCATTAAATAGTTACAAAAATATATTCTTGTTCATTTTTTTCATTTTTCGGTTATTATATTTGTTTTAGCCTTATTTTATCCAGATGTGTTCTCTTCAGAGTAGGGAGCTCCCAATGAAGAAGTTCCCTTTACTTTTATCATTATTAGACCTTTTTATTTTCAAAACATATGCATAGATAATATTTCAACATTAACCCTTGCAAAACCTTGTGTTTGATTGGAACTAGTCTGGTTGTTGAAAAAAGTCATGCCCGTCAGAATTGATCGTAGTATAATCTTGCTGTGGCATGTACAATGATCTCCTGGTTCTGCTCATTTCACTCAGCATCAGTTCATGTAAGTCTCTCCAGGTCTCTCTGAAATCACCCTGTTGATTGTTTCTTACAGAACAATACTATTCCATAACATTCATATACCATAACTTATTTAGCCATTCTCCAATTGATGGGCATCCACTCAGTTTCCAGTTTTTGTACAAACATTTTGTACATGTGGGTCCCTTTCCCTTCTTTAAGATCTCTTTGAGATATAATCCCAATAGAAACACTGCTGGATCAAAGGATATGCACATTTTGATAACTCTTTGGGCATAATTCCAAATTGCTCTCCACAATGGTTGGATCACTTCACAATTCCATCACTAACCATGTATTAATATGCCAGTTTTTCCACATCCCCTCCCACATTCATCATCATTTTTTCCTGTCATTTTAGCCAATCTGAGAGATGTGTAGTGGTACCTCACAGTTGTCTTTGCATTTCTCTGATCAATAGTGATTTGGAGCACCTTTTCATGTGGCTACAAATAGTATCAACTTCTTCATCTGAAAATTGTCTGATATCCTTTGACCATTGGAGAATGGCTTAAATTCTTATAAATTTGAGTCAATTCTCTATATATTTTAGAAATGAGGCCTTTATCAGAATCTTTAAATATAAAAATGCTTTCCCAGTTTATTGCTTCCCTTCTAATCTTCTTTGCATTAGTTTTGTTTGTACAAAATCTTTTTAACTAAATAATATAATCAAAATTATCTGTTTTATGTTCAATAATGAACTCCAGTTCTTCTTTGTCTGTAAATTCATTCCTTTTCCATGGATCTGAAAGGTAAACTATCCTTTGTTCTTCTAATTTGCTTATATCACTTTTTATGTCTAAATCATGAACCCATTTTGACCTTATCTTGATATATATGGTGTTAGGTGTAGGTCAATGCCTAGTTTCTGCCATACTATTTTCCAATTTTCTCTGCAGTTTTTGCCAAATAGTGAATGTTTTATCCCAAAAGCTGGGGTTTGGGGATTTGTCAAACTTTAAATTACCATAATCATTGACTAATTTGTCCTGTGAACTTAACCTATTCTGCTAATAAATTACTTTATTTCTTAGCCAGTACCAAATGGTACAAAATATTTTCTAAAAAAAATAGTTCATGGGAGTTCACAAAGTTCCCATTTTAAGATATCCTTAATTAAGAAGGTTTGAGAAGACTATACAGAGGAGCTAACATCAAAGATAAATCATGAAGGAATATAAGGATCCTTAGAGGCAGAATGAGGACAGATTATATTCTAGACATAGGAGATGGCTTCCCCCAATGCAGAGAGATAATAAATGGATCACTGAATGAAAGCCATATGCTAGTTGGGCTCTGACATCTCTCTGATACTGTGAATGCCTTTCACCTCTCTGACAAAAATATGTTTTGACTCATTTGGACCTGATTTAGGGTGATATCTGAGAATATCAATGCTGGACCTATGCTAGCTACCTCTTAGAGTTCTCCTAACTTTGGAATTTAGCAGAATCACTTTAAGGATGTTCAGCTATCCTGAAAGCATTCAAGTTAATAATTAATTGAATAAGAGAAATTTAATTTTTTACCACTAACACATACAAACTAAAGTTGCTCAGTAGCTATGAAATCTTTCCTTCTTTTTCTGGAAGATACCTAGCAAACTTTTCCCATAGTGGGTACCACTTTCCCTTTGGACATATGTAATCTTTTTTGATTTGCTAGAGAAAGAATTGGTTGAGATTGCATTTTGGTACATGTGATTCCTATGGGGTGGTTCCTTTACCTACAGTCAATAATATAAAGATGCTTTGTCAATAAGTTGGCTCTGGGCCAACTGAGTCTATGTGTCTCTGTTTCCGCTTCCATTTTATTTCACAGAGTATTTTAATTTCTTCCTTTTCTCTCTCTTCCTCCTTCACTGTCCAGGACCATCTTCTCTGATCTTGTTTTTTCTTATTTTAAACAAAAAGTTCATTATACCAGTGAAATGACAAGACCAAAAAGAAACATATTGTAAATTCACATATTGTAAACTCTGAAGGCAGAGATAGGTCTTACTCAATCTATAGCTTTCTCAGGCCTAGTTTAGTACTTTATACATAAAGAAAATGTGTGAGTACATAGTGATTGGTACTGGATCTGTGATTTCTTTGATATAAAGAATTCTGGATGAGAAGTTCCTTGTATCATAGCAGTTAAACATCTTCTCAGCATTATGTATTTTGAAAGAGTTGCCTGGGTCCTGAATAGTTAAATGACTTGCTCAGAATTACATAGAGTATAGAGCTCAGTTGTCTGAGCATAAGGAGAACAGTTAGAAGGCAGTTGCAGGAATCCTGGCAAGAGATGATAATAACCAGAATAAGGTAGCAAAATAGGGAATTAAGATTGTTATCTATATTAACAAATCCAAAATCCAAAATCTTAGTCTAGTTTCTACATAATTTCTTCATTTTCTAAGTCTTCCTTTCTTAATGGAGTCTCTGCCTATATCTTCATTGATCTCTAAGGTCTAGATACCAGGGCAACAGATTTTTCTGTGTTCTGTGTGACAGAGTTGGTGGCTCCTCTTTCCAGAGAATTATCTGTGGATTGCACAGCATTTAACAGGGCACCTTCTAAACATTTTTTTTTGGTGGAAACAAATGTTAGTGCCCATAAATTCTGAGAGGTAGCCACTCTCCTAAACTCTCTACTCAGTCTTCAGTTAATCACCTTTCAATACAACCAATGTACCATGAACAAACAAGTCTCACACATTATTCTACGTGGTGTTAGTTTGAAATGAAATAGAACTGTTGGACCAGAAGAACTTGATTTTCATCAAGTTCTGTTCTTACTTCACTGGATGATCATCAGCAAGCTACTTAAACTCTTCTCCCTTCCCTTTCAACTAGGAATAGAATTACCTATCCCAGCTCCTCACCACTGTTGCTAACATACATAAAGATAATGGTTTAAAGAATGCAAAAGGTCTAAACAGGCAATTCTTATGATCATATTGAAGTTTTTTTGATTCACTAAATTGTCTTACAGATTTCCATTCTTAGCCAAAATGGGATATGCCCATTTCAAACCACATAGTTTATTGTAGCAAAAACCTTGAGTTTCTGTGTTATTCTGTGGGTGACTGTGTGAGGGGTAGAACAGACCAGGACAGGGTATTTGAGAGGGGAGACAAAAAAAGGTGTTGATGAATGGCAAAGGAGAAGAAGGAGTTGTTTTCAGAGAAGTCAAATGAGGTTGGTCATCTTGCAAGAGTAGATTGGATTCCAGTCTGTCTGCCAGAGAGGACTGTGTCAATAGTGGCAGCTGACTAATATCTAATTTTAATCCAAGTGGATCAGACATCTATTCTGGGAGGACAGGGTCCTTTTGAGAGTGGCTGTAGGCACTTGTGTACTGAGGGAAAACTGGTTTCTTGTTCCTTTCTCTTTGGTGCATGGGATGCTTTCTGTAGCATTCCCATGTGGAAATAGTTACTGCTGAAATAGAAAGCCATGACTTTGGAGAGAGAGGTCCCAGCTCTTTGCTTAGTACTTGTGTGTCCTTTTTACTTTCCTGGGATTTACTGTCCTATGTTAAATGAGAGATTACATGGGATGATTTCTAGAGGCAATTAAAAGGTGAAGTAGATAGAGATCTCTGCCTGAAATCAGGAAAGCTTGTGTTCAAATCCAGCTTGACACACTTACTAGGTCTCTGACCTTGGGAAGTAACTGTACCTCAGTTTCCCCACCTGAAAATGGGGGTAATAATAATATTTATCTCCCAGTTTTTGTGAAAATCAATTGAGATAATATTTGTAAAGTGCCTAGCCACAGTACCTGTCATATAGTAGGCATGTAATGAATGTTTACTTCCTTCTTAAAGTCCCTTCTAGATTTTAATTATATGAAGCATACCAAACCGCTATGTAAAATTTATGTTATCTCCTCAGATATTTTGATGCCCACAAATAGAGTATGGCCCAATAAATAGAACACTGGTTCTGTAGGAAGGATCTCCTCCCTTTTGTCATGGCCCTCTTCAAGAACAAAGGACAAACAATAATAGCTGGAAAATTACATACATACATACTCTGTGACCTATGTGTCTCTGAAATTTTCAGTTGATTAGATAACTTTAATTTTTTATTTTAAAACTCAGTTACATGTAAAATAACTTGTCACATTTGTTTTAAAATTTTTGAGTTCCAGATTTTCGCCCTCAGCCCCCCACCATTGAGAAGGCACATGTGAAATTATACAAAACATTTGCATAAGTCATATTGTAAAGAAAACATAGATTTCCAAAACCTGCCCCACCCTCCCCCCCAAAAAAAACCTCAAGAAAAATAAAGTAAAAAAAAAAAAAAAACAGTATGCTTTAATATGTATTCAGATATAATCAGTTCTTTCTTTGGGTATGAATAGGATTTTTTTTCATCATTTCAGAGTAGCCTTGGATCTTTGTATTGCTGAGAATACCAAAGTCATTCATAGCTGATCATCCCATAACATTGCTATTACTTTGTATTGTACATTATATTTTGCTTGAGTTCAAGAAGGACTTTCCAGGTTTTCCTGAAAGCATCTTGCTCAAGTCCTAATAACTCTCAAGTATTAAACTGGAGCTCATCTCCAGGCATCTTTCCTCATAAAGAAATATACTGTTCATGATAAATATTTATTATCATCATCATTATTAGCATTATTATTTGCAGTTTTCAAGTCACTTTGATATCCATTACCTCATTTGAGATGGACAATATTTATAACTAATAGAACAGATATTAGCATAATTTAGAGTCAAGATTCCTGGACTAGGAATCAAAAGACCTCAATTTTGAGAACTTCAATTTAAGGAAATGGGATTGGCCCACCATCATTGCCCACTAGACTAAACTCTAGAACATCTCTATCATGCCCCAGATACTAGTTTCCTCCTTCTCTACCAATATTTATAGCTCTTCCCTCCCTCCCCATTTAAAAAAATATATCTTTTTAAGTTTATATTTTATTAGAATATAATTTCCTTTTAGGCAGGGATTGTCTTTCTTACTTACATTTGTAGTCAGCACAGTGCCTGGAACATAGTAAAGCATAGTAAGCTTCTTGATTAACTGATTCTATTTCACCTTTCCTATTTACTAAATCTATGATTTAAAGTAAGTCATTTTACTTTTCTGAACTTCATAGTCTTGATTCTATTGCTATTTTACAGATGAGCTATCTTCAGATACTTTGCAAAAGCACACCAAAGAGGAATTAGTAAGTAGTTGCTGTGGGAAGAGCTGAAATAAAGGGTTATAAGTTACAAGAAGGAATATTTTAACTGAATCTAAGAATGAATTTTTAGACTGAATAGTTCAATAGCCTGTTTTGGGAGATGATGAGTTCCATGATACTAGAAGTATTCATGGAAAATTCAGGGGTAGAGAAGTTTCTTGCATTGGATGGGAGTTTGTTCAAGAATGTTTTTTTCCCAAATTTTTTTTTTCATTTTCAAACAAAAATCTATTTTTTTCCTCTCATTTTCCTTCTCCCTCCCCCAATGAATATTCTTATCATAAACATGTATATAATCAAACAAAACAAAATTTTTCATTGGCCATGTCTAAAAACAATTATATCTCAGTCTATACTCTAAGTCCATCACCTCTCTGTCAAGAAAGTTGATAGCATGTTTCATCATGAGTCCTTAGGAACTGTGGTTGGTCATTGTATTGATCAGTTTGCCAAGTTTTTTATTATTTACACATAACAATACGATAACATATATATACATATATATTATATGTATACAGATATATTATACATGTATATATCATATGTGTGTAATATGCTTACTTTACAAATAATCAAATATATTATCTGTGTATGAATAATGTAGCATATATTCATTTATGTATGTATAGTTTTAATCACCCAATAACTGCCTTTTCACCTTACTATCTCCCACCCCACCATATTGAGACCTGATAAGAAGCGTGGGTTACATGTTTCATCACGAGTTCAACAATCTTCTGGAATCTTTGTTGGTCATTACATTAATAATATTAATAATAATAATTCAGCCAGATAATATTTCATAATCTTTATACACAATTTTTATTTGTTCACATCCCAGTTTATGGGGATTCCAATTCTTCGCCATCTCAAAAGAACTATAAATATTTTTGTACATCCTTAGAGTTTGACTTAGAATTACTCCTTCCTTTATTCTACCCTCCCTCTAAATCCCCATCTTCCACTCCACTTTTTGTCCTATGACATTCAAGTGTCATCAACTCTGCCCCCTCTTCTTGTTTATATAGATGTCTACTTACATATCCTCATTATGAGTGCTAATTTTTCTTGACCTTTCTCTTCCTTCCCACCCCAAGTATATTTTTCTTCCATTCTCCATTCTATTCTCAACATCATTAAGACATAATAGAATGACATTGAAACATTTTCTAATTAGACTCCTTCTATGAACCCAGATTATGAAAGGAATCAGTGAGTACACATACATCATCTTTCCATATTTGAATATAAGCAGTTTTTCCTGGTTTATTCTTTTATCATTGTTCATGTTTACAATATGTTTCCTTTTGTTCCTGTGTTTGAGCTTAAAAGTTTCTCTTCAGTTCTAGTCTTTTCATCAGAAATGGTGGGGAATACTCTAATTCATTAAATATTCTTTTCCTTTGTATCACTATTTTCTGTTCTGCTGAGTAAGTTATTCTATAAATTCTTTACCTTCTGGAAAATCATATTCCAAAATCTCTAGCTAAAGTTAGGATGTTTTAGGATTAGTTCTCATCTTTGACTCTTGATTAATTGAGTGACAATGAATAGCTTAACTTTCCAGAGACTCAGTTTCTTCATCTATAAAATACCTATGGTGCCTACTTTTCCTTTAATGAAGCTTCTAGGTTATGCAATAGATAAGAAATCTGCATGTATAATCAGAAAAATTTAAATCTGATTTCAGAAACTTAATAGTCCCAGGTCAAATTACTTAAAATTACAAATTGTGTGCCTCAGTCTCATCAACTATCAAATGGAGATAATAATAGCACCTATTTCTCAGGGTTGTTGTGAGGATCAAATTGACATTTTTTAAAAAATGCTTTCAAATTTAAAGTACCATATAAATTTTTGATATTATTCTTAAGATTATTGTGAGGTCTTAAGATTATTCTTAAGATTATTGTGAGGTCCATTGGAGGTATTATATAAATAGCACTTACAAAAATAAAAACATTGTAATATAGCAATTATTATTAATAATAGAACATCTAATTCATTTCTTGTTTTTTAAAATAGTTTAGAGAATAGATAGGACAATTTCCCAGCCCACTGTTATTCTTTTGTATTTAATCTTCTACACCCTATAGTTAAAATATGGATAAAATGACCACTTTTGTAGTTGAATAAGGATATCAGTATGTGAGCTCATCTTTTGTGCTTGAATAAGCATATTGGAATGTGAGACTATTGCCTAGTAGCAGACAGGTAGAGATGGAAATGACACATACCTAATCCTATTCCCACATAGTTTTAATTTCTTCCATTAGACTTCCCTGTTCTGAAACCTTTTCCCTCTTTGTAGCTTGCATATTATGAGTGTTTGGTATGGCAATATTTTTAAAAAATATCATACCTAACTCTTTAGGATAAAATGTTATATCTGGGTGGTATTGTCTATTTTGATAGTGCTCAGAACTAATACATTTATTTGTTGAATACTCACAATGTTTTCAGATTAGTATTGGTAGTGTAAAGTATTTGTTCTGTTCATTTATAAAAGATGCTAAGCTTCTACTATATATTTCTAGCTACATGATCATATCTTTGTAAGTATTAGGTAGGTGCTATATTTTACAGATTGCTTGGTGGTATTATACAATTTCCATCATCATATTGCATAATCTCCATTGATTCTGATATTTTTGCTCTTAATATATTATTGATTGAGTTTATGTGGACATGTTATCAGATATTATCCTACTTTTTATTTTTTTAAATTGAATTCAGATAGAAATAGTCCAGGTTGGTATACAAATAGTTTAATCTTTGTTATATATTTTAAGGATGACTAGCAGTTCTCTTCCACCTTCTGGTGAAGAAGTGATAACCTTGTTTTTGTCAGTATTGTTTTGGGGTCTTGTTAAGATATGTTTCAGATATGATCTATTTTACAGTTCCAAAAATATACCTTGAAATTGGTATTGTATTGATTTCAATTTGTTCTTCCCATTAGCTTTGATTATAGGATGCCAATATGTTAATATGCTCAGCAATAATGGTTTTTTTTTTGATATCTTTATACCTTCATACCTTTGTACATTTCCTAGAGAAGAACAATGTATTTATAAATATCACCTTTGTATATTGGTTTTATTTTTGCTTTTGGATTCCACTTGGACCCTTTTCTCTTTTCTCTCTATATTCACCCATTTAGTGAGCTTGTCAACTCCCATAGATTCTACTGTCTCTATGTATCTATATATTCAGCTTTACTCTCCTATGTCTCAGTCACATACTGCCAGTTGCCTATTAGTTATTTCAAAGTATGTATCCTGATAGAAACTCAAGCTCAATTGTGTCTAAAACAAAAGTCATTTTCTTTTATTCTTATATAAATTACTCCTCTGAACTGTCTTATTAGGATCAAGGATACCAACATCAGTATAGTCACCTAGGTTTGGGAAATGGGGTCACTTTGACTCTATATTCTCACACAACCCATATCTAGTCCGTAGCTAAATAATTTCATTTCTAACTGCACAACTTTTTTGATATTCATCCCTTTCTCTCTATACTCTGAGCCAGCACCTTAGTTTAGTTGTCACTGTCCTCCTAGGCTATTGCAATAACTAGCTAATTGGTCTGTTTCCCTCAACCTTCTTCCTAATTCATTGCATTCTCATAAGTTACCAAAATAATTTTCTCTTACATTGAAATTCTAAACATGTCACCTATCTACTTAGTAAACTTCAATGGCTCCCTAGTAACTGCCAGGATCAAATAGTAACTCTAATGTTTGGAATATAAAAATTCACATTGCAATAAAACTTATATCCAATAAAAAGCCATTGAAGTATAGATTAAAAATTAATTGCAAACTAAATAATCTAATCCTGAAGAATGAGTGCGTCAAAGAACAAATCAGTTGTTAGAGAAATGACAACAATGAAACAACATACCAAACTTTGTGGAATGTAGTCAAAGCAGAACATAGGAGAAAATTTGTATCTTTAAACAAATAAAAACAGCAGATAAATAATTTGGATATGCAATTACAAAAACTAGAGGGGGAAATCCAAACCCCCAAATTACCTCAAAATAAAAATCCCTCCAAAAATATTAATAAAATCCAAAGAAAAAAGCAATTAAACTAATAACCAAAACTAAAAGTTAGATTTATTAAAAATACAAAACAATAAAATAAGTAAACCATTCATTGGTTAATTTGATTTTTAAAGGACAAAAACAAATTACTAGAGTCAAAATGAAAAGGGTAAATACACCAATGAAGATGAAATGAAAGCAATTATTTTGCCAAGTTAAATGCCAGTTAAACTGACAATATAAGTGGAATAGAAGACTATTCACAAAAATATAACTGCCAAGATTAACGGAAAATTAAATAAAATTTTTAAGTTACCCTATATTAGGAAAAGAAATTGAACAAGTCATAAAAGAGAATATCTTCAGGATCAGATGAATTTACAAGTGAATTCTTCTAAACATGTAAATAACAATCCCAATACTATATAAACTGAGAAACAGGTAAAGAAGACATACTAACCACTTCATTTTAAGGCACAAATATAATTTTTGATACCTAATCCAAGGAAAGCAAAAATAGAGAAAATATAAGCTAATTTCCTTAATGAATAATTATACAAAAATTTAATAGTGTCAGAAAAAACCTGAGAAGACTCAAATGAAATACTATAAAGTCGAAAAAGCAGAACAAGGAGAATATCAAACACAGTTATAGCAATAGTGCTAAAATGAATTGTGAAAGACTTTGCTCTGATCAAAAATTCAATGATCCAACGTTGGCAACTCCCAAGGATTCATGATTAAAAAAAAAAAATGTTGTATGTCTCCTGAGAGAAAACTGATGAATTCTGAGTTCAGATTGAAGCTGGCCTTCTTTATGTGTGTGTCTCTGTGTGTGTGTCTGTCTGTCTGTGTTATTTTTCAATCATGTCCAACTCTACATGACTCAATTTGGAGTTTTCTTGAAAAAGAAATTGGAGTGGCTTGCCATTTTCCTCTCCAGCTCATTTTACAGATGTGGAAACTGAGTTAAACCTTGCTAAGTGACTTACCCAGGGTCACACAGTTAGGAAGAACCTGAGGCTAGATTTCAACTCAGGAATACAAGTCTTCCTGATTCCATACTTGGCATCTATCTACTGTAGCATCTAGTTGCCATATTTTTTTTCTTTTTTTTGCAAGAAGGCTAATATTGAAATGTGTGTGATTTCACATGTGTGATTGATATATTGCTTGGCTTTTCAAGGAGTAAAGGAAGAATGGGCAGGAGGAAAATAATTTGAAGTCGAAATTTAAAAAAATAGGTATAGTATATGTACATGTTGTATACATATATATAATTGGGAAACATTTAATGAAATAAGTAAAAACATAATTTTATAAAGAATTATTTTTGATAGTTCCACTTTTATTATAGCCATAGATATCATGTATATGTTTCATAAAAGTCCTAAAGTGTTTTCTTGCTTTTATCAAAGCTTGTAGAAGTATGTTTTTTTTTTTTGATGATTATAACAAATACCAGCTATTTAAATTATTATAGTAAAAATGTATACTACCAATTAGAGTCATTCAATTATTATGGCTTAACATAGTTTCCTGGTAGTTATACCATTAAACTCAAAAAAAGTTTTTCAAATTTCCATTCTGGCTTATTCTTGTCTATTTCAATTCAGACATTGGTGGGTTTTCAGTCATCCATATTATTTTTAGTAAGAATTTTCAGCATGAAGATTTAAGATTTAATGATAATTTTTAAGTGAAGATTTCCTCATTGAAATTTTAGTGATTCCTCCATTTTATTTTTTATTTTATCTAAACTAGATTGAAGGATGTATTTTTTTATGTTTACCTTGAAATAGAAAGCAATACTTTATTGTGTGGATAAAATTGGTGTTTTAGTCTGCCCTGTCACCATAGTAGCTTTCTGTGGTCAAGGTTCTTTTCTGTTTCTTGCTCGTTTTCTTTCCTTTTCTTTTGGTATTTCCCCTTTTTTTACTTTTATGGTTGAATGCTGCTCCTGGGGTAAAGAGAGTGCTGTCCCAAGCTTCCTGTGCAGCACTGAACCTTGAATTTGAGTACAAGGGCCCCTTATGTTTACAAGGGGTAGCTTTGTCTGCTCTTTTCAGAAAAATAGCATGGTTTTCCAGAATTTGCCTTCTGTGCTGGGAGTGAAAGCTGCCCCATAGTTTGCTCTTCTACTGAAGCAGGACTGAGGGTTTGCTGATTTGCTGTGATTAAGACCTTCTCATCAGTTTTCTCGGTGTCTATCTGAGCTGGGCTGAACACCCTTTTGACCACAGTAAGACTGATCTTTCTTGAAGTTTTTCCAGTCTATCTTGAGCTAGAGAGTGATCTCATTCCATCACACTCTATTCACAGGCTTGGTTTCATGTAATTTTTGAGTGAAACTGGGAGAGCTTAATCAGCTTTCTAACTTTACTCCACCATCTTGGCTCCACCCCTAGAAGACTTCATGTGAACTCTTAACAAAAACTGCATGGTCCTCCGATGAATTTGATCATTAATACTCACTGAGCAGTAAGAAGTCTGTGGGATTAGGGGAACTCTTCAGTAGCACTCAGAGAGTTCTTCTCTTGACTGAACCCACTCGGAAAAACAGAAACATACATTTGTATGAGTAACTATGCACATATATGTGTCTATGTGTGTATATATATATATATATATATATATATATATATATATATATATATATATATATATATGTATATATACATACACATGTATTTGCATGTACATATGTGTATATAGTACATTGTGGAAAATATAGATAATATATAATATCTGAATGTATAAAATATATATTTTGTATGGTTAGAATATATCATCTATTTGTACATTTATAAGTATAAAATATGATGTATATATATATATACACACAAAAAAAAGTATACAATGTCTTTTTATTACACACATTTAATTATGTTTTTATGTATATTTTTGACAGGACCCATGATTTTGCTATTATATGGAGTTCCTCAATGAGAAAATTTCCTTTAATTGATGGACACCTCTGCAATGTATAGACTTAGAGAGTTGCTTAGGAGACTGAGAGGTTACTACTTGTTACCTGAGTGACTACTTTCCCAGGGTTACACAAACAGAACATGTTATATCTCTTCAGTACCCACTGAGGACAGAAAGTATGAGAAGCAGGGCTCTGGAATATAACTCAGAATACTTTACATATGTAATTCAGTTTGATTAAGCACATATTTATTAGGTGCCTACTCTCTATTAAACATTTTGTTACACATTGGGGATAAAGATAAATTACAAACAATTCATAGTATAATGGTGAAATGGGAGATGGGGCAGGATCATAAATAACTGTGGCCCAAGCGGGAATATGCTAAGTTCCAAGTTGATGTTCAGACAAAGTTAGGTGAGAAAATAGAGAATATTTTCATCAGTTGGGAGTGAATGTCAGGATGGACTGGGAAGGAAGAAGAGAACTTCAAAAAGTAAAGATGAGGGTAGGAACAGGCTGGAACTGTGCTTGGTATGGGAAACAGAATAAACAAGGACATAATGGAGAGTGCAAAATAGAACCCAGTGCTACAAGAAGGACAGTGCTATCCAAGATATAAGAGAGGAAAGAAAGACTTCCAACTTGTGGGATCAAAAAATCCCTATAGGAGAGAGGTAGGATTTCTTAAGACAGAGATAGAGAAGCCAGTGAAATAAGTGCATTCTAGGCATATAGAACACTGTGAGCAATGTGATAGGACCAGGGAAGTTCAGAATAGTCCTATTTGCTAATGCATGGCATACATAGAATAATGAGATATAAGACTGAGAAAAGTATAGAAGAAACACTCTAGGCTATTGAGGGACCTTGAATACAAAGCTAATTTTTTTTTTGCCTTATTTGGCAGGAAGTAGGGAAACGTAAGATTTTAAGCAAAGGAGTGATGTGATCAAATCTGTGCATATGGAAGATGAATCTCCCCATAACAGTGAAGAATAGATTGGAGGGAGAAGAAAGTAGACACAAGAAGACTACTTAAGAGGCAATTGTGATTGTCCAGTTTGGCAGGAGTGAGAAATAGGGAAGCAGCAATGAGACTAGAGAGAAAAAGGAAGATTGTAGGGAAATCTAGAATTCATATATTATTATCCATTTACTAATATATATAGAATTTATTTATATAAAATACATTTGTTTGTATGTGTAAATATGTATACTTATATTTATATTTCATCTTATATAAGAAAGTCACTGAATAATATACATATGTATAATACCT